>NC_138725.1:82005203-82022703 GCF_965113295.1 Leuciscus leuciscus | reverse complement strand
GATCTCGGAAGCTAAGCAGGGTCGGGCCTGGTTAGTACTTGGATGGGAGACCGCCTGGGAATACCAGGTGCTGTAAGCTTTTTAGTTTACTTCACTAATGTTCTAACCTTTTAAATAGCCCGTTTTTGGCAGCAGATTTAGCTTACGGCCATACCACGTTGAGAACGCCCGATCTCGTCTGATCTCGGAAGCTAAGCAGGGTCGGGCCTGGTTAGTACTTGGATGGGAGACCGCCTGGGAATACCAGGTGCTGTAAGCTTTTTAGTTTACTTCACTAATGTTCTAACCTTTTAAATAGCCCGTTTTTGGCAGCAGATTTCGCTTACGGCCATACCACGTTGAGAACGTCTGATCTCGGAAGCTAAGCAGGGTCGGGCCTGGTTAGTACTTGGATGGGAGACCGCCTGGGAATACCAGGTGCTGTAAGCTTTTTAGTTTACTTCACTAATGTTCTAACCTTTTAAATAGCCCGTTTTTGGCAGCAGATTTCGCTTACGGCCATACCACGTTGAGAACGCCCGATCTCGTCTGATCTCGGAAGCTAAGCAGGGTCGGGCCTGGTTAGTACTTGGATGGGAGACCGCCTGGGAATACCAGGTGCTGTAAGCATTTTTGTTTTAAAAAAAAAAAAAAAAAAAAAAAAAAAGAGTCCATGAGATTCTTCAAAAAGCCTGAAATATTCTCTGAGTTTCTTCAACATGCCCGGTCTTGGGAGCAGAGTTTCTTCAGAAGGCCTGAAAAATTCGATGAATTTCTTCAAAAAGCCCGTTTTTGGCAGCAGATTTCGCTTACGGCCATACCACGTTGAGAACGCCCGATCTCGTCTGATCTCGGAAGCTAAGCAGGGTCGGGCCTGGTTAGTACTTGGATGGGAGACCGCCTGGGAATACCAGGTGCTGTAAGCTTTTTAGTTTACTTCACTAATGTTCTAACCTTTTAAATAGCCCGTTTTTGGCAGCAGATTTCGCTTACGGCCATACCACGTTGAGAACGCCCGATCTCGTCTGATCTCGGAAGCTAAGCAGGGTCGGGCCTGGTTAGTACTTGGATGGGAGACCGCCTGGGAATACCAGGTGCTGTAAGCTTTTTAGTTTACTTCACTAATGTTCTAACCTTTTAAATAGCCCGTTTTTGGCAGCAGATTTCGCTTACGGCCATACCACGTTGAGAACGCCCGATCTCGTCTGATCTCGGAAGCTAAGCAGGTTCGGGCCTGGTTAGTACTTGGATGGGAGACCGCCTGGGAATACCAGGTGCTGTAAGCTTTTTAGTTTACTTCACTAATGTTCTAACCTTTTAAATAGCCCGTTTTTGGCAGCAGGTTTCACTTACGGCCATACCACGTTGAGAACGCCCGATCTCGTCTGATCTCGGAAGCTAAGCAGGGTCGGGCCTGGTTAGTACTTGGATGGGAGACCGCCTGGGAATACCAGGTGCTGTAAGCATTTTTGTTAAAAAAAAAAAAAAAAAAAAAAGAGTCCATGAGATTCTTCAAAAAGCCTGAAATATTCTCTGAGTTTCTTCAACATGCCCGGTCTTGGGAGCAGAGTTTCTTCAGAAGGCCTGAAAAATTCGATGAATTTCTTCAAAAAGCCCGTTTTTGGCAGCAGATTTCGCTTACGGCCATACCACGTTGAGAACGCCCGATCTCGTCTGATCTCGGAAGCTAAGCAGGGTCGGGCCTGGTTAGTACTTGGATGGGAGACCGCCTGGGAATACCAGGTGCTGTAAGCTTTTTAGTTTACTTCACTAATGTTCTAACCTTTTAAATAGCCCGTTTTTGGCAGCAGATTTCGCTTACGGCCATACAGCGTTGAGAACGCCCGATCTCGTCTGATCTCGGAAGCTAAGCAGGGTCGGGCCTGGTTAGTACTTGGATGGGAGACCGCCTGGGAATACCAGGTGCTGTAAGCTTTTTAGTTTACTTCACTAATGTTCTAACCTTTTAAATAGCCCGTTTTTGGCAGCAGATTTCGCTTACGGCCATACCACGTTGAGAACGCCCGATCTCGTCTGATCTCGGAAGCTAAGCAGGGTCGGGCCTGGTTAGTACTTGGATGGGAGACCGCCTGGGAATACCAGGTGCTGTAAGCTTTTTAGTTTACTTCACTAATGTTCTAACCTTTTAAATAGCCCGTTTTTTGCAGCAGATTTCGCTTACGGCCATACCACGTTGAGAACGCCCGATCTCGTCTGATCTCGGAAGCTAAGCAGGGTCGGGCCTGGTTAGTACTTGGATGGGAGACCGCCTGGGAATACCAGGTGCTGTAAGCATTTTTGTTTAAAAAAAAAAAAAAAAAAAAGAGTCCATGAGATTCTTCAAAAAGCCTGAAATATTCTCTGAGTTTCTTCAACATGCCCGGTCTTGGGAGCAGAGTTTCTTCAGAAGGCCTGAAAAATTCGATGAATTTCTTCAAAAAGCCCGTTTTTGGCAGCAGATTTCGCTTACGGCCATACCACGTTGAGAACGCCCGATCTCGTCTGATCTCGGAAGCTAAGCAGGGTCGGGCCTGGTTAGTACTTGGATGGGAGACCGCCTGGGAATACCAGGTGCTGTAAGCATTTTTGTTTTAAAAAAAAAAAAAAAAAAAAAAAAAAAAAGAGTCCATCAGATTCTTCAAAAAGCCTGAAATATTCTCTGAGTTTCTTCAACATGCCCGGTCTTGGGAGCAGAGTTTCTTCAGAAGGCCTGAAAAATTCGATGAATTTCTTCAAAAAGCCAGTTTTTGGCAGCAGATTTCGCTTACGGCCATACCACGTTGAGAACGCCCGATCTCGTCTGATCTCGGAAGCTAAGCAGGGTCGGGCCTGGTTAGTACTTGGATGGGAGACCGCCTGGGAATACCAGGTGCTGTAAGCTTTTTAGTTTACTTCACTAATGTTCTAACCTTTTAAATAGCCCGTTTTTGGCAGCAGATTTAGCTTACGGCCATACCACGTTGAGAACGCCTGATCTCGTCTGATCTCGGAAGCTAAGCAGGGTTGGGCCTGGTTAGTACTTGGATGGGAGACCGCCTGGGAATACCAGGTGCTGTAAGCTTTTTAGTTTACTTCACTAATGTTCTAACCTTTTAAATAGCCCGTTTTTGGCAGCAGATTTCGCTTACGGCCATACCACGTTGAGAACGCCCGATCTCGTCTGATCTCGGAAGCTAAGCAGGGTCGGGCCTGGTTAGTACTTGGATGGGAGACCGCCTGGGAATACCAGGTGCTGTAAGCTTTTTAGTTTACTTCACTAATGTTCTAACCTTTTAAATAGCCCGTTTTTGGCAGCAGATTTCGCTTACGGCCATACCACGTTGAGAACGCCCGATCTCGTCTGATCTCGGAAGCTTAGCAGGGTCGGGCCTGGTTAGTACTTGGATGGGAGACCGCCTGGGAATACCAGGTGCTGTAAGCATTTTTGTTTTTAAAAAAAAAAAAAAAAAAAAAAAAAAGAGTCCATGAGATTCTTCAAAAAGCCTGAAATATTCTCTGAGTTTCTTCAACATGCCCGGTCTTGGGAGCAGAGTTTCTTCAGAAGGCCTGAAAAATTCGATGAATTTCTTCAAAAAGCCCGTTTTTGGCAGCAGATTTCGCTTACGGCCATACCACGTTGAGAACGCCTGATCTCGTCTGATCTCGGAAGCTAAGCAGGGTCGGGCCTGGTTAGTACTTGGATGGGAGACCGCCTGGGAATACCAGGTGCTGTAAGCTTTTTAGTTTACTTCACTAATGTTCTAACCTTTTAAATAGCCCGTTTTTGGCAGCAGATTTCGCTTACGGCCATACCACGTTGAGAACGCCCGATCTCGTCTGATCTCGGAAGCTAAGCAGGGTCGGGCCTGGTTAGTACTTGGATGGGAGACCGCCTGGGAATACCAGGTGCTGTAAGCATTTTTGTTTAAAAAAAAAAAAAAAAAAGAGTCCATCAGATTCTTCAAAAAGCCTGAAATATTCTCTGAGTTTCTTCAACATGCCCGGTCTTGGGAGCAGAGTTTCTTCAGAAGGCCTGAAAAATTCGATGAATTTCTTCAAAAAGCCAGTTTTTGGCAGCAGATTTCGCTTACGGCCATACCACGTTGAGAACGCCCGATCTCGTCTGATCTCGGAAGCTAAGCAGGGTCGGGCCTGGTTAGTACTTGGATGGGAGACCGCCTGGGAATACCAGGTGCTGTAAGCTTTTTAGTTTACTTCACTAATGTTCTAACCTTTTAAATAGCCCGTTTTTGGCAGCAGATTTAGCTTACGGCCATACCACGTTGAGAACGCCCGATCTCGTCTGATCTCGGAAGCTAAGCAGGGTCGGGCCTGGTTAGTACTTGGATGGGAGACCGCCTGGGAATACCAGGTGCTGTAAGCTTTTTAGTTTACTTCACTAATGTTCTAACCTTTTAAATAGCCCGTTTTTGGCAGCAGATTTCGCTTACGGCCATACCACGTTGAGAACGTCTGATCTCGGAAGCTAAGCAGGGTCGGGCCTGGTTAGTACTTGGATGGGAGACCGCCTGGGAATACCAGGTGCTGTAAGCTTTTTAGTTTACTTCACTAATGTTCTAACCTTTTAAATAGCCCGTTTTTGGCAGCAGATTTCGCTTACGGCCATACCACGTTGAGAACGCCCGATCTCGTCTGATCTCGGAAGCTAAGCAGGGTCGGGCCTGGTTAGTACTTGGATGGGAGACCGCCTGGGAATACCAGGTGCTGTAAGCATTTTTGTTTTAAAAAAAAAAAAAAAAAAAAAAAAAAAGAGTCCATGAGATTCTTCAAAAAGCCTGAAATATTCTCTGAGTTTCTTCAACATGCCCGGTCTTGGGAGCAGAGTTTCTTCAGAAGGCCTGAAAAATTCGATGAATTTCTTCAAAAAGCCCGTTTTTGGCAGCAGATTTCGCTTACGGCCATACCACGTTGAGAACGCCCGATCTCGTCTGATCTCGGAAGCTAAGCAGGGTCGGGCCTGGTTAGTACTTGGATGGGAGACCGCCTGGGAATACCAGGTGCTGTAAGCTTTTTAGTTTACTTCACTAATGTTCTAACCTTTTAAATAGCCCGTTTTTGGCAGCAGATTTCGCTTACGGCCATACCACGTTGAGAACGCCCGATCTCGTCTGATCTCGGAAGCTAAGCAGGGTCGGGCCTGGTTAGTACTTGGATGGGAGACCGCCTGGGAATACCAGGTGCTGTAAGCTTTTTAGTTTACTTCACTAATGTTCTAACCTTTTAAATAGCCCGTTTTTGGCAGCAGATTTCGCTTACGGCCATACCACGTTGAGAACGCCCGATCTCGTCTGATCTCGGAAGCTAGGGTCGGGCCTGGTTAGTACTTGGATGGGAGACCGCCTGGGAATACCAGGTGCTGTAAGCATTTTTGGTATAAAAAAAAAAAAAAAAAAAAAAAAAAGAGTCCATGAGATTCTTCATAAAGCCTGATATATTCTCTGAGTTTATTCAACATGCCCGGTCTTGGGAGCAGAGTTTCTTCAGAAGGCCTGAAAAATTCTATGAATTTCTTCAAAAAGCCAGTTTTTGGCAGCAGATTTCGCTTACGGCCATACCACTTTGAGAACGCCCGATCTCGTTGGTACGTTCCAGGAAGTGAATTGGCTGCAGTTGGGGAGAAAGGCTCTCCATATTTTTGTTAAGTTTTTGTTGTTTTTTATTTAGTTACAAGTTATAAAGCTTACTTTTGTTATTATTTTTCACGTTTTAACCCCAAGCAGTTGTATAACTGTTTGGGGTGGAGTTCTTTACTTTTGATTTGGGTGGAGAGGTGTACAAACAAGGACGGACATAATGGATACTGAAATAGGACTGGAAAAAGGATATGAGAAAAAGGACAAGGACTTGAATGAAGAGACTAATCCATGCGAAAGGATAATGCAAGAAGAAAATGAAAATCAGGAAGAAGAAACATGGGCAACCGTGGTATCGAGAAAGAAGAGAAATGGAGCTGAAAGGGTGAAAGGAAGCATTGAACAACAGAAGATACAAGGTAAAGAAAAGGATGATGAAAATGGTGAAAAAAGGAAAGAAGACAGTCAAAAAGTTGACATGATAAATAAATTGAGAGGAAAAATGAGATATCAGAGAGAATACAAAAAAGAAACTACCCTGACAATGAATGTGAAAAACCCAGAACTATTAACGATTATGATGATAATTAAAGCGGTAGAGGACACAACTGGAATTGGCAAATTATATGGACTAAGGAAAAAAACTGAATATGAATATGAACTTACATTGGAGAAAGAAGAAGACTGTGAACAATTATTGGATGGAATTCAAATAAATGGACAATGTTGCGAAATAAGAAAACTTTGTGCAACTGAAAGGATGGTATCTTTTTTACACTTGCCAAACTACATAAATGATGAGGATGTTTTACAAAAACTGACAAGCTGGGGGGTTACACCGATACTTCCTCTGAGAAGGAGGTATTACCCAGGGACCACTGTGGCGGATGGTACGAGATTTATAAGAGTTAAATTTCCAAAAGATGTGGTGTCACTGCCATATAACACACGATTTGAAACGGAGGAAGGAACGCAGTTTTTCAGGGTGATTCATGATCACCAGGTGAAGACCTGCAGAATATGTGCAAGTGCTGACCATGAAAAAAAGGACTGTCCTCAACTGATATGCAGAGGATGTCTGGAGCAGGGGCATTATGCGCGGGACTGCAAAGCCCCGCGGTGCCAAGGCTGCGGAAAGGCATTTCACAGGTGCATTTGTGAAACCTTTGAAGAGGAACATGAGGAAATGGAGACAGAGACACTCAACGACGTGGAGAATGTGGAAGAGGATGATGAAGGAAGTGCACCACAACAAACACGTGGATTAACTATGGAAATACAGAACAGAGAAGAAGAAGGAGGAAGTAAAAATGAACAGAACGGAGGAAAAGACACGGAAATAATGACAGATATACAACTACTTGCAGAAAAAGCTGAACAGGATGGGATGAAGAATAAAGAAGAAGACAATGATGGAGCAAAGGACAGTACAAACATAGATGAGGTAAGAGACACTAAGAATAAAGCAATTGGTGGAAAGGAAAGTGTGAAGAAAAACAGTTTGAGCGGTGGGAGTAAATTGAAAACAACAGGACAAATAAACATTGAGAAGGTGATGGAAAAACAAAGAATAAGAAGAGAATCTAAAGAAAAAAAGAAAAAGAAAGCTGAAATGGCTTGCTCAGGAGAGGTGGTTTTGAAAGAGACTGAAAAAAAGTGATGTGGTTTTTTGTTTGTTTCTATATTTCTTTTTTTTGTGTGTATATGAGTCAATTGAGCATAGTTTCAATCAATGCAAGGGGATTGTCAACTATGACCAAATTTGAAAATATTAATCACTTAACAAAGAAGAATGATATAATATGTATACAAGAGACAGGATGGAATGTTGAAAAAATTAATGATTTGAAGAAAATATGGGATGGGGATTTTTTTTACAATAATGATCCTAAAAGGAAAAAAGGAGTAGCAATTTTAATTAGAAGGGGGACAATACAAAAAGCAACAGTAATATTTACAGATAATATAGGAAGGACATTGGTGGTTAAGGTCGAAGGAAAAGAAGAAGAAATAACAATATGTAATATTCATGCACCAAATGAAGATGTAGAAAGAGTTGCTTTTTTTAAAGAAATGGATGTTCTAATAGAGAACTATAAAAATGTGATTGTAATTGGTGATTTTAATACTGTTTTAGAAAGAATTGATGTGGAGGATTATATGGTGTATAGAGCAGATGTTGGAAGGAAAGAACTAAAGAAAGTTATGGAAAATCATAGATTTATAGATTTATGGAGGGAAAGAAACAGAGTAAAAAGAGAATATTCAAGACGACAAATGGTAAATAATGTTTTAAAACAAAGTAGAATTGATTTTGTATTATGTAATAGACAGTTAGGGAATTTTATTACAAAAGTTTTTTACAAAATGTTTAGTGGAAGTGATCATGATTTTTTAAATGTAATTATTGATTATTGTGGTGTTGAGAGAGGACCTGGGGTGTGGGTTTTTAATACAGAACTTTTAAAAAATGACTTTTATAAAATGGAAGTAGAAAATTGCATAATACATAGTATTAATAATGTCTTATATGAAGAAGCAAAAAGTGTTTGGTGGGATAATTTAAAAATAGATATTAAAAAATTATCTATTGAGTATTCAAAGAAAATGCAAAGAATAAAGAAAAGTAAAGAAAGATTATTAAACAAGGAATGGGAAGAAGAAATGAAAAAAGTGTTAGAAGGTAGGATGGATGGGAGTAAAATAGTCATATTAGAAGAGAAATTAAAAAAAATAGAGGAGGAAAAGTGCATGGGAGCTAAAATAAGAAGTAGAGCGAAAAATACAGTAGAAGGAGAAAGGAGTACAAATTTTTTTTATGATTTGGAAAAAACAAGAAAACAAGCAGAAATGATCAAAAGTATTTCAAAAAACGGAAAGGTTGTGAAAGAAAAAGAAGGTATTTTAAAGGAAGTGAAGGATTTTTATGCTATTTTATTTAAAAAAGATGTTATTAACGAGGAAGATGAAGAGTTTTTATTGAATCAAATTGAAATAAAAGTAAATGAGGATGATAAGAAAATGTGTGATAAGGAAATAAAAGAAGAAGAAATAGATGAAGCTATAGAACAGATGAGTAATGGGAAAAGTTCAGGCCTAGATGGTTTACCATCTGAATTTTATAAGGTTTTTAAGAATGTTTTAACGCCAATTATGCATGATCTATTTATTGATATTTTTAAACAGAAAAAATTAAGTGAAAGTATGAAGAAAGGAATGATCAAGATTATATATAAAAATAAAGGAGAAAGAGAAGATCTTAAAAATTATAGACCATTGAGCATGTTAAATACGGATTACAAGATACTGGCCAAGATTCTAGCAAACAGACTGAAAAAAGTGATTCCAAACATTATAAAAACAAACCAGGCATATGGTGTTTTAAATCGAGATATATTGGATATAGTAACAAGTATTAGAGATTTAATGTGGTATATGAAAGAAAAAGGTGAAGAAGGATATTTGATAAGTATAGATTTGGAAAAGGCATTTGATAGAGTAGAGCACAAATATTTATTTGATATACTGAGAAAATTTGGTTTTGGGGAAATTTTTATTGGATGGATGAAATGCTTATATAATGACATTTTAAGTTGTATTAAAGTAAATGGGTTTTTAACAGATTTTATTAAGATATCGAGGTCTATAAGGCAGGGATGTCCATTATCAGCACTACTGTACACTTTAGTTGCTGAACCATTAGGACTTGCAATAAATAAAGAAAAACAAATTAAAGGAATAGTTTTGGGAAAGGAGGATGTGCAGCCTAAAATTTTTCAATATGCAGATGACACCACCTTGTTTTTAAAAGATTTTAAGAGTATTGAAAAGGCAATGGTAATATTGCAAAAATATTGTGGTGGAACAGGGGCTAAAGTCAATAATGATAAAACAGAATATATGAGAATGGGGCAGGTAGATACTTTAGGAAGACAATGGGACTTTAAAGAACAGATGAATGAACTAAAGATTTTAGGAATAACACTTGGAAGGGATGAAATTAGAACAAGAGACCTGGTTTGGGAGGAGACTATAGGAAAAATGGAAAAAAGACTAAACTTTTGGAAACAAAGACAATTATTTTTAAAAGGGAAAGTACTGGTTTTAAACTCTTTATTTTTATCTAAGATGTGGTATATTTTAAGTGTGGTTAGTCTGCCAATATGGGTGTATAAAAGAATAAAAACGTTTATCTTGAAGTTTTTATGGGATGGTAAACCGGCTAAAATAGCTTATGATACAATAATTGGGGAGGTAGAAAAAGGAGGTTTGGGGCTGATAGACCCAATGATAAGAAAGCAAAGTTTGAGAATTAAGACTGTAAAAAGGTTTTTTAAAAAGGATGATTTAATATGGAAAAAAATAATGAGTTTTTATATAAATAAGTGTGGGAAAATGGGAGATGATTTTATATGGATGCAGTTTAAGGATAATATGATAGAGGGGATACCTGAATTTTATAAAGAAGTTTTAAAAGCATGGAAGGGTTTTAAAGAAAATGTATATATTGAGTTTAAAGGGAGAGAACAACTATTGAAGCAACCGCTTTTTTAAAATCAACATATCAAAAACAACAGAAACACCTTTTTTTATAAGAATTGGTTTTATGCAGGATTAAAACAAGTTAAAGACATTTTATATGAGGTAAAACCAGGATTTTTACCTTTACAGGCAATCATAGATACATTAGAGGAAAACGAAGATATAGAAAATAAGCAATTGATTAAGGAGCAATATTTGAAAATAAAAGAAGCTGTACCTGTAGCATGGATTAAAAGTATTGACGATAAAGAAAAAGTAAATGAAAATCCGGAAGTATTTTTAAAAAGAGAAGATGAAAACATTTATTTTAATGATTGTATTTTAAAAATGTTTTATGGTTGTTTATGCAAGTCTGTATTTGTAAGACCAAAAGCGATTGAGTACTGGGGAAAACTGTTCGATAATTTTGATGCATCAAACATATGGAAAAATGTGAGAATGAATTTTAAGAGTCCTATATTAGAAAATTTTGAATTTTATTAAGACACAATTGTATAAAGACTGACATGATATTGTGTAAAATTGGGATGATCCAAGATGAAAAATGTAAAGTATGTATGGAAAAAAAAGAAGGTGTGTTGCATTTGTTTTTAAATTGTAAAAAGTTAAATGGTTTTATGAAAATGTTAAAAAAGATGATAGGTGACTTTTTATTTGATAAAAGAATAATTCTAGAAGAATGGGAAACAATGTTTTTATTTGGTTTTAATGGTAAAGCTAAAAATAAATTTGCTCTTAATTTTATGCTAACAGTTGCAAGATTTGCAATATGGCGAAGAAGAAATCTAATGAAACAAAAGAAAGTTGAACTTCCAATAAGTGTGTTTTATAAGCAGATTTTGAGAGATGAATGTAAAGTTTTGTATGATTATTTTAACATGAATGGGAAAATAGAAATATTTAAAGAATGCATAATAAGAAATAATGCATATATTGTTAAAAATAGTAATGGGTTTGAAATTGTATTGCCTGAAAATGTTTAATGATGTTTTGTTTTTTTTCTTTTGTTGTTATGGTTCTTGTTTTTGTCTTTGATGTTGTTTTAAATGAAAAGTAATGTTTTTTAATAAAAAAAAATAAAATAAAAAAAATCTCGTCTGATCTCGGAAGCTAAGCAGGGTCGGGCCTGGTTAGTACTTGGATGGGAGACCGCCTGGGAATACCAGGTGCTGTAAGCTTTTTAGTTTACTTCACTAATGTTCTAACCTTTTAAATAGCCCGTTTTTGGCAGCAGATTTCGCTTACGGCCATACCACATTGAGAACGCCCGATCTCGTCTGATCTCGGAAGCTAAGCAGGGTCGGGCCTGGTTAGTACTTGGATGGGAGACCACCTGGGAATACCAGGTGCTGTAAGCATTTTTGTTTTAAAAAAAAAAAAAAAAAAAAAAAAAAAGAGTCCATGAGATTCTTCAAAAAGCCTGAAATATTCTCTGAGTTTCTTCAACATGCCCGGTCTTGGGAGCAGAGTTTCTTCAGAAGGCCTGAAAAATTCGATGAATTTCTTCAAAAAGCCCGTTTTTGGCAGCAGATTTCGCTTACGGCCATACCACGTTGAGAACGCCCGATCTCGTCTGATCTCGGAAGCTAAGCAGGGTCGGGCCTGGTTAGTACTTGGATGGGAGACCGCCTGGGAATACCAGGTGCTGTAAGCTTTTTAGTTTACTTCACTAATGTTCTAACCTTTTAAATAGCCCGTTTTTGGCAGCAGATTTCGCTTACGGCCATACCACGTTGAGAACGCCCGATCTCGTCTGATCTCGGAAGCTAAGCAGGGTCGGGCCTGGTTAGTACTTGGATGGGAGACCGCCTGGGAATACCAGGTGCTGTAAGCGTTTTTGTTTAAAAAAAAAAAAAAAAAAAGAGTCCATGAGATTCTTCAAAAAGCCTGAAATATTCTCTGAGTTTCTTCAACATGCCCGGTCTTGGGAGCAGAGTTTCTTCAGAAGGCCTGAAAAATTCGATGAATTTCTTCAAAAAGCCCGTTTTTGGCAGCAGATTTCGCTTACGGCCATACCACGTTGAGAACGCCCGATCTCGTCTGATCTCGGAAGCTAAGCAGGGTCGGGCCTGGTTAGTACTTGGATGGGAGACCGCCTGGGAATACCAGGTGCTGTAAGCTTTTTAGTTTACTTCACTAATGTTCTAACCTTTTAAATAGCCCGTTTTTGGCAGCAGATTTCGCTTACGGCCATACCACGTTGAGAACGCCCGATCTCGTCTGATCTCGGAAGCTAAGCAGGGTTGGGCCTGGTTAGTACTTGGATGGGAGACCGCCTGGGAATACCAGGTGCTGTAAGCTTTTTAGTTTACTTCACTAATGTTCTAACCTTTTAAATAGCCCGTTTTTGGCAGCAGATTTCGCTTACGGCCATACCACGTTGAGAACGCCCGATCTCGTCTGATCTCGGAAGCTAAGCAGGGTCGGGCCTGGTTAGTACTTGGATGGGAGACCGCCTGGGAATACCAGGTGCTGTAAGCATTTTTGTTTAAAAAAAAAAAAAAAAAAAAGAGTCCATGAGATTCTTCAAAAAGCCTGAAATATTCTCTGAGTTTCTTCAACATGCCCGGTCTTGGGAGCAGAGTTTCTTCAGAAGGCCTGAAAAATTCGATGAATTTCTTCAAAAAGCCCGTTTTTGGCAGCAGATTTCGCTTACGGCCATACCACGTTGAGAACGCCCGATCTCGTCTGATCTCGGAAGCTAAGCAGGGTCGGGCCTGGTTAGTACTTGGATGGGAGACCGCCTGGGAATACCAGGTGCTGTAAGCTTTTTAGTTTACTTCACTAATGTTCTAACCTTTTAAATAGCCCGTTTTTGGCAGCAGATTTCGCTTACGGCCATACCACGTTGAGAACGCCCGATCTCGTCTGATCTCGGAAGCTAGGGTCGGGCCTGGTTAGTACTTGGATGGGAGACCGCCTGGGAATACCAGGTGCTGTAAGCATTTTTGGTATAAAAAAAAAAAAAAAAAAAAAAAAAAGAGTCCATGAGATTCTTCATAAAGCCTGATATATTCTCTGAGTTTATTCAACATGCCCGGTCTTGGGAGCAGAGTTTCTTCAGAAGGCCTGAAAAATTCTATGAATTTCTTCAAAAAGCCAGTTTTTGGCAGCAGATTTCGCTTACGGCCATACCACTTTGAGAACGCCCGATCTCGTTGGTACGTTCCAGGAAGTGAATTGGCTGCAGTTGGGGAGAAAGGCTCTCCATATTTTTGTTAAGTTTTTGTTGTTTTTTATTTAGTTACAAGTTATAAAGCTTACTTTTGTTATTATTTTTCACGTTTTAACCCCAAGCAGTTGTATAACTGTTTGGGGTGGAGTTCTTTACTTTTGATTTGGGTGGAGAGGTGTACAAACAAGGACGGACATAATGGATACTGAAATAGGACTGGAAAAAGGATATGAGAAAAAGGACAAGGACTTGAATGAAGAGACTAATCCATGCGAAAGGATAATGCAAGAAGAAAATGAAAATCAGGAAGAAGAAACATGGGCAACCGTGGTATCGAGAAAGAAGAGAAATGGAGCTGAAAGGGTGAAAGGAAGCATTGAACAACAGAAGATACAAGGTAAAGAAAAGGATGATGAAAATGGTGAAAAAAGGAAAGAAGACAGTCAAAAAGTTGACATGATAAATAAATTGAGAGGAAAAATGAGATATCAGAGAGAATACAAAAAAGAAACTACCCTGACAATGAATGTGAAAAACCCAGAACTATTAACGATTATGATGATAATTAAAGCGGTAGAGGACACAACTGGAATTGGCAAATTATATGGACTAAGGAAAAAAACTGAATATGAATATGAACTTACATTGGAGAAAGAAGAAGACTGTGAACAATTATTGGATGGAATTCAAATAAATGGACAATGTTGCGAAATAAGAAAACTTTGTGCAACTGAAAGGATGGTATCTTTTTTACACTTGCCAAACTACATAAATGATGAGGATGTTTTACAAAAACTGACAAGCTGGGGGGTTACACCGATACTTCCTCTGAGAAGGAGGTATTACCCAGGGACCACTGTGGCGGATGGTACGAGATTTATAAGAGTTAAATTTCCAAAAGATGTGGTGTCACTGCCATATAACACACGATTTGAAACGGAGGAAGGAACGCAGTTTTTCAGGGTGATTCATGATCACCAGGTGAAGACCTGCAGAATATGTGCAAGTGCTGACCATGAAAAAAAGGACTGTCCTCAACTGATATGCAGAGGATGTCTGGAGCAGGGGCATTATGCGCGGGACTGCAAAGCCCCGCGGTGCCAAGGCTGCGGAAAGGCATTTCACAGGTGCATTTGTGAAACCTTTGAAGAGGAACATGAGGAAATGGAGACAGAGACACTCAACGACGTGGAGAATGTGGAAGAGGATGATGAAGGAAGTGCACCACAACAAACACGTGGATTAACTATGGAAATACAGAACAGAGAAGAAGAAGGAGGAAGTAAAAATGAACAGAACGGAGGAAAAGACACGGAAATAATGACAGATATACAACTACTTGCAGAAAAAGCTGAACAGGATGGGATGAAGAATAAAGAAGAAGACAATGATGGAGCAAAGGACAGTACAAACATAGATGAGGTAAGAGACACTAAGAATAAAGCAATTGGTGGAAAGGAAAGTGTGAAGAAAAACAGTTTGAGCGGTGGGAGTAAATTGAAAACAACAGGACAAATAAACATTGAGAAGGTGATGGAAAAACAAAGAATAAGAAGAGAATCTAAAGAAAAAAAGAAAAAGAAAGCTGAAATGGCTTGCTCAGGAGAGGTGGTTTTGAAAGAGACTGAAAAAAAGTGATGTGGTTTTTTGTTTGTTTCTATATTTCTTTTTTTTGTGTGTATATGAGTCAATTGAGCATAGTTTCAATCAATGCAAGGGGATTGTCAACTATGACCAAATTTGAAAATATTAATCACTTAACAAAGAAGAATGATATAATATGTATACAAGAGACAGGATGGAATGTTGAAAAAATTAATGATTTGAAGAAAATATGGGATGGGGATTTTTTTTACAATAATGATCCTAAAAGGAAAAAAGGAGTAGCAATTTTAATTAGAAGGGGGACAATACAAAAAGCAACAGTAATATTTACAGATAATATAGGAAGGACATTGGTGGTTAAGGTCGAAGGAAAAGAAGAAGAAATAACAATATGTAATATTCATGCACCAAATGAAGATGTAGAAAGAGTTGCTTTTTTTAAAGAAATGGATGTTCTAATAGAGAACTATAAAAATGTGATTGTAATTGGTGATTTTAATACTGTTTTAGAAAGAATTGATGTGGAGGATTATATGGTGTATAGAGCAGATGTTGGAAGGAAAGAACTAAAGAAAGTTATGGAAAATCATAGATTTATAGATTTATGGAGGGAAAGAAACAGAGTAAAAAGAGAATATTCAAGACGACAAATGGTAAATAATGTTTTAAAACAAAGTAGAATTGATTTTGTATTATGTAATAGACAGTTAGGGAATTTTATTACAAAAGTTTTTTACAAAATGTTTAGTGGAAGTGATCATGATTTTTTAAATGTAATTATTGATTATTGTGGTGTTGAGAGAGGACCTGGGGTGTGGGTTTTTAATACAGAACTTTTAAAAAATGACTTTTATAAAATGGAAGTAGAAAATTGCATAATACATAGTATTAATAATGTCTTATATGAAGAAGCAAAAAGTGTTTGGTGGGATAATTTAAAAATAGATATTAAAAAATTATCTATTGAGTATTCAAAGAAAATGCAAAGAATAAAGAAAAGTAAAGAAAGATTATTAAACAAGGAATGGGAAGAAGAAATGAAAAAAGTGTTAGAAGGTAGGATGGATGGGAGTAAAATAGTCATATTAGAAGAGAAATTAAAAAAAATAGAGGAGGAAAAGTGCATGGGAGCTAAAATAAGAAGTAGAGCGAAAAATACAGTAGAAGGAGAAAGGAGTACAAAATTTTTTTATGATTTGGAAAAAACAAGAAAACAAGCAGAAATGATCAAAAGTATTTCAAAAAACGGAAAGGTTGTGAAAGAAAAAGAAGGTATTTTAAAGGAAGTGAAGGATTTTTATGCTATTTTATTTAAAAAAGATGTTATTAACGAGGAAGATGAAGAGTTTTTATTGAATCAAACTGAAATAAAAGTAAATGAGGATGATAAGAAAATGTGTGATAAGGAAATAAAAGAAGAAGAAATAGATGAAGCTATAGAACAGATGAGTAATGGGAAAAGTTCAGGCCTAGATGGTTTACCATCTGAATTTTATAAGGTTTTTAAGAATGTTTTAACGCCAATTATGCATGATCTATTTATTGATATTTTTAAACAGAAAAAATTAAGTGAAAGTATGAAGAAAGGAATGATCAAGATTATATATAAAAATAAAGGAGAAAGAGAAGATCTTAAAAATTATAGACCATTGAGCATGTTAAATACGGATTACAAGATACTGGCCAAGATTCTAGCAAACAGACTGAAAAAAGTGATTCCAAACATTATAAAAACAAACCAGGCATATGGTGTTTTAAATCGAGATATATTGGATATAGTAACAAGTATTAGAGATTTAATGTGGTATATGAAAGAAAAAGGTGAAGAAGGATATTTGATAAGTATAGATTTGGAAAAGGCATTTGATAGAGTAGAGCACAAATATTTATTTGATATACTGAGAAAATTTGGTTTTGGGGAAAATTTTATTGGATGGATGAAATGCTTATATAATGACATTTTAAGTTGTATTAAAGTAAATGGGTTTTTAACAGATTTTATTAAGATATCGAGGTCTATAAGGCAGGGATGTCCATTATCAGCACTACTGTACACTTTAGTTGCTGAACCATTAGGACTTGCAATAAATAAAGAAAAACAAATTAAAGGAATAGTTTTGGGAAAGGAGGATGTGCAGCCTAAAATTTTTCAATATGCAGATGACACCACCTTGTTTTTAAAAGATTTTAAGAGTATTGAAAAGGCAATGGTAATATTGCAAAAATATTGTGGTGGAACAGGGGCTAAAGTCAATAATGATAAAACAGAATATATGAGAATGGGGCAGGTAGATACTTTAGGAAGACAATGGGACTTTAAAGAACAGATGAATGAACTAAAGATTTTAGGAATAACACTTGGAAGGGATGAAATTAGAACAAGAGACCTGGTTTGGGAGGAGACTATAGGAAAAATGGAAAAAAGACTAAACTTTTGGAAACAAAGACAATTATTTTTAAAAGGGAAAGTACTGGTTTTAAACTCTTTATTTTTATCTAAGATGTGGTATATTTTAAGTGTGGTTAGTCTGCCAATATGGGTGTATAAAAGAATAAAAACGTTTATCTTGAAGTTTTTATGGGATGGTAAACCGGCTAAAATAGCTTATGATACAATAATTGGGGA
>NC_138725.1:81997703-82000203 GCF_965113295.1 Leuciscus leuciscus | reverse complement strand
AGAGGAGCTGGTAAAGGACTCGGAGGAGATTGGATGAAAAGATGGATTTTAGCAATGTCTTTTTAAGAACTTTTTTTTGTGTTATGATTTTAAAAATGGTTACTTTTAATGCTAGAGGGTTAAGGGATATAAGGAAATTTGAAAAAGTGAAGGAAATGTGCAAAAGAGAAGATGTGATAATGTTACAAGAGACTAACTGGAAAGATGTGCATATAAGTGAAATAAGGAAAAAATGGAATGGAGAGATTTTATACAACAACGGTGATGATAGATTTGGAAGAGGAGTTGCAGTACTAATAAGAGAAAATAGAGATATAAAATGTAAAGTAGTGTATAAAGATAAAGTCGGGAAATGTATAGGTTTTGAAATGGAATATGAAGAGAACAAAATACTTGTGGTAAATGTGCATGCACCACCGGAAGAGATTAAGAAGAGGGAATATTTTAATGGTTTAAGGGAACTTTTAAGGAAATATAAGGAAATTGTTATTATGGGGGATTTTAATGTTGTTTTTAGTAAATTGGACATGGCTGAAGGAATGGTTTTTAAGACGGATACAGGAAGAAAAGAGTTAAAAGGGCTGATGGAAGAAAATAATTTGATTGATGTATGGAGGGAAAGAAATGAAAAGAGAAAAGAATTTTCAAGAAGACAAATAGTGGGGAATTTTATTTGTAAAACAAGAATCGATTTTATTTTATGTACAAGGAATATAGAAAGTTTTTTAGAAAAAATAAGGTACGAAGAAACAAGTTTAAGCGATCATAAACCTATTTTTATGCAAATAGATTGGAATACAGTGAAAAGAGGGCCGGGAGTATGGGTTTTAAACACAGGGATTTTAAAGAATGAAGACTATGTTTTGAGTGTACAAGAAATCATAACAAAGGAAAAAGAAAACGGAATGTATAGAGAGGACAAAAGGATTTGGTGGGAAAATGTGAAGTATTTAATCAAAAAGTTTACCATAAAATATTGTGGGATAATCCAGAGATGCAAAAATGGTAAGGAAAGAGAAATACGAGAACAACTAGAAAAGGAATTGAACATGAACGAAAAAGATATACAAAAAATAAAGGAAATAGAGGGAAAACTGAAAGAAATAGAAGAGAAGAAATATAACGGGGCACGATTAAGAAGTAAAGCAAAGTATACAGTGGAAGGAGAGAAATGTACAAAGTTTTTCTTTGACTTGGAAAGAAGAAGGGGAATGTCACAAACAATTAAAGGAATACAAAGGGAAGATGGAGAGATAGTGGAAACAAATGAGGAGATATTAAAAGCAATAAAAGCATATTATGAAAAGCTATTTAAAGCAGAAGGAGTAAAAGAGGAAGAAAAACTAGAATTATTGAAACAAATAAAGACCAAAGTAGGAGAGGATGACAAAAAAGAGTGTGACCTAGAGATAAGAGAAGAAGAGATAAAAAGAGCAATAAGTGAACTGAATAAAAGGAAAAGTCCAGGCATTGATGGTTTAGCGAATGAATTTTATATAACTTTTAAGGATTTTTTAACTGGTATTTTAAAAGAAGTATATGAAGATATTTTTAAGAAAGAGGAAATGAATCAGAGAATGGGGATGGGATTAATTAAGTTGATATATAAAAGAAAAGGAGAAAAAGTAGACTTAAAAAATTATAGACCAATCACAATGCTGAATACAGATTTGAAAATTTTAACAAAGGTTTTAGCCAACAGATTGAAAGAGGTAATGCCAACCATAATCAAAACAAATCAAGTGTATGGAGTGAAAGGGAAGGATATAGCAGACACAACAATAAGTATAATAGATAGAATAAGGTATATGAAAGTAAAAAATAAAGACGGATATGTTATTAGTTTGGATTTTGAAAAGGCCTTTGACAGAGTAGAACATGATTATTTATTTGAGATTTTAAGAGGGTATGGGTTTGGGGAAAGCTTTATCAAATGGATTACAATTTTATATAAAGGAGCAATAACAAGAATAAAATGTAATGGTTTTTTAACAGAATGTTTTAAATTAACTAGGTCAATAAGACAAGGATGTCCACTATCAGCACTTTTATATTCATTAATTGCAGAACCATTGGGATTAGCTGTAAAAATAGATAAAGAAGTAAGAGGGATAGACATTGAAGAGAGTGGGGAAAATGAAAAAATATTTCAATACGCAGATGATACAACGATAATGGTTAAGGATATAGAGAGTGTTAAAAAGGCAATGGAAGTGGTACAGACGTTTTGTAGGGGATCTGGGAGCAAGATAAATGAAGAGAAAACAGTATATATGAGATTTGGAAGAGTGAGTGTTTTAGCAAATGATTTTAATTTTAAAGAATCAAAGGAAATAAAGATTTTAGGTGTTTTAATAGGGAAAGACGAAAAGTATGTTAAAGAAGTAATGTGGGAAGAAATATTAGGAGGAATTGAAAGAAGGTTAACTTTTTGGAAATTGAGGACTTTAAGTTTAAAAGGGAAGGTTTTAATTGTAAATGTTTTAATGGTAGCAAAGCT
>NC_138725.1:81972703-81987703 GCF_965113295.1 Leuciscus leuciscus | reverse complement strand
TTTTGGCAGCAGATTTCGCTTACGGCCATACCACGTTGAGAACGCCTGATCTCGTCTGATCTCGGAAGCTAAGCAGGGTCGGGCCTGGTTAGTACTTGGATGGGAGACCGCCTGGGAATACCAGGTGCTGTAAGCTTTTTAGTTTACTTCACTAATGTTCTAACCTTTTAAATAGCCCGTTTTTGGCAGCAGATTTCGCTTACGGCCATACCACGTTGAGAACGCCCGATCTCGTCTGATCTCGGAAGCTAAGCAGGGTCGGGCCTGGTTAGTACTTGGATGGGAGACCGCCTGGGAATACCAGGTGCTGTAAGCATTTTTGTTTAAAAAAAAAAAAAAAAAAGAGTCCATCAGATTCTTCAAAAAGCCTGAAATATTCTCTGAGTTTCTTCAACATGCCCGGTCTTGGGAGCAGAGTTTCTTCAGAAGGCCTGAAAAATTCGATGAATTTCTTCAAAAAGCCAGTTTTTGGCAGCAGATTTCGCTTACGGCCATACCACGTTGAGAACGCCCGATCTCGTCTGATCTCGGAAGCTAAGCAGGGTCGGGCCTGGTTAGTACTTGGATGGGAGACCGCCTGGGAATACCAGGTGCTGTAAGCTTTTTAGTTTACTTCACTAATGTTCTAACCTTTTAAATAGCCCGTTTTTGGCAGCAGATTTAGCTTACGGCCATACCACGTTGAGAACGCCCGATCTCGTCTGATCTCGGAAGCTAAGCAGGGTCGGGCCTGGTTAGTACTTGGATGGGAGACCGCCTGGGAATACCAGGTGCTGTAAGCTTTTTAGTTTACTTCACTAATGTTCTAACCTTTTAAATAGCCCGTTTTTGGCAGCAGATTTCGCTTACGGCCATACCACGTTGAGAACGTCTGATCTCGGAAGCTAAGCAGGGTCGGGCCTGGTTAGTACTTGGATGGGAGACCGCCTGGGAATACCAGGTGCTGTAAGCTTTTTAGTTTACTTCACTAATGTTCTAACCTTTTAAATAGCCCGTTTTTGGCAGCAGATTTCGCTTACGGCCATACCACGTTGAGAACGCCCGATCTCGTCTGATCTCGGAAGCTAAGCAGGGTCGGGCCTGGTTAGTACTTGGATGGGAGACCGCCTGGGAATACCAGGTGCTGTAAGCATTTTTGTTTTAAAAAAAAAAAAAAAAAAAAAAAAAAAGAGTCCATGAGATTCTTCAAAAAGCCTGAAATATTCTCTGAGTTTCTTCAACATGCCCGGTCTTGGGAGCAGAGTTTCTTCAGAAGGCCTGAAAAATTCGATGAATTTCTTCAAAAAGCCCGTTTTTGGCAGCAGATTTCGCTTACGGCCATACCACGTTGAGAACGCCCGATCTCGTCTGATCTCGGAAGCTAAGCAGGGTCGGGCCTGGTTAGTACTTGGATGGGAGACCGCCTGGGAATACCAGGTGCTGTAAGCTTTTTAGTTTACTTCACTAATGTTCTAACCTTTTAAATAGCCCGTTTTTGGCAGCAGATTTCGCTTACGGCCATACCACGTTGAGAACGCCCGATCTCGTCTGATCTCGGAAGCTAAGCAGGGTCGGGCCTGGTTAGTACTTGGATGGGAGACCGCCTGGGAATACCAGGTGCTGTAAGCGTTTTTGTTTAAAAAAAAAAAAAAAAAAAGAGTCCATGAGATTCTTCAAAAAGCCTGAAATATTCTCTGAGTTTCTTCAACATGCCCGGTCTTGGGAGCAGAGTTTCTTCAGAAGGCCTGAAAAATTCGATGAATTTCTTCAAAAAGCCCGTTTTTGGCAGCAGATTTCGCTTACGGCCATACCACGTTGAGAACGCCCGATCTCGTCTGATCTCGGAAGCT
Source organism: Leuciscus leuciscus (assembly GCF_965113295.1). Lineage (NCBI taxonomy): Eukaryota > Metazoa > Chordata > Actinopteri > Cypriniformes > Leuciscidae > Leuciscus > Leuciscus leuciscus. The sequence continues at coordinate 81,985,874 of NC_138725.1, read as the reverse complement.
AAGCAGGGTCGGGCCTGGTTAGTACTTGGATGGGAGACCGCCTGGGAATACCAGGTGCTGTAAGCTTTTTAGTTTACTTCACTAATGTTCTAACCTTTTAAATAGCCCGTTTTTGGCAGCAGATTTCGCTTACGGCCATACCACGTTGAGAACGCCCGATCTCGTCTGATCTCGGAAGCTAAGCAGGGTTGGGCCTGGTTAGTACTTGGATGGGAGACCGCCTGGGAATACCAGGTGCTGTAAGCTTTTTAGTTTACTTCACTAATGTTCTAACCTTTTAAATAGCCCGTTTTTGGCAGCAGATTTCGCTTACGGCCATACCACGTTGAGAACGCCCGATCTCGTCTGATCTCGGAAGCTAAGCAGGGTCGGGCCTGGTTAGTACTTGGATGGGAGACCGCCTGGGAATACCAGGTGCTGTAAGCATTTTTGTTTAAAAAAAAAAAAAAAAAAAAGAGTCCATGAGATTCTTCAAAAAGCCTGAAATATTCTCTGAGTTTCTTCAACATGCCCGGTCTTGGGAGCAGAGTTTCTTCAGAAGGCCTGAAAAATTCGATGAATTTCTTCAAAAAGCCCGTTTTTGGCAGCAGATTTCGCTTACGGCCATACCACGTTGAGAACGCCCGATCTCGTCTGATCTCGGAAGCTAAGCAGGGTCGGGCCTGGTTAGTACTTGGATGGGAGACCGCCTGGGAATACCAGGTGCTGTAAGCTTTTTAGTTTACTTCACTAATGTTCTAACCTTTTAAATAGCCCGTTTTTGGCAGCAGATTTCGCTTACGGCCATACCACGTTGAGAACGCCCGATCTCGTCTGATCTCGGAAGCTAGGGTCGGGCCTGGTTAGTACTTGGATGGGAGACCGCCTGGGAATACCAGGTGCTGTAAGCATTTTTGGTATAAAAAAAAAAAAAAAAAAAAAAAAAAGAGTCCATGAGATTCTTCATAAAGCCTGATATATTCTCTGAGTTTATTCAACATGCCCGGTCTTGGGAGCAGAGTTTCTTCAGAAGGCCTGAAAAATTCTATGAATTTCTTCAAAAAGCCAGTTTTTGGCAGCAGATTTCGCTTACGGCCATACCACTTTGAGAACGCCCGATCTCGTTGGTACGTTCCAGGAAGTGAATTGGCTGCAGTTGGGGAGAAAGGCTCTCCATATTTTTGTTAAGTTTTTGTTGTTTTTTATTTAGTTACAAGTTATAAAGCTTACTTTTGTTATTATTTTTCACGTTTTAACCCCAAGCAGTTGTATAACTGTTTGGGGTGGAGTTCTTTACTTTTGATTTGGGTGGAGAGGTGTACAAACAAGGACGGACATAATGGATACTGAAATAGGACTGGAAAAAGGATATGAGAAAAAGGACAAGGACTTGAATGAAGAGACTAATCCATGCGAAAGGATAATGCAAGAAGAAAATGAAAATCAGGAAGAAGAAACATGGGCAACCGTGGTATCGAGAAAGAAGAGAAATGGAGCTGAAAGGGTGAAAGGAAGCATTGAACAACAGAAGATACAAGGTAAAGAAAAGGATGATGAAAATGGTGAAAAAAGGAAAGAAGACAGTCAAAAAGTTGACATGATAAATAAATTGAGAGGAAAAATGAGATATCAGAGAGAATACAAAAAAGAAACTACCCTGACAATGAATGTGAAAAACCCAGAACTATTAACGATTATGATGATAATTAAAGCGGTAGAGGACACAACTGGAATTGGCAAATTATATGGACTAAGGAAAAAAACTGAATATGAATATGAACTTACATTGGAGAAAGAAGAAGACTGTGAACAATTATTGGATGGAATTCAAATAAATGGACAATGTTGCGAAATAAGAAAACTTTGTGCAACTGAAAGGATGGTATCTTTTTTACACTTGCCAAACTACATAAATGATGAGGATGTTTTACAAAAACTGACAAGCTGGGGGGTTACACCGATACTTCCTCTGAGAAGGAGGTATTACCCAGGGACCACTGTGGCGGATGGTACGAGATTTATAAGAGTTAAATTTCCAAAAGATGTGGTGTCACTGCCATATAACACACGATTTGAAACGGAGGAAGGAACGCAGTTTTTCAGGGTGATTCATGATCACCAGGTGAAGACCTGCAGAATATGTGCAAGTGCTGACCATGAAAAAAAGGACTGTCCTCAACTGATATGCAGAGGATGTCTGGAGCAGGGGCATTATGCGCGGGACTGCAAAGCCCCGCGGTGCCAAGGCTGCGGAAAGGCATTTCACAGGTGCATTTGTGAAACCTTTGAAGAGGAACATGAGGAAATGGAGACAGAGACACTCAACGACGTGGAGAATGTGGAAGAGGATGATGAAGGAAGTGCACCACAACAAACACGTGGATTAACTATGGAAATACAGAACAGAGAAGAAGAAGGAGGAAGTAAAAATGAACAGAACGGAGGAAAAGACACGGAAATAATGACAGATATACAACTACTTGCAGAAAAAGCTGAACAGGATGGGATGAAGAATAAAGAAGAAGACAATGATGGAGCAAAGGACAGTACAAACATAGATGAGGTAAGAGACACTAAGAATAAAGCAATTGGTGGAAAGGAAAGTGTGAAGAAAAACAGTTTGAGCGGTGGGAGTAAATTGAAAACAACAGGACAAATAAACATTGAGAAGGTGATGGAAAAACAAAGAATAAGAAGAGAATCTAAAGAAAAAAAGAAAAAGAAAGCTGAAATGGCTTGCTCAGGAGAGGTGGTTTTGAAAGAGACTGAAAAAAAGTGATGTGGTTTTTTGTTTGTTTCTATATTTCTTTTTTTTGTGTGTATATGAGTCAATTGAGCATAGTTTCAATCAATGCAAGGGGATTGTCAACTATGACCAAATTTGAAAATATTAATCACTTAACAAAGAAGAATGATATAATATGTATACAAGAGACAGGATGGAATGTTGAAAAAATTAATGATTTGAAGAAAATATGGGATGGGGATTTTTTTTACAATAATGATCCTAAAAGGAAAAAAGGAGTAGCAATTTTAATTAGAAGGGGGACAATACAAAAAGCAACAGTAATATTTACAGATAATATAGGAAGGACATTGGTGGTTAAGGTCGAAGGAAAAGAAGAAGAAATAACAATATGTAATATTCATGCACCAAATGAAGATGTAGAAAGAGTTGCTTTTTTTAAAGAAATGGATGTTCTAATAGAGAACTATAAAAATGTGATTGTAATTGGTGATTTTAATACTGTTTTAGAAAGAATTGATGTGGAGGATTATATGGTGTATAGAGCAGATGTTGGAAGGAAAGAACTAAAGAAAGTTATGGAAAATCATAGATTTATAGATTTATGGAGGGAAAGAAACAGAGTAAAAAGAGAATATTCAAGACGACAAATGGTAAATAATGTTTTAAAACAAAGTAGAATTGATTTTGTATTATGTAATAGACAGTTAGGGAATTTTATTACAAAAGTTTTTTACAAAATGTTTAGTGGAAGTGATCATGATTTTTTAAATGTAATTATTGATTATTGTGGTGTTGAGAGAGGACCTGGGGTGTGGGTTTTTAATACAGAACTTTTAAAAAATGACTTTTATAAAATGGAAGTAGAAAATTGCATAATACATAGTATTAATAATGTCTTATATGAAGAAGCAAAAAGTGTTTGGTGGGATAATTTAAAAATAGATATTAAAAAATTATCTATTGAGTATTCAAAGAAAATGCAAAGAATAAAGAAAAGTAAAGAAAGATTATTAAACAAGGAATGGGAAGAAGAAATGAAAAAAGTGTTAGAAGGTAGGATGGATGGGAGTAAAATAGTCATATTAGAAGAGAAATTAAAAAAAATAGAGGAGGAAAAGTGCATGGGAGCTAAAATAAGAAGTAGAGCGAAAAATACAGTAGAAGGAGAAAGGAGTACAAATTTTTTTTATGATTTGGAAAAAACAAGAAAACAAGCAGAAATGATCAAAAGTATTTCAAAAAACGGAAAGGTTGTGAAAGAAAAAGAAGGTATTTTAAAGGAAGTGAAGGATTTTTATGCTATTTTATTTAAAAAAGATGTTATTAACGAGGAAGATGAAGAGTTTTTATTGAATCAAATTGAAATAAAAGTAAATGAGGATGATAAGAAAATGTGTGATAAGGAAATAAAAGAAGAAGAAATAGATGAAGCTATAGAACAGATGAGTAATGGGAAAAGTTCAGGCCTAGATGGTTTACCATCTGAATTTTATAAGGTTTTTAAGAATGTTTTAACGCCAATTATGCATGATCTATTTATTGATATTTTTAAACAGAAAAAATTAAGTGAAAGTATGAAGAAAGGAATGATCAAGATTATATATAAAAATAAAGGAGAAAGAGAAGATCTTAAAAATTATAGACCATTGAGCATGTTAAATACGGATTACAAGATACTGGCCAAGATTCTAGCAAACAGACTGAAAAAAGTGATTCCAAACATTATAAAAACAAACCAGGCATATGGTGTTTTAAATCGAGATATATTGGATATAGTAACAAGTATTAGAGATTTAATGTGGTATATGAAAGAAAAAGGTGAAGAAGGATATTTGATAAGTATAGATTTGGAAAAGGCATTTGATAGAGTAGAGCACAAATATTTATTTGATATACTGAGAAAATTTGGTTTTGGGGAAATTTTTATTGGATGGATGAAATGCTTATATAATGACATTTTAAGTTGTATTAAAGTAAATGGGTTTTTAACAGATTTTATTAAGATATCGAGGTCTATAAGGCAGGGATGTCCATTATCAGCACTACTGTACACTTTAGTTGCTGAACCATTAGGACTTGCAATAAATAAAGAAAAACAAATTAAAGGAATAGTTTTGGGAAAGGAGGATGTGCAGCCTAAAATTTTTCAATATGCAGATGACACCACCTTGTTTTTAAAAGATTTTAAGAGTATTGAAAAGGCAATGGTAATATTGCAAAAATATTGTGGTGGAACAGGGGCTAAAGTCAATAATGATAAAACAGAATATATGAGAATGGGGCAGGTAGATACTTTAGGAAGACAATGGGACTTTAAAGAACAGATGAATGAACTAAAGATTTTAGGAATAACACTTGGAAGGGATGAAATTAGAACAAGAGACCTGGTTTGGGAGGAGACTATAGGAAAAATGGAAAAAAGACTAAACTTTTGGAAACAAAGACAATTATTTTTAAAAGGGAAAGTACTGGTTTTAAACTCTTTATTTTTATCTAAGATGTGGTATATTTTAAGTGTGGTTAGTCTGCCAATATGGGTGTATAAAAGAATAAAAACGTTTATCTTGAAGTTTTTATGGGATGGTAAACCGGCTAAAATAGCTTATGATACAATAATTGGGGAGGTAGAAAAAGGAGGTTTGGGGCTGATAGACCCAATGATAAGAAAGCAAAGTTTGAGAATTAAGACTGTAAAAAGGTTTTTTAAAAAGGATGATTTAATATGGAAAAAAATAATGAGTTTTTATATAAATAAGTGTGGGAAAATGGGAGATGATTTTATATGGATGCAGTTTAAGGATAATATGATAGAGGGGATACCTGAATTTTATAAAGAAGTTTTAAAAGCATGGAAGGGTTTTAAAGAAAATGTATATATTGAGTTTAAAGGGAGAGAACAACTATTGAAGCAACCGCTTTTTTTAAATCAACATATCAAAAACAACAGAAACACCTTTTTTTATAAGAATTGGTTTTATGCAGGATTAAAACAAGTTAAAGACATTTTATATGAGGTAAAACCAGGATTTTTACCTTTACAGGCAATCATAGATACATTAGAGGAAAACGAAGATATAGAAAATAAGCAATTGATTAAGGAGCAATATTTGAAAATAAAAGAAGCTGTACCTGTAGCATGGATTAAAAGTATTGACGATAAAGAAAAAGTAAATGAAAATCCGGAAGTATTTTTAAAAAGAGAAGATGAAAACATTTATTTTAATGATTGTATTTTAAAAATGTTTTATGGTTGTTTATGCAAGTCTGTATTTGTAAGACCAAAAGCGATTGAGTACTGGGGAAAACTGTTCGATAATTTTGATGCATCAAACATATGGAAAAATGTGAGAATGAATTTTAAGAGTCCTATATTAGAAAATTTTGAATTTTATTAAGACACAATTGTATAAAGACTGACATGATATTGTGTAAAATTGGGATGATCCAAGATGAAAAATGTAAAGTATGTATGGAAAAAAAAGAAGGTGTGTTGCATTTGTTTTTAAATTGTAAAAAGTTAAATGGTTTTATGAAAATGTTAAAAAAGATGATAGGTGACTTTTTATTTGATAAAAGAATAATTCTAGAAGAATGGGAAACAATGTTTTTATTTGGTTTTAATGGTAAAGCTAAAAATAAATTTGCTCTTAATTTTATGCTAACAGTTGCAAGATTTGCAATATGGCGAAGAAGAAATCTAATGAAACAAAAGAAAGTTGAACTTCCAATAAGTGTGTTTTATAAGCAGATTTTGAGAGATGAATGTAAAGTTTTGTATGATTATTTTAACATGAATGGGAAAATAGAAATATTTAAAGAATGCATAATAAGAAATAATGCATATATTGTTAAAAATAGTAATGGGTTTGAAATTGTATTGCCTGAAAATGTTTAATGATGTTTTGTTTTTTTTCTTTTGTTGTTATGGTTCTTGTTTTTGTCTTTGATGTTGTTTTAAATGAAAAGTAATGTTTTTTAATAAAAAAAAATAAAATAAAAAAAATCTCGTCTGATCTCGGAAGCTAAGCAGGGTCGGGCCTGGTTAGTACTTGGATGGGAGACCGCCTGGGAATACCAGGTGCTGTAAGCTTTTTAGTTTACTTCACTAATGTTCTAACCTTTTAAATAGCCCGTTTTTGGCAGCAGATTTCGCTTACGGCCATACCACATTGAGAACGCCCGATCTCGTCTGATCTCGGAAGCTAAGCAGGGTCGGGCCTGGTTAGTACTTGGATGGGAGACCACCTGGGAATACCAGGTGCTGTAAGCATTTTTGTTTTAAAAAAAAAAAAAAAAAAAAAAAAAAAGAGTCCATGAGATTCTTCAAAAAGCCTGAAATATTCTCTGAGTTTCTTCAACATGCCCGGTCTTGGGAGCAGAGTTTCTTCAGAAGGCCTGAAAAATTCGATGAATTTCTTCAAAAAGCCCGTTTTTGGCAGCAGATTTCGCTTACGGCCATACCACGTTGAGAACGCCCGATCTCGTCTGATCTCGGAAGCTAAGCAGGGTCGGGCCTGGTTAGTACTTGGATGGGAGACCGCCTGGGAATACCAGGTGCTGTAAGCTTTTTAGTTTACTTCACTAATGTTCTAACCTTTTAAATAGCCCGTTTTTGGCAGCAGATTTCGCTTACGGCCATACCACGTTGAGAACGCCCGATCTCGTCTGATCTCGGAAGCTAAGCAGGGTCGGGCCTGGTTAGTACTTGGATGGGAGACCGCCTGGGAATACCAGGTGCTGTAAGCGTTTTTGTTTAAAAAAAAAAAAAAAAAAAGAGTCCATGAGATTCTTCAAAAAGCCTGAAATATTCTCTGAGTTTCTTCAACATGCCCGGTCTTGGGAGCAGAGTTTCTTCAGAAGGCCTGAAAAATTCGATGAATTTCTTCAAAAAGCCCGTTTTTGGCAGCAGATTTCGCTTACGGCCATACCACGTTGAGAACGCCCGATCTCGTCTGATCTCGGAAGCTAAGCAGGGTCGGGCCTGGTTAGTACTTGGATGGGAGACCGCCTGGGAATACCAGGTGCTGTAAGCTTTTTAGTTTACTTCACTAATGTTCTAACCTTTTAAATAGCCCGTTTTTGGCAGCAGATTTCGCTTACGGCCATACCACGTTGAGAACGCCCGATCTCGTCTGATCTCGGAAGCTAAGCAGGGTTGGGCCTGGTTAGTACTTGGATGGGAGACCGCCTGGGAATACCAGGTGCTGTAAGCTTTTTAGTTTACTTCACTAATGTTCTAACCTTTTAAATAGCCCGTTTTTGGCAGCAGATTTCGCTTACGGCCATACCACGTTGAGAACGCCCGATCTCGTCTGATCTCGGAAGCTAAGCAGGGTCGGGCCTGGTTAGTACTTGGATGGGAGACCGCCTGGGAATACCAGGTGCTGTAAGCATTTTTGTTTAAAAAAAAAAAAAAAAAAAAGAGTCCATGAGATTCTTCAAAAAGCCTGAAATATTCTCTGAGTTTCTTCAACATGCCCGGTCTTGGGAGCAGAGTTTCTTCAGAAGGCCTGAAAAATTCGATGAATTTCTTCAAAAAGCCCGTTTTTGGCAGCAGATTTCGCTTACGGCCATACCACGTTGAGAACGCCCGATCTCGTCTGATCTCGGAAGCTAAGCAGGGTCGGGCCTGGTTAGTACTTGGATGGGAGACCGCCTGGGAATACCAGGTGCTGTAAGCTTTTTAGTTTACTTCACTAATGTTCTAACCTTTTAAATAGCCCGTTTTTGGCAGCAGATTTCGCTTACGGCCATACCACGTTGAGAACGCCCGATCTCGTCTGATCTCGGAAGCTAGGGTCGGGCCTGGTTAGTACTTGGATGGGAGACCGCCTGGGAATACCAGGTGCTGTAAGCATTTTTGGTATAAAAAAAAAAAAAAAAAAAAAAAAAAGAGTCCATGAGATTCTTCATAAAGCCTGATATATTCTCTGAGTTTATTCAACATGCCCGGTCTTGGGAGCAGAGTTTCTTCAGAAGGCCTGAAAAATTCTATGAATTTCTTCAAAAAGCCAGTTTTTGGCAGCAGATTTCGCTTACGGCCATACCACTTTGAGAACGCCCGATCTCGTTGGTACGTTCCAGGAAGTGAATTGGCTGCAGTTGGGGAGAAAGGCTCTCCATATTTTTGTTAAGTTTTTGTTGTTTTTTATTTAGTTACAAGTTATAAAGCTTACTTTTGTTATTATTTTTCACGTTTTAACCCCAAGCAGTTGTATAACTGTTTGGGGTGGAGTTCTTTACTTTTGATTTGGGTGGAGAGGTGTACAAACAAGGACGGACATAATGGATACTGAAATAGGACTGGAAAAAGGATATGAGAAAAAGGACAAGGACTTGAATGAAGAGACTAATCCATGCGAAAGGATAATGCAAGAAGAAAATGAAAATCAGGAAGAAGAAACATGGGCAACCGTGGTATCGAGAAAGAAGAGAAATGGAGCTGAAAGGGTGAAAGGAAGCATTGAACAACAGAAGATACAAGGTAAAGAAAAGGATGATGAAAATGGTGAAAAAAGGAAAGAAGACAGTCAAAAAGTTGACATGATAAATAAATTGAGAGGAAAAATGAGATATCAGAGAGAATACAAAAAAGAAACTACCCTGACAATGAATGTGAAAAACCCAGAACTATTAACGATTATGATGATAATTAAAGCGGTAGAGGACACAACTGGAATTGGCAAATTATATGGACTAAGGAAAAAAACTGAATATGAATATGAACTTACATTGGAGAAAGAAGAAGACTGTGAACAATTATTGGATGGAATTCAAATAAATGGACAATGTTGCGAAATAAGAAAACTTTGTGCAACTGAAAGGATGGTATCTTTTTTACACTTGCCAAACTACATAAATGATGAGGATGTTTTACAAAAACTGACAAGCTGGGGGGTTACACCGATACTTCCTCTGAGAAGGAGGTATTACCCAGGGACCACTGTGGCGGATGGTACGAGATTTATAAGAGTTAAATTTCCAAAAGATGTGGTGTCACTGCCATATAACACACGATTTGAAACGGAGGAAGGAACGCAGTTTTTCAGGGTGATTCATGATCACCAGGTGAAGACCTGCAGAATATGTGCAAGTGCTGACCATGAAAAAAAGGACTGTCCTCAACTGATATGCAGAGGATGTCTGGAGCAGGGGCATTATGCGCGGGACTGCAAAGCCCCGCGGTGCCAAGGCTGCGGAAAGGCATTTCACAGGTGCATTTGTGAAACCTTTGAAGAGGAACATGAGGAAATGGAGACAGAGACACTCAACGACGTGGAGAATGTGGAAGAGGATGATGAAGGAAGTGCACCACAACAAACACGTGGATTAACTATGGAAATACAGAACAGAGAAGAAGAAGGAGGAAGTAAAAATGAACAGAACGGAGGAAAAGACACGGAAATAATGACAGATATACAACTACTTGCAGAAAAAGCTGAACAGGATGGGATGAAGAATAAAGAAGAAGACAATGATGGAGCAAAGGACAGTACAAACATAGATGAGGTAAGAGACACTAAGAATAAAGCAATTGGTGGAAAGGAAAGTGTGAAGAAAAACAGTTTGAGCGGTGGGAGTAAATTGAAAACAACAGGACAAATAAACATTGAGAAGGTGATGGAAAAACAAAGAATAAGAAGAGAATCTAAAGAAAAAAAGAAAAAGAAAGCTGAAATGGCTTGCTCAGGAGAGGTGGTTTTGAAAGAGACTGAAAAAAAGTGATGTGGTTTTTTGTTTGTTTCTATATTTCTTTTTTTTGTGTGTATATGAGTCAATTGAGCATAGTTTCAATCAATGCAAGGGGATTGTCAACTATGACCAAATTTGAAAATATTAATCACTTAACAAAGAAGAATGATATAATATGTATACAAGAGACAGGATGGAATGTTGAAAAAATTAATGATTTGAAGAAAATATGGGATGGGGATTTTTTTTACAATAATGATCCTAAAAGGAAAAAAGGAGTAGCAATTTTAATTAGAAGGGGGACAATACAAAAAGCAACAGTAATATTTACAGATAATATAGGAAGGACATTGGTGGTTAAGGTCGAAGGAAAAGAAGAAGAAATAACAATATGTAATATTCATGCACCAAATGAAGATGTAGAAAGAGTTGCTTTTTTTAAAGAAATGGATGTTCTAATAGAGAACTATAAAAATGTGATTGTAATTGGTGATTTTAATACTGTTTTAGAAAGAATTGATGTGGAGGATTATATGGTGTATAGAGCAGATGTTGGAAGGAAAGAACTAAAGAAAGTTATGGAAAATCATAGATTTATAGATTTATGGAGGGAAAGAAACAGAGTAAAAAGAGAATATTCAAGACGACAAATGGTAAATAATGTTTTAAAACAAAGTAGAATTGATTTTGTATTATGTAATAGACAGTTAGGGAATTTTATTACAAAAGTTTTTTACAAAATGTTTAGTGGAAGTGATCATGATTTTTTAAATGTAATTATTGATTATTGTGGTGTTGAGAGAGGACCTGGGGTGTGGGTTTTTAATACAGAACTTTTAAAAAATGACTTTTATAAAATGGAAGTAGAAAATTGCATAATACATAGTATTAATAATGTCTTATATGAAGAAGCAAAAAGTGTTTGGTGGGATAATTTAAAAATAGATATTAAAAAATTATCTATTGAGTATTCAAAGAAAATGCAAAGAATAAAGAAAAGTAAAGAAAGATTATTAAACAAGGAATGGGAAGAAGAAATGAAAAAAGTGTTAGAAGGTAGGATGGATGGGAGTAAAATAGTCATATTAGAAGAGAAATTAAAAAAAATAGAGGAGGAAAAGTGCATGGGAGCTAAAATAAGAAGTAGAGCGAAAAATACAGTAGAAGGAGAAAGGAGTACAAAATTTTTTTATGATTTGGAAAAAACAAGAAAACAAGCAGAAATGATCAAAAGTATTTCAAAAAACGGAAAGGTTGTGAAAGAAAAAGAAGGTATTTTAAAGGAAGTGAAGGATTTTTATGCTATTTTATTTAAAAAAGATGTTATTAACGAGGAAGATGAAGAGTTTTTATTGAATCAAACTGAAATAAAAGTAAATGAGGATGATAAGAAAATGTGTGATAAGGAAATAAAAGAAGAAGAAATAGATGAAGCTATAGAACAGATGAGTAATGGGAAAAGTTCAGGCCTAGATGGTTTACCATCTGAATTTTATAAGGTTTTTAAGAATGTTTTAACGCCAATTATGCATGATCTATTTATTGATATTTTTAAACAGAAAAAATTAAGTGAAAGTATGAAGAAAGGAATGATCAAGATTATATATAAAAATAAAGGAGAAAGAGAAGATCTTAAAAATTATAGACCATTGAGCATGTTAAATACGGATTACAAGATACTGGCCAAGATTCTAGCAAACAGACTGAAAAAAGTGATTCCAAACATTATAAAAACAAACCAGGCATATGGTGTTTTAAATCGAGATATATTGGATATAGTAACAAGTATTAGAGATTTAATGTGGTATATGAAAGAAAAAGGTGAAGAAGGATATTTGATAAGTATAGATTTGGAAAAGGCATTTGATAGAGTAGAGCACAAATATTTATTTGATATACTGAGAAAATTTGGTTTTGGGGAAAATTTTATTGGATGGATGAAATGCTTATATAATGACATTTTAAGTTGTATTAAAGTAAATGGGTTTTTAACAGATTTTATTAAGATATCGAGGTCTATAAGGCAGGGATGTCCATTATCAGCACTACTGTACACTTTAGTTGCTGAACCATTAGGACTTGCAATAAATAAAGAAAAACAAATTAAAGGAATAGTTTTGGGAAAGGAGGATGTGCAGCCTAAAATTTTTCAATATGCAGATGACACCACCTTGTTTTTAAAAGATTTTAAGAGTATTGAAAAGGCAATGGTAATATTGCAAAAATATTGTGGTGGAACAGGGGCTAAAGTCAATAATGATAAAACAGAATATATGAGAATGGGGCAGGTAGATACTTTAGGAAGACAATGGGACTTTAAAGAACAGATGAATGAACTAAAGATTTTAGGAATAACACTTGGAAGGGATGAAATTAGAACAAGAGACCTGGTTTGGGAGGAGACTATAGGAAAAATGGAAAAAAGACTAAACTTTTGGAAACAAAGACAATTATTTTTAAAAGGGAAAGTACTGGTTTTAAACTCTTTATTTTTATCTAAGATGTGGTATATTTTAAGTGTGGTTAGTCTGCCAATATGGGTGTATAAAAGAATAAAAACGTTTATCTTGAAGTTTTTATGGGATGGTAAACCGGCTAAAATAGCTTATGATACAATAATTGGGGAGGTAGAAAAAGGAGGTTTGGGGCTGATAGACCCAATGATAAGAAAGCAAAGTTTGAGAATTAAGACTGTAAAAAGGTTTTTTAAAAAGGATGATTTAATATGGAAAAAAATAATGAGTTTTTATA
>NC_138725.1:81965203-81967703 GCF_965113295.1 Leuciscus leuciscus | reverse complement strand
TTAAGGGATATAAGGAAATTTGAAAAAGTGAAGGAAATGTGCAAAAGAGAAGATGTGATAATGTTACAAGAGACTAACTGGAAAGATGTGCATATAAGTGAAATAAGGAAAAAATGGAATGGAGAGATTTTATACAACAACGGTGATGATAGATTTGGAAGAGGAGTTGCAGTACTAATAAGAGAAAATAGAGATATAAAATGTAAAGTAGTGTATAAAGATAAAGTCGGGAAATGTATAGGTTTTGAAATGGAATATGAAGAGAACAAAATACTTGTGGTAAATGTGCATGCACCACCGGAAGAGATTAAGAAGAGGGAATATTTTAATGGTTTAAGGGAACTTTTAAGGAAATATAAGGAAATTGTTATTATGGGGGATTTTAATGTTGTTTTTAGTAAATTGGACATGGCTGAAGGAATGGTTTTTAAGACGGATACAGGAAGAAAAGAGTTAAAAGGGCTGATGGAAGAAAATAATTTGATTGATGTATGGAGGGAAAGAAATGAAAAGAGAAAAGAATTTTCAAGAAGACAAATAGTGGGGAATTTTATTTGTAAAACAAGAATCGATTTTATTTTATGTACAAGGAATATAGAAAGTTTTTTAGAAAAAATAAGGTACGAAGAAACAAGTTTAAGCGATCATAAACCTATTTTTATGCAAATAGATTGGAATACAGTGAAAAGAGGGCCGGGAGTATGGGTTTTAAACACAGGGATTTTAAAGAATGAAGACTATGTTTTGAGTGTACAAGAAATCATAACAAAGGAAAAAGAAAACGGAATGTATAGAGAGGACAAAAGGATTTGGTGGGAAAATGTGAAGTATTTAATCAAAAAGTTTACCATAAAATATTGTGGGATAATCCAGAGATGCAAAAATGGTAAGGAAAGAGAAATACGAGAACAACTAGAAAAGGAATTGAACATGAACGAAAAAGATATACAAAAAATAAAGGAAATAGAGGGAAAACTGAAAGAAATAGAAGAGAAGAAATATAACGGGGCACGATTAAGAAGTAAAGCAAAGTATACAGTGGAAGGAGAGAAATGTACAAAGTTTTTCTTTGACTTGGAAAGAAGAAGGGGAATGTCACAAACAATTAAAGGAATACAAAGGGAAGATGGAGAGATAGTGGAAACAAATGAGGAGATATTAAAAGCAATAAAAGCATATTATGAAAAGCTATTTAAAGCAGAAGGAGTAAAAGAGGAAGAAAAACTAGAATTATTGAAACAAATAAAGACCAAAGTAGGAGAGGATGACAAAAAAGAGTGTGACCTAGAGATAAGAGAAGAAGAGATAAAAAGAGCAATAAGTGAACTGAATAAAAGGAAAAGTCCAGGCATTGATGGTTTAGCGAATGAATTTTATATAACTTTTAAGGATTTTTTAACTGGTATTTTAAAAGAAGTATATGAAGATATTTTTAAGAAAGAGGAAATGAATCAGAGAATGGGGATGGGATTAATTAAGTTGATATATAAAAGAAAAGGAGAAAAAGTAGACTTAAAAAATTATAGACCAATCACAATGCTGAATACAGATTTGAAAATTTTAACAAAGGTTTTAGCCAACAGATTGAAAGAGGTAATGCCAACCATAATCAAAACAAATCAAGTGTATGGAGTGAAAGGGAAGGATATAGCAGACACAACAATAAGTATAATAGATAGAATAAGGTATATGAAAGTAAAAAATAAAGACGGATATGTTATTAGTTTGGATTTTGAAAAGGCCTTTGACAGAGTAGAACATGATTATTTATTTGAGATTTTAAGAGGGTATGGGTTTGGGGAAAGCTTTATCAAATGGATTACAATTTTATATAAAGGAGCAATAACAAGAATAAAATGTAATGGTTTTTTAACAGAATGTTTTAAATTAACTAGGTCAATAAGACAAGGATGTCCACTATCAGCACTTTTATATTCATTAATTGCAGAACCATTGGGATTAGCTGTAAAAATAGATAAAGAAGTAAGAGGGATAGACATTGAAGAGAGTGGGGAAAATGAAAAAATATTTCAATACGCAGATGATACAACGATAATGGTTAAGGATATAGAGAGTGTTAAAAAGGCAATGGAAGTGGTACAGACGTTTTGTAGGGGATCTGGGAGCAAGATAAATGAAGAGAAAACAGTATATATGAGATTTGGAAGAGTGAGTGTTTTAGCAAATGATTTTAATTTTAAAGAATCAAAGGAAATAAAGATTTTAGGTGTTTTAATAGGGAAAGACGAAAAGTATGTTAAAGAAGTAATGTGGGAAGAAATATTAGGAGGAATTGAAAGAAGGTTAACTTTTTGGAAATTGAGGACTTTAAGTTTAAAAGGGAAGGTTTTAATTGTAAATGTTTTAATGGTAGCAAAGCTATGGTATGTTTTATATGTGACTTCTATGCCGATGTGGGTGGAAAAAAGGCTGAAAAAATGTTTTTTGGATTTTATATGGGATGGAAAACCACCAAGAATTGCATATAATACTGTAATAG
>NC_138725.1:81955203-81960203 GCF_965113295.1 Leuciscus leuciscus | reverse complement strand
TCTCGGAAGCTA
Source organism: Leuciscus leuciscus (assembly GCF_965113295.1). NCBI lineage: Eukaryota > Metazoa > Chordata > Actinopteri > Cypriniformes > Leuciscidae > Leuciscus > Leuciscus leuciscus. Next base: position 81,960,191 of record NC_138725.1, on the reverse strand, counting down.
AGCAGGGTCGGGCCTGGTTAGTACTTGGATGGGAGACCGCCTGGGAATACCAGGTGCTGTAAGCTTTTTAGTTTACTTCACTAATGTTCTAACCTTTTAAATAGCCCGTTTTTTGGCAGCAGATTTCGCTTACGGCCATACCACGTTGAGAACGCCCTAGAGCAACCAGGAAGTAGTGTGGCAGAAGTGGGTGAGAAAGGCTCACCAAACGTGTTTCTGTGTTTTTTCTTTTGTTTTATGTTAGTATCTGTGTTTTTTTTGTTTTTTTGTTTTTTTTGTTTTAAGCTAAATCCTCCCAACAGCGTACGCTGTTTGGGAGGAATTTTTGTCTGCGTGTTTTTCTTTGATGGATGGACAAACGTTAACGGACATTGCAATGGCTGGAGTACCACGAGGGCGAAACGACCACGGACCGGACGAACAACAAAGAGATGGACAAGAACGGGGGAAAGAAACGAGAAAGGAGAAAGTGAAAAGGATGTACAAAAAGGAAGCGACAATAACAGTGGATTTAAGAGATGAAAAAGAGGTGAGAGCGATGGATATCATAAAAGCAGTGACGGACAAGATCGGAGAAGGAAAGATTTTGGCGGTGAGACCCAAACAAACAAATGAATATGAAGTCACACTTGAACGTGAGGAGGATACGGGTTTCTTAATGGACGGACTGGACATCAAAGGAATGACATTCGAGGTAAAGAGTCTTCAAAACAGGGACTATGTTGTCTCTTTTATGCACCTGCCGGCCTACACTGAGGATGTGGAGATTTTTAATAAACTGGAACAATGGGGAGTAATCCCCGTATCTGTGGTGAAAAGGAGGTTGTATCCGGGCACAAATATAGAGGACGGTACGCGCTTTTTAAAAGTAAGGTTCCCCAGGGAGGTGGCGTCACTACCATACAGCACAAGACTGGAAACAGCGGAAGGACCACAATATTTCAGAGTGATGCACAGTCATCAGGTTAAAACCTGTCGACTGTGCATGAGCCCGGACCACGTGGTGAAAGACTGTCCAGATTTTAAGTGTTTTAAATGTGACGAGAAAGGCCACTTTGCAAGGAACTGTAACGCCGTTAAGTGCCCGGATTGCCGAAAGGTTCTCACTAAATGTGAATGCGGGACGGGGCGAGAGGAGGAGGAAGAAGAGGAGCAGGTGAGCGGGCAGGTGCTAGAAAGAGACACAGAAAAGGAGCAAGAAGAAGAAGACGGAGGAAATGAGACGAGCGAAATTACAGAAAATAAAGGAAGTGAGGAACGGATGGACAATGAGAATAAGCAGGGGGAACAAACACAACAAGAGGATGAAAACTGGACACAAATGGACATGAATGTATGCTTGGAAAGTGAAGTGGACAGAGCGGAACAAAAGGACAAGGAGCAGAACGTGGAAATGGAAAAGGAAGCGGAAAATGAAGAAGATGACAATGTAGTTAAATCAAGTAAAAGGAGAAGATCAGTAAAGATAAAACCGAACACTGAAGGAGCGAGAAAAAGAGTGACTTTAAAAGGTGAGCAACAAAGGATAGATGGAGAGGAGCTGGTAAAGGACTCGGAGGAGATTGGATGAAAAGATGGATTTTAGCAATGTCTTTTTAAGAACTTTTTTTTGTGTTATGATTTTAAAAATGGTTACTTTTAATGCTAGAGGGTTAAGGGATATAAGGAAATTTGAAAAAGTGAAGGAAATGTGCAAAAGAGAAGATGTGATAATGTTACAAGAGACTAACTGGAAAGATGTGCATATAAGTGAAATAAGGAAAAAATGGAATGGAGAGATTTTATACAACAACGGTGATGATAGATTTGGAAGAGGAGTTGCAGTACTAATAAGAGAAAATAGAGATATAAAATGTAAAGTAGTGTATAAAGATAAAGTCGGGAAATGTATAGGTTTTGAAATGGAATATGAAGAGAACAAAATACTTGTGGTAAATGTGCATGCACCACCGGAAGAGATTAAGAAGAGGGAATATTTTAATGGTTTAAGGGAACTTTTAAGGAAATATAAGGAAATTGTTATTATGGGGGATTTTAATGTTGTTTTTAGTAAATTGGACATGGCTGAAGGAATGGTTTTTAAGACGGATACAGGAAGAAAAGAGTTAAAAGGGCTGATGGAAGAAAATAATTTGATTGATGTATGGAGGGAAAGAAATGAAAAGAGAAAAGAATTTTCAAGAAGACAAATAGTGGGGAATTTTATTTGTAAAACAAGAATCGATTTTATTTTATGTACAAGGAATATAGAAAGTTTTTTAGAAAAAATAAGGTACGAAGAAACAAGTTTAAGCGATCATAAACCTATTTTTATGCAAATAGATTGGAATACAGTGAAAAGAGGGCCGGGAGTATGGGTTTTAAACACAGGGATTTTAAAGAATGAAGACTATGTTTTGAGTGTACAAGAAATCATAACAAAGGAAAAAGAAAACGGAATGTATAGAGAGGACAAAAGGATTTGGTGGGAAAATGTGAAGTATTTAATCAAAAAGTTTACCATAAAATATTGTGGGATAATCCAGAGATGCAAAAATGGTAAGGAAAGAGAAATACGAGAACAACTAGAAAAGGAATTGAACATGAACGAAAAAGATATACAAAAAATAAAGGAAATAGAGGGAAAACTGAAAGAAATAGAAGAGAAGAAATATAACGGGGCACGATTAAGAAGTAAAGCAAAGTATACAGTGGAAGGAGAGAAATGTACAAAGTTTTTCTTTGACTTGGAAAGAAGAAGGGGAATGTCACAAACAATTAAAGGAATACAAAGGGAAGATGGAGAGATAGTGGAAACAAATGAGGAGATATTAAAAGCAATAAAAGCATATTATGAAAAGCTATTTAAAGCAGAAGGAGTAAAAGAGGAAGAAAAACTAGAATTATTGAAACAAATAAAGACCAAAGTAGGAGAGGATGACAAAAAAGAGTGTGACCTAGAGATAAGAGAAGAAGAGATAAAAAGAGCAATAAGTGAACTGAATAAAAGGAAAAGTCCAGGCATTGATGGTTTAGCGAATGAATTTTATATAACTTTTAAGGATTTTTTAACTGGTATTTTAAAAGAAGTATATGAAGATATTTTTAAGAAAGAGGAAATGAATCAGAGAATGGGGATGGGATTAATTAAGTTGATATATAAAAGAAAAGGAGAAAAAGTAGACTTAAAAAATTATAGACCAATCACAATGCTGAATACAGATTTGAAAATTTTAACAAAGGTTTTAGCCAACAGATTGAAAGAGGTAATGCCAACCATAATCAAAACAAATCAAGTGTATGGAGTGAAAGGGAAGGATATAGCAGACACAACAATAAGTATAATAGATAGAATAAGGTATATGAAAGTAAAAAATAAAGACGGATATGTTATTAGTTTGGATTTTGAAAAGGCCTTTGACAGAGTAGAACATGATTATTTATTTGAGATTTTAAGAGGGTATGGGTTTGGGGAAAGCTTTATCAAATGGATTACAATTTTATATAAAGGAGCAATAACAAGAATAAAATGTAATGGTTTTTTAACAGAATGTTTTAAATTAACTAGGTCAATAAGACAAGGATGTCCACTATCAGCACTTTTATATTCATTAATTGCAGAACCATTGGGATTAGCTGTAAAAATAGATAAAGAAGTAAGAGGGATAGACATTGAAGAGAGTGGGGAAAATGAAAAAATATTTCAATACGCAGATGATACAACGATAATGGTTAAGGATATAGAGAGTGTTAAAAAGGCAATGGAAGTGGTACAGACGTTTTGTAGGGGATCTGGGAGCAAGATAAATGAAGAGAAAACAGTATATATGAGATTTGGAAGAGTGAGTGTTTTAGCAAATGATTTTAATTTTAAAGAATCAAAGGAAATAAAGATTTTAGGTGTTTTAATAGGGAAAGACGAAAAGTATGTTAAAGAAGTAATGTGGGAAGAAATATTAGGAGGAATTGAAAGAAGGTTAACTTTTTGGAAATTGAGGACTTTAAGTTTAAAAGGGAAGGTTTTAATTGTAAATGTTTTAATGGTAGCAAAGCTATGGTATGTTTTATATGTGACTTCTATGCCGATGTGGGTGGAAAAAAGGCTGAAAAAATGTTTTTTGGATTTTATATGGGATGGAAAACCACCAAGAATTGCATATAATACTGTAATAGGTGAAGTAGGAAAGGGAGGGATGGGATTGATAGATGTGGAACAAAGAAAAAATAGCTTAAGAGTTAAAGTAATAAAAAAGTATCTAGATGAGAAAAGTAAAACAGCATGGAAAAAGACAATGGAATATTTTTTAAATAAATGTGGGAATTTTAATTTGGGAGATAATATTTTATGGATGAAAACTAAGAATTGGATGATGGAAGGAATGCCAGATTTTTACAAAGAATTGATGAGTGCTTGGGGGAAATTTCTAACTATTGTTAATTTTAATCTTCAAGGTAGAGAGAGCATTTTAAACCAGCCTTTATTCTTAAACAGCTGCATTTTAAATCAGGGGAAAGTGATTTTTTTAAAGAAATGGTGGGATGTTGGGATCACAAGAGTCAGAGATATTTTATATGAATTTAAAGAGGGATTTTTACCATTACAGTATATAATAGATACAATGGAAGTGGCAAAAGAGGATTTTAATGAACAAGAACTAAAAAATAAGTATGAAATAATGAAAGAAGCAATACCTAAGGAGTGGATAAAAAGAATAGAAAATATGGAAGAAGAGAAACAAGGGAAAGAAGTGTATGTAGAGTTGAGAGACAAACTATATGATTTTAATGAATGTACTGTGAAAATGTTTTACTGTTTTTTTAGAGAGGGGGTTTTTAAGAAACCAAAGGTTAATGAGTACTGGGTACAGAAATATGACGACTTAAAAGAAGATGACATATGGAATAACATGAAGGGTAAAATGATAGAGGCAAAATTGGAGAGTTTGGAGTATTTAATTAGACACAGAGCAATTTTCACTGACATTATATTGAAAAAAATCGGAATGGAA
>NC_138725.1:81940203-81945203 GCF_965113295.1 Leuciscus leuciscus | reverse complement strand
CAGATTTCGCTTACGGCCATACCACGTTGAGAACGCCCGATCTCGTCTGATCTCGGAAGCTAAGCAGGGTCGGGCCTGGGTAGTACTTGGATGGGAGACCGCCTGGGAATACCAGGTGCTGTAAGCTTTTTAGTTTACTTCACTAATGTTCTAACCTTTTAAATAGCCCGTTTTTGGCAGCAGATTTCGCCTTTCGGCCATACCACGTTGAGAACGCCCGATCTCGTCTGATCTCGGAAGCTAAGCAGGGTCGGGCCTGGTTAGTACTTGGATGGGAGACCGCCTGGGAATACCAGGTGCTGTAAGCTTTTTAGTTTACTTCACTAATGTTCTAACCTTTTAAATAGCCCGTTTTTGGCAGCAGATTTCGCTTACGGCCATACCACGTTGAGAACGCCCGATCTCGTCTGATCTCGGAAGCTAAGCAGGGTCGGGCCTGGTTAGTACTTGGATGGGAGACAGCCTGGGAATACCAGGTGCTGTAAGCATTTTTGTTTTTAAAAAAAAAAAAAAAAAAAAAAAAAAGAGTCCATGAGATTCTTCAAAAAGCCTGAAATATTCTCTGAGTTTCTTCAACATGCCCGGTCTTGGGAGCAGAGTTTCTTCAGAAGGCCTGAAAAATTCGATGAATTTCTTCAAAAAGCCCGTTTTTGGCAGCAGATTTCGCTTACGGCCATACCACGTTGAGAACGCCCGATCTCGTCTGATCTCGGAAGCTAAGCAGGGTCGGGCCTGGTTAGTACTTGGATGGGAGACCGCCTGGGAATACCAGGTGCTGTAAGCATTTTTGTTTTTAAAAAAAAAAAAAAAAAAAAAAAAGAGTCCATGAGATTCTTCAAAAAGCCTGAAATATTCTCTGAGTTTCTTCAACATGCCCGGTCTTGGGAGCAGAGTTTCTTCAGAAGGCCTGAAAAATTTGATGAATTTCTTCAAAAAGCCCGTTTTTGACAGCAGATTTCGCTTACGGCCATACCACGTTGAGAACGCCCGATCTTTGTACATTCCAGGAAGTGTTTCAAGGCAGAAGGGAGAGAGAGGCTCTCCCATGCTTTTGCAGATTATTGTTGTTTCTTTTTGCATTTAAAACACTTTTCATTTAAAGTTGTTTATTTGCAACTCCAAGCAGTTTTTCTGCTTGGAGGAAATCCTCATTTTGAACAATGGACACACCACATGATAAAGAACCAAGAATGGCAGGAGGAACAAGGAAAGTGGCTGAACAACATGCAACGGACAAGCATTCAAGTGAGCTGACTGGATTTAATAAGGAGATTGGAGTACAACAACACAACGGAAAGGCAGTGGATTATTTGAAAGAGGCAACGGTCGTGTTGGATTTAATGGGAAACAAGGATATAAGTGTCGAGGATATTATTAAGACAATTTTGGAGGAAGTGGGTTTTGGCAATTTACTTGCAGTGAGACCCAAGAAGGATATGGAATATGAATTGACCCTGAGGAGTGTGGATGACTGTGATGGCTTGCTGAACGGGTTGGAAATCAATGGACAATTTTGTGAAGTGAGGAGTTTGGAGAGAAGCGAATATATTGTTTCTTTTCTTCATCTGCCTGCTTATGTGAATGATAAAGCAATTGAGGACAAATTGAAGTCGTGGGGGGTTACTCCAATGACTAAAGTACGGAGGAGGCTTTATCCTGGAACAAACATTGCAGATGGCACGAGGTATGTTAAAGTCCTTTTCCCAAAGGAGATAAAATCACTTCCATATAGTACAAAATTTGAAACATCAGATGGGGTACAATACTTCAGGGTAATTCATGATGGACAAGTAAGACTGTGCCGAATGTGTTTTCAGCCAGGACACTTTTTTAAGGACTGTCCTAACTTTACATGTTTTGAATGCTGTGAGCAGGGACACTTTGCAAGGAATTGTAAAGCAGAAAAGTGCCCTGATTGCAAGAAAGTTTTCATGAAATGTGATTGTGCTACAGAAAGTGAAGGAGAAAATGGAGTTAAAGAGACTGGAACAGAAAATGTTGGAGAAAGTGTGATTGAAACGGAACAGGAAATTAGTAAACGAGGAAAAGGTTTTGAACCAAAAGATTTTAAAACAGGGAATGGAAAAGAAACTGAGAAAGAGAAAGCAGAGGTGGATGGGGTAGAGAAAAAGAGAAAAAGAAAAGCTCAAAGAAAGGTAATTATGGAAACTGAGTTGAATGTGGAAGCAAAAAATGACACTGATCAAATAAGATTGAAAGATCAGGAAAATAATTCCCTGGGTAATGTGCATGAACACAACACAGAAATAGTAATGGAGACAATTGAAGGAGATAGAGGAATTGGTAATGAAAATCAGGTAAATAGAAAACAGACAAAGCAAAAATATGCACATGTGTTAAGATATAAAATACCAAATTTGAATCTTGTGCTAAGAAAGCAAAAGTTAAGGAGGGCAGCTTTAAAGAAAAAAAAGAAAACATTTAAGGTGACATGATGTTTAAATTGCCTTTAGTATGTATTGTATTTTTTCTAATTAAAACTTCTTTGTAATAGTTAGTATGGTGATGTAGTTGGAATATACAATATATAGAAATTTCATGTTCATGAATGAGTTCATTTTGTATAGAATTGTTAATTAAATTAACAAGAAATGTATAAATGAAAATACAATGTATGTAATATGCATTGTTTTTTAAAAATGTAAACTTTCAGTTTTAATAATAAAAAAAAAAAGAATAAAAAAAAAAAAAAAGAACGCCCGATCTCGTCTGATCTCGGAAGCTAAGCAGGGTCGGGCCTGGTTAGTACTTGGATGGGAGACCGCCTGGGAATACCAGGTGCTGTAAGCTTTTTAGTTTACTTCACTAATGTTCTAACCTTTTAAATAGCCCGTTTTTGGCAGCAGATTCCGCTTACGGCCATACCACGTTGAGAACGCCTGATCTCGTCTGATCTCGGAAGCTAAGCAGGGTCGGGCCTGGTTAGTAATTGGATGGGAGACCGCCTGGGTATACCAGGTGCTGTAAGCTTTTTAGTTTACTTCACTAATGTTCTAACCTTTTAAATAGCCCGTTTTTGGCAGCAGATTTCGCTTACGGCCATACCACGTTGAGAACGCCCGATCTCGTCTGATCTCGGAAGCTAAGCAGGGTCGGGCCTGGTTAGTACTTGGATGGGAGAGCGCCTGGGAATACCAGGTGCTGTAAGCTTTTTAGTTTACTTCACTAATGTTCTAACCTTTTAAATAGCCCGTTTTTGGCAGCAGATTTCGCTTACGGCCATACCACGTTGAGAACGCCCGATCTCGTCTGATCTCGGAAGCTAAGCAGGGTCGGGCCTGGTTAGTACTTGGATGGGAGACCGCCTGGGAATACCAGGTGCTGTAAGCTTTTTAGTTTACTTCACTAATGTTCTAACCTTTTAAATAGCCCGTTTTTGGCAGCAGATTTCGCTTACGGCCATACCACGTTGAGAACGCCCGATCTCGTCTGATCTCGGAAGCTAAGCAGGGTCGGGCCTGGTTAGTACTTGGATGGGAGACCGCCTGGGAATACCAGGTGCTGTAAGCATTTTTGTTTTAAAAAAAAAAAAAAAGAAAAAAAAAAAAAGAGTCCATCAGATTCTTCAAAAAGCCTGAAATATTCTCTGAGTTTCTTCAACATGCCCGGTCTTGGGAGCAGAGTTTCTTCAGAAGGCCTGAAAAATTCGATGAATTTCTTCAAAAAGCCAGTTTTTGGCAGCAGATTTCGCTTACGGCCATACCACGTTGAGAACGCCCGATCTCGTCTGATCTCGGAAGCTAAGCAGGGTCGGGCCTGGTTAGTACTTGGATGGGAGACCGCCTGGGAATACCAGGTGCTGTAAGCTTTTTAGTTTACTTCACTAATGTTCTAACCTTTTAAATAGCCCGTTTTTGGCAGCAGATTTCGCTTACGGCCATACCACGTTGAGAACGCCCGATCTCGTCTGATCTCGGAAGCTAAGCAGGGTCGGGCCTGGTTAGTACTTGGATGGGAGACCGCCTGGTAATACCAGGTGCTGTAAGCTTTTTAGTTTACTTCACTAATGTTCTAACCTTTTAAATAGCCCGTTTTTGGCAGCAGATTTCGCTTACGGCCATACCACGTTGAGAACGCCCGATCTCGTCTGATCTCGGAAGCTAAGCAGGGTCGGGCCTGGTTAGTACTTGGATGGGAGACCGCCTGGGAATACCAGGTGCTGTAAGCATTTTTGTTTTAAAAAAAAAAAAAAAAAAAAAAAAAAGAGTCCATGAGATTCTTCAAAAAGCCTGAAATATTCTCTGAGTTTCTTCAACATGCCCGGTCTTGGGAGCAGAGTTTCTTCAGAAGGCCTGAAAAATTCGATGAATTTCTTCAAAAAGCCCGTTTTTGGCAGCAGATTTCGCTTACGGCCATACCACGTTGAGAACGCCCGATCTCGTCTGATCTCGGAAGCTAAGCAGGGTCGGGCCTGGTTAGTACTTGGATGGGAGACCGCCTGGTAATACCAGGTGCTGTAAGCTTTTTAGTTTACTTCACTAATGTTCTAACCTTTTAAATAGCCCGTTTTTGGCAGTAGATTTCGCTTACGGCCATACCACGTTGAGAACGCCCGATCTCGTCTGATCTCGGAAGCTAAGCAGGGTCGGGCCTGGTTAGTACTTGGATGGGAGACCGCCTGGGAATACCAGGTGCTGTAAGCATTTTTGTTTTAAAAAAAAAAAAAAAAAAAAAAAAGAGTCCATGAGATTCTTCAAAAAGCCTGAAATATTCTCTGAGTTTCTTCAACATGCCCGGTCTTGGGAGCAGAGTTTCTTCAGAAGGCCTGAAAAATTCGATGAATTTCTTCAAAAAGCCCGTTTTTGGCAGCAGATTTCGCTTACGGCCATACCACGTTGAGAACGCCCGATCTCGTCTGATCTCGGAAGCTAAGCAGGGTCGGGCCTGGTTAGTACTTGGATGGGAGAGCGCCTGGGAATACCAGGTGCTGTAAGCTTTTTAGTTTACTTCACTAATGTTCTAACCTTTTAAATAGCCCG
>NC_138725.1:81917703-81932703 GCF_965113295.1 Leuciscus leuciscus | reverse complement strand
GGAAGCGGAAAATGAAGAAGATGACAATGTAGTTAAATCAAGTAAAAGGAGAAGATCAGTAAAGATAAAACCGAACACTGAAGGAGCGAGAAAAAGAGTGACTTTAAAAGGTGAGCAACAAAGGATAGATGGAGAGGAGCTGGTAAAGGACTCGGAGGAGATTGGATGAAAAGATGGATTTTAGCAATGTCTTTTTAAGAACTTTTTTTTGTGTTATGATTTTAAAAATGGTTACTTTTAATGCTAGAGGGTTAAGGGATATAAGGAAATTTGAAAAAGTGAAGGAAATGTGCAAAAGAGAAGATGTGATAATGTTACAAGAGACTAACTGGAAAGATGTGCATATAAGTGAAATAAGGAAAAAATGGAATGGAGAGATTTTATACAACAACGGTGATGATAGATTTGGAAGAGGAGTTGCAGTACTAATAAGAGAAAATAGAGATATAAAATGTAAAGTAGTGTATAAAGATAAAGTCGGGAAATGTATAGGTTTTGAAATGGAATATGAAGAGAACAAAATACTTGTGGTAAATGTGCATGCACCACCGGAAGAGATTAAGAAGAGGGAATATTTTAATGGTTTAAGGGAACTTTTAAGGAAATATAAGGAAATTGTTATTATGGGGGATTTTAATGTTGTTTTTAGTAAATTGGACATGGCTGAAGGAATGGTTTTTAAGACGGATACAGGAAGAAAAGAGTTAAAAGGGCTGATGGAAGAAAATAATTTGATTGATGTATGGAGGGAAAGAAATGAAAAGAGAAAAGAATTTTCAAGAAGACAAATAGTGGGGAATTTTATGTGTAAAACAAGAATCGATTTTATTTTATGTACAAGGAATATAGAAAGTTTTTTAGAAAAAATAAGGTACGAAGAAACAAGTTTAAGCGATCATAAACCTATTTTTATGCAAATAGATTGGAATACAGTGAAAAGAGGGCCGGGAGTATGGGTTTTAAACACAGGGATTTTAAAGAATGAAGACTATGTTTTGAGTGTACAAGAAATCATAACAAAGGAAAAAGAAAACGGAATGTATAGAGAGGACAAAAGGATTTGGTGGGAAAATGTGAAGTATTTAATCAAAAAGTTTACCATAAAATATTGTGGGATAATCCAGAGATGCAAAAATGGTAAGGAAAGAGAAATACGAGAACAACTAGAAAAGGAATTGAACATGAACGAAAAAGATATACAAAAAATAAAGGAAATAGAGGGAAAACTGAAAGAAATAGAAGAGAAGAAATATAACGGGGCACGATTAAGAAGTAAAGCAAAGTATACAGTGGAAGGAGAGAAATGTACAAAGTTTTTCTTTGACTTGGAAAGAAGAAGGGGAATGTCACAAACAATTAAAGGAATACAAAGGGAAGATGGAGAGATAGTGGAAACAAATGAGGAGATATTAAAAGCAATAAAAGCATATTATGAAAAGCTATTTAAAGCAGAAGGAGTAAGAGAGGAAGAAAAACTAGAATTATTGAAACAAATAAAGACCAAAGTAGGAGAGGATGACAAAAAAGAGTGTGACCTAGAGATAAGAGAAGAAGAGATAAAAAGAGCAATAAGTGAACTGAATAAAAGGAAAAGTCCAGGCATTGATGGTTTAGGGAATGAATTTTATATAACTTTTAAGGATTTTTTAACTGGTATTTTAAAAGAAGTATATGAAGATATTTTTAAGAAAGAGGAAATGAATCAGAGAATGGGGATGGGATTAATTAAGTTGATATATAAAAGAAAAGGAGAAAAAGTAGACTTAAAAAATTATAGACCAATCACAATGCTGAATACAGATTTGAAAATTTTAACAAAGGTTTTAGCCAACAGATTGAAAGAGGTAATGCCAACCATAATCAAAACAAATCAAGTGTATGGAGTGAAAGGGAAGGATATAGCAGACACAACAATAAGTATAATAGATAGAATAAGGTATATGAAAGTAAAAAATAAAGACGGATATGTTATTAGTTTGGATTTTGAAAAGGCCTTTGACAGAGTAGAACATGATTATTTATTTGAGATTTTAAGAGGGTATGGGTTTGGGGAAAGCTTTATCAAATGGATTACAATTTTATATAAAGGAGCAATAACAAGAATAAAATGTAATGGTTTTTTAACAGAATGTTTTAAATTAACTAGGTCAATAAGACAAGGATGTCCACTATCAGCACTTTTATATTCATTAATTGCAGAACCATTGGGATTAGCTGTAAAAATAGATAAAGAAGTAAGAGGGATAGACATTGAAGAGAGTGGGGAAAATGAAAAAATATTTCAATACGCAGATGATACAACGATAATGGTTAAGGATATAGAGAGTGTTAAAAAGGCAATGGAAGTGGTACAGATGTTTTGTAGGGGATCTGGGAGCAAGATAAATGAAGAGAAAACAGTATATATGAGATTTGGAAGAGTGAGTGTTTTAGCAAATGATTTTAATTTTAAAGAATCAAAGGAAATAAAGATTTTAGGTGTTTTAATAGGGAAAGACGAAAAGTATGTTAAAGAAGTAATGTGGGAAGAAATATTAGGAGGAATTGAAAGAAGGTTAACTTTTTGGAAATTGAGGACTTTAAGTTTAAAAGGGAAGGTTTTAATTGTAAATGTTTTAATGGTAGCAAAGCTATGGTATGTTTTATATGTGACTTCTATGCCGATGTGGGTGGAAAAAAGGCTGAAAAAATGTTTTTTGGATTTTATATGGGATGGAAAACCACCAAGAATTGCATATAATACTGTAATAGGTGAAGTAGGAAAGGGAGGGATGGGATTGATAGATGTGGAACAAAGAAAAAATAGCTTAAGAGTTAAAGTAATAAAAAAGTATCTAGATGAGAAAAGTAAAACAGCATGGAAAAAGACAATGGAATATTTTTTAAATAAATGTGGGAATTTTAATTTGGGAGATAATATTTTATGGATGAAAACTAAGAATTGGATGATGGAAGGAATGCCAGATTTTTACAAAGAATTGATGAGTGCTTGGGGGAAATTTCTAACTATTGTTAATTTTAATCTTCAAGGTAGAGAGAGCATTTTAAACCAGCCTTTATTCTTAAACAGCTGCATTTTAAATCAGGGGAAAGTGATTTTTTTAAAGAAATGGTGGGATGTTGGGATCACAAGAGTCAGAGATATTTTATATGAATTTAAAGAGGGATTTTTACCATTACAGTATATAATAGATACAATGGAAGTGGCAAAAGAGGATTTTAATGAACAAGAACTAAAAAATAAGTATGAAATAATGAAAGAAGCAATACCTAAGGAGTGGATAAAAAGAATAGAAAATATGGAAGAAGAGAAACAAGGGAAAGAAGTGTATGTAGAGTTGAGAGACAAACTATATGATTTTAATGAATGTACTGTGAAAATGTTTTACTGTTTTTTTAGAGAGGGGGTTTTTAAGAAACCAAAGGTTAATGAGTACTGGGTACAGAAATATGACGACTTAAAAGAAGAAGACATATGGAATAACATGAAGGGTAAAATGATAGAGGCAAAATTGGAGAGTTTGGAGTATTTAATTAGACACAGAGCAATTTTCACTGACATTATATTGAAAAAAATCGGAATGGAACTAAGTGAAACATGTAAAGTGTGTAATGTTGAAGATGAAAGTTTTTTACACTTGTTTTTAAATTGTAGAGAATTGGTAGATTTTATGGAAAAAGGTAGACGACTGATTGAAATACTGAGAGGGGAACAAAATGAGAAAACTGTAGAATGGAATAGAGTGGTGATGTTTGGGATGGAAGAAAAGGGTAAAAACAAAAGTTTTATTAATCTGTGTGTAATGTTAATGAAAAGTGCAATATGGGAGAGAAGAATTGTAGCAAAAAAGGAAAAAATCGTGTTGGATGTTTGGGCTGTGTTTAAAAGGAAAACTGAATTATATATTGAAAGATTGTATGAGTATTTTAAATATGAAAATATGTTGGATGCTTTTTATGATGTTTTTACCCCAAAAGTTTGTTGTGTTTTAAAAGATTTAATGTGGAAGCTGCCGGGAACCGGAGGAGATTTTTAAATAATGTATGTAAAAGAGAGATATGTGATGTAGAGATGATTGTGGAAAGACAATTTGTATTTTTTATTGTTTTAAATGTATTTTATTGATTGAATTTCTTAATAATAAAAAAAAAAAAAAAAAAAAAAAAAAAAAAAAAAAAAAAAGAACGCCCGATCTCGTCTGATCTCGGAAGCTAAGCAGGGTCGGGCCTGGTTAGTACTTGGATGGGAGACCGCCTGGGAATACCAGGTGCTGTAAGCATTTTTGTTTTTAAAAAAAAAAAAAAAAAAAAAAAAAAGAGTCCATGAGATTCTTCAAAAAGCCTGAAATATTCTCTGAGTTTCTTCAACATGCCCGGTCTTGGGAGCAGAGTTTCTTCAGAAGGCCTGATAAATTCGATGAATTTCTTCAAAAAGCCCGTTTTTGGCAGCAGATTTCGCTTACGGCCATACCACGTTGAGAACGCCCGATCTCGTCTGATCTCGGAAGCTAAGCAGGGTCGGTCCTGGTTAGTACTTGGATGGGAGACCGCCTGGGAATACCAGGTGCTGTAAGCTTTTTAGTTTACTTCACTAATGTTCTAACCTTTTAAATAGCCCGTTTTTGGCAGCAGATTTCGCTTGCGGCCATACCACGTTGACAACGCCCGATCTCGTCTGATCTCGGAAGCTAAGCAGGGTCGGGCCTGGTTAGTACTTGGATGGGAGACCGCCTGGGAATACCAGGTGCTGTAAGCATTTTTGTTTTTAAAAAAAAAAAAAAAAAAAAAAAAGAGTCCATGAGATTCTTCAAAAAGCCTGAAATATTCTCTGAGTTTCTTCAACATGCCCGGTCTTGGGAGCAGAGTTTCTTCAGAAGGCCTGAAAAATTCGATGAATTTCTTCAAAAAGCCCGTTTTTGGCAGCAGATTTCGCTTACGGCCATACCACGTTGAGAACGCCCGATCTCGTCTGATCTTGGAAGCTAAGCAGGGTCGGGCCTGGTTAGTACTTGGATGGGAGACCGCCTGGGAATACCAGGTGCTGTAAGCTTTTTAGTTTACTTCACTAATGTTCTAACCTTTTAAATAGCCCGTTTTTGGCAGCAGATTTCGCTTACGGCCATACCACGTTGAGAACGCCCGATCTCGTCTGATCTCGGAAGCTAAGCAGGGTCGGGCCTGGTTAGTACTTGGTTGGGAGACCGCCTGGGAATACCAGGTGCTGTAAGCTTTTTAGTTTACTTCACTAATGTTCTAACCTTTTAAATAGCCCGTTTTTGGCAGCAGATTTCGCTTACGGCCATACCACGTTGAGAACGCCCGATCTCGTCTGATCTCGGAAGCTAAGCAGGGTCGGGCCTGGTTAGTACTTGGATGGGAGACCGCCTGGGAATACCAGGTGCTGTAAGCATTTTTGTTTAAAAAAAAAAAAAAAAAAAAAGAGTCCATGAGATTCTTCAAAAAGCCTGAAATATTCTCTGAGTTTCTTCAACATGCCCGGTCTTGGGAGCAGAGTTTCTTCAGAAGGCCTGAAAAATTCGATGAATTTCTTCAAAAAGCCCGTTTTTGGCAGCAGATTTCGCTTACGGCCATACCACGTTGAGAACGCCCGATCTCGTCTGATCTCGGAAGCTAAGCAGGGTCGGGCCTGGTTAGTACTTGGATGGGAGACCGCCTGGGAATACCAGGTGCTGTAAGCTTTTTAGTTTACTTCACTAATGTTCTAACCTTTTAAATAGCCCGTTTTTGGCAGCAGATTACGCTTACGTCTATACCACGTTGAGAACGCCCAATCTCGTCTGATCTCGGAAGCTAAGCAGGGTCGGGCCTGGTTAGTACTTGGATGGGAGACCGCCTGGGAATACCAGGTGCTGTAAGCTTTTTAGTTTACTTCACTAATGTTCTAACCTTTTAAATAGCCCGTTTTTGGCAGCAGATTTCGCTTACGGCCATACCACGTTGAGAACGCCCGATCTCGTCTGATCTCGGAAGCTAAGCAGGGTCGGGCCTGGTTAGTACTTGGATGGGAGACCGCCTGGGAATACCAGGTGCTGTAAGCATTTTTGTTTAAAAAAAAAAAAAAAAAAAAGAGTCCATGAGATTCTTCAAAAAGCCTGAAATATTCTCTGAGTTTCTTCAACATGCCCGGTCTTGGGAGCAGAGTTTCTTCAGAAGGCCTGAAAAATTCGATGAATTTCTTCAAAAAGCCCGTTTTTGGCAGCAGATTTCGCTTACGGCCATACCACGTTGAGAACGCCCGATCTCGTCTGATCTCGGAAGCTAAGCAGGGTCGGGCCTGGTTAGTACTTGGATGGGAGACCGCCTGGGAATACCAGGTGCTGTAAGCTTTTTAGTTTACTTCACTAATGTTCTAACCTTTTAAATAGCCCGTTTTTGGCAGCAGATTACGCTTACGTCTATACCACGTTGAGAACGCCCAATCTCGTCTGATCTCGGAAGCTAAGCAGGGTCGGGCCTGGTTAGTACTTGGATGGGAGACCGCCTGGGAATACCAGGTGCTGTAAGCTTTTTAGTTTACTTCACTAATGTTCTAACCTTTTAAATAGCCCGTTTTTGGCAGCAGATTTCGCTTACGGCCATACCACGTTGAGAACGCCCGATCTCGTCTGATCTCGGAAGCTAAGCAGGGTCGGGCCTGGTTAGTACTTGGATGGGAGACCGCCTGGGAATACCAGGTGCTGTAAGCATTTTTGTTTAAAAAAAAAAAAAAAAAAAAGTGTCCATGAGATTCTTCAAAAAGCCTGAAATATTCTCTGAGTTTCTTCAACATGCCCGGTCTTGGGAGCAGAGTTTCTTCAGAAGGCCTGAAAAATTCGATGAATTTCTTCAAAAAGCCCGTTTTTGGCAGCAGATTTCGCTTACGGCCATACCACGTTGAGAACGCCCGATCTCGTCTGATCTCGGAAGCTAAGCAGGGTCGGGCCTGGTTAGTACTTGGATGGGAGACCGCCTGGGAATACCAGGTGCTGTAAGCTTTTTAGTTTACTTCACTAATGTTCTAACCTTTTAAATAGCCCGTTTTTGGCAGCAGATTTCGCTTACGGCCATACCACGTTGAGAACGCCCGATCTCGTCTGATCTCGGAAGCTAAGCAGGGTCGGGCCTGGTTAGTACTTGGATGGGAGACCGCCTTGGAATACCAGGTGCTGTAAGCTTTTTAGTTTACTTCACTAATGTTCTAACCTTTTAAATAGCCCGTTTTTGGCAGCAGATTTCGCTTACGGCCATACCACGTTGAGAACGCCCGATCTCGTCTGATCTCGGAAGCTAAGCAGGGTCGGGCCTGGGTAGTACTTGGATGGGAGACCGCCTGGGAATACCAGGTCCTGTATGCTTTTTAGTTTACTTCACTAATGTTCTAACCTTTTAAATAGCCCGTTTTTGGCAGCAGATTTCGCTTACGGCCATACCACGTTGAGAACGCCCGATCTCGTCTGATCTCGGAAGCTAAGCAGGGTCGGGCCTGGTTAGTACTTGGATGGGAGACCGCCTGGGAATACCAGGTGCTGTAAGCTTTTTAGTTTACTTCACTAATGTTCTAACCTTTTAAATAGCCCGTTTTTGGCAGCAGATTTCGCTTACGGCCATACCACGTTGAGAACGCCCGATCTCGTCTGATCTCGGAAGCTAAGCAGGGTCGGGCCTGGTTAGTACTTGGATGGGAGACAGCCTGGGAATACCAGGTGCTGTAAGCATTTTTGTTTTTAAAAAAAAAAAAAGAAAAAAAAAAAAGAGTCCATGAGATTCTTCAAAAAGCCTGAAATATTCTCTGAGTTTCTTCAACATGCCCGGTCTTGGGAGCAGAGTTTCTTCAGAAGGCCTGAAAAATTCGATGAATTTCTTCAAAAAGCCCGTTTTTGGCAGCAGATTTCGCTTACGGCCATACCACGTTGAGAACGCCCGATCTCGTCTGATCTCGGAAGCTAAGCAGGGTCGGGCCTGGTTAGTACTTGGATGGGAGACCGCCTGGGAATACCAGGTGCTGTAAGCATTTTTGTTTTTAAAAAAAAAAAAAAAAAAAAAAAAAGAGTCCATGAGATTCTTCAAAAAGCCTGAAATATTCTCTGAGTTTCTTCAACATGCCCGGTCTTGGGAGCAGAGTTTCTTCAGAAGGCCTGAAAAATTTGATGAATTTCTTCAAAAAGCCCGTTTTTGACAGCAGATTTCGCTTACGGCCATACCACGTTGAGAACGCCCGATCTTGGTACATTCCAGGAAGTGTTTCAAGGCAGTAGGGAGAGAGAGGCTCTCCCATGCTTTTGCAGATTATTGTTGTTTCTTTTTGCATTTAAAACACTTTTCATTTAAAGTTGTTTATTTGCAACTCCAAGCAGTTTTTCTGCTTGGAGGAAATCCTCATTTTGAACAATGGACACACCACATGATAAAGAACCAAGAATGGCAGGAGGAACAAGGAAAGTGGCTGAACAACATGCAACGGACAAGCATTCAAGTGAGCTGACTGGATTTAATAAGGAGATTGGAGTACAACAACACAACGGAAAGGCAGTGGATTATTTGAAAGAGGCAACGGTCGTGTTGGATTTAATGGGAAACAAGGATATAAGTGTCGAGGATATTATTAAGACAATTTTGGAGGAAGTGGGTTTTGGCAATTTACTTGCAGTGAGACCCAAGAAGGATATGGAATATGAATTGACCCTGAGGAGTGTGGATGACTGTGATGGCTTGCTGAACGGGTTGGAAATCAATGGACAATTTTGTGAAGTGAGGAGTTTGGAGAGAAGCGAATATATTGTTTCTTTTCTTCATCTGCCTGCTTATGTGAATGATAAAGCAATTGAGGACAAATTGAAGTCGTGGGGGGTTACTCCAATGACTAAAGTACGGAGGAGGCTTTATCCTGGAACAAACATTGCAGATGGCACGAGGTATGTTAAAGTCCTTTTCCCAAAGGAGATAAAATCACTTCCATATAGTACAAAATTTGAAACATCAGATGGGGTACAATACTTCAGGGTAATTCATGATGGACAAGTAAGACTGTGCCGAATGTGTTTTCAGCCAGGACACTTTTTTAAGGACTGTCCTAACTTTACATGTTTTGAATGCTCTGAGCAGGGACACTTTGCAAGGAATTGTAAAGCAGAAAAGTGCCCTGATTGCAAGAAAGTTTTCATGAAATGTGATTGTGCTACAGAAAGTGAAGGAGAAAATGGAGTTAAAGAGACTGGAACAGAAAATGTTGGAGAAAGTGTGATTGAAACGGAACAGGAAATTAGTAAACGAGGAAAAGGTTTTGAACCAAAAGATTTTAAAACAGGGAATGGAAAAGAAACTGAGAAAGAGAAAGCAGAGGTGGATGGGGTAGAGAAAAAGAGAAAAAGAAAAGCTCAAAGAAAGGTAATTATGGAAACTGAGTTGAATGTGGAAGCAAAAAATGACACTGATCAAATAAGATTGAAAGATCAGGAAAATAATTCCCTGGGTAATGTGCATGAACACAACACAGAAATAGTAATGGAGACAATTGAAGGAGATAGAGGAATTGGTAATGAAAATCAGGTAAATAGAAAACAGACAAAGCAAAAATATGCACATGTGTTAAGATATAAAATACCAAATTTGAATCTTGTGCTAAGAAAGCAAAAGTTAAGGAGGGCAGCTTTAAAGAAAAAAAAGAAAACATTTAAGGTGACATGATGTTTAAATTGCCTTTAGTATGTATTGTATTTTTTCTAATTAAAACTTCTTTGTAATAGTTAGTATGGTGATGTAGTTGGAATATACAATATATAGAAATTTCATGTTCATGAATGAGTTCATTTTGTATAGAATTGTTAATTAAATTAACAAGAAATGTATAAATGAAAATACAATGTATGTAATATGCATTGTTTTTTAAAAATGTAAACTTTCAGTTTTAATAATAAAAAAAAAAAGAATAAAAAAAAAAAAAAAGAACGCCCGATCTCGTCTGATCTCGGAAGCTAAGCAGGGTCGGGCCTGGTTAGTACTTGGATGGGAGACCGCCTGGGAATACCAGGTGCTGTAAGCTTTTTAGTTTACTTCACTAATGTTCTAACCTTTTAAATAGCCCGTTTTTGGCAGCAGATTCCGCTTACGGCCATACCACGTTGAGAACGCCTGATCTCGTCTGATCTCGGAAGCTAAGCAGGGTCGGGCCTGGTTAGTAATTGGATGGGAGACCGCCTGGGTATACCAGGTGCTGTAAGCTTTTTAGTTTACTTCACTAATGTTCTAACCTTTTAAATAGCCCGTTTTTGGCAGCAGATTTCGCTTACGGCCATACCACGTTGAGAACGCCCGATCTCGTCTGATCTCGGAAGCTAAGCAGGGTCGGGCCTGGTTAGTACTTGGATGGGAGAGCGCCTGGGAATACCAGGTGCTGTAAGCTTTTTAGTTTACTTCACTAATGTTCTAACCTTTTAAATAGCCCGTTTTTGGCAGCAGATTTCGCTTACGGCCATACCACGTTGAGAACGCCCGATCTCGTCTGATCTCGGAAGCTAAGCAGGGTCGGGCCTGGTTAGTACTTGGATGGGAGACCGCCTGGGAATACCAGGTGCTGTAAGCTTTTTAGTTTACTTCACTAATGTTCTAACCTTTTAAATAGCCCGTTTTTGGCAGCAGATTTCGCTTACGGCCATACCACGTTGAGAACGCCCGATCTCGTCTGATCTCGGAAGCTAAGCAGGGTCGGGCCTGGTTAGTACTTGGATGGGAGACCGCCTGGGAATACCAGGTGCTGTAAGCATTTTTGTTTTAAAAAAAAAAAAAAAGAAAAAAAAAAAAGAGTCCATCAGATTCTTCAAAAAGCCTGAAATATTCTCTGAGTTTCTTCAACATGCCCGGTCTTGGGAGCAGAGTTTCTTCAGAAGGCCTGAAAAATTCGATGAATTTCTTCAAAAAGCCAGTTTTTGGCAGCAGATTTCGCTTACGGCCATACCACGTTGAGAACGCCCGATCTCGTCTGATCTCGGAAGCTAAGCAGGGTCGGGCCTGGTTAGTACTTGGATGGGAGACCGCCTGGGAATACCAGGTGCTGTAAGCTTTTTAGTTTACTTCACTAATGTTCTAACCTTTTAAATAGCCCGTTTTTGGCAGCAGATTTCGCTTACGGCCATACCACCTTGAGGGCGCCCTAGAGCAACCAGGAAGTAGTGTGGCAGAAGTGGGTGAGAAAGGCTCACCAAACGTGTTTCTGTGTTTTTTCTTTTGTTTTATGTTAGTATCTGTGTTTTTTTTGGTTTTGTTTTTTGTTTAAGCTAAATCCTCCCAACAGCGTACGCTGTTTGGGAGGAATTTTTGTCTGCGTGTTTTTCTTTGATGGATGGACAAACGTTAACGGACATTGCAATGGCTGGAGTACCACGAGGGCAAAACGACCACGGACCGGACGAACAACAAAGAGATGGACAAGAACGGGGGAAAGAAACGAGAAAGGAGAAAGTGAAAAGGATGTACAAAAAGGAAGCGACAATAACAGTGGATTTAAGAGATGAAAAAGAGGTGAGAGCGATGGATATCATAAAAGCAGTGACGGACAAGATCGGAGAAGGAAAGATTTTGGCGGTGAGACCCAAACAAACAAATGAATATGAAGTCACACTTGAACGTGAGGAGGATACGGGTTTCTTAATGGACGGACTGGACATCAAAGGAATGACATTCGAGGTAAAGAGTCTTCAAAACAGGGACTATGTTGTCTCTTTTATGCACCTGCCGGCCTACACTGAGGATGTGGAGATTTTTAATAAACTGGAACAATGGGGAGTAATCCCCGTATCTGTGGTGAAAAGGAGGTTGTATCCGGGCACAAATATAGAGGACGGTACGCGCTTTTTAAAAGTAAGGTTCCCAAGGGAGGTGGCGTCACTACCATACAGCACAAGACTGGAAACAGCGGAAGGACCACAATATTTCAGAGTGATGCACAGTCATCAGGTTAAAACCTGTCGACTGTGCATGAGCCCGGACCACGTGGTGAAAGACTGTCCAGATTTTAAGTGTTTTAAATGTGACGAGAAAGGCCACTTTGCAAGGAACTGTAACGCCGTTAAGTGCCCGGATTGCCGAAAGGTTCTCACTAAATGTGAATGCGGGACGGGGCGAGAGGAGGAGGAAGAAGAGGAGCAGGTGAGCGGGCAGGTGCTAGAAAGAGACACAGAAAAGGAGCAAGAAGAAGAAGACGGAGGAAATGAGACGAGCGAAATTACAGAAAATAAAGGAAGTGAGGAACGGATGGACAATGAGAATAAGCAGGGGGAACAAACACAACAAGAGGATGAAAACTGGACACAAATGGACATGAATGTATGCTTGGAAAGTGAAGTGGACAGAGCGGAACAAAAGGACAAGGAGCAGAACGTGGAAATGGAAAAGGAAGCGGAAAATGAAGAAGATGACAATGTAGTTAAATCAAGTAAAAGGAGAAGATCAGTAAAGATAAAACCGAACACTGAAGGAGCGAGAAAAAGAGTGACTTTAAAAGGTGAGCAACAAAGGATAGATGGAGAGGAGCTGGTAAAGGACTCGGAGGAGATTGGATGAAAAGATGGATTTTAGCAATGTCTTTTTAAGAACTTTTTTTTGTGTTATGATTTTAAAAATGGTTACTTTTAATGCTAGAGGGTTAAGGGATATAAGGAAATTTGAAAAAGTGAAGGAAATGTGCAAAAGAGAAGATGTGATAATGTTACAAGAGACTAACTGGAAAGATGTGCATATAAGTGAAATAAGGAAAAAATGGAATGGAGAGATTTTATACAACAACGGTGATGATAGATTTGGAAGAGGAGTTGCAGTACTAATAAGAGAAAATAGAGATATAAAATGTAAAGTAGTGTATAAAGATAAAGTCGGGAAATGTATAGGTTTTGAAATGGAATATGAAGAGAACAAAATACTTGTGGTAAATGTGCATGCACCACCGGAAGAGATTAAGAAGAGGGAATATTTTAATGGTTTAAGGGAACTTTTAAGGAAATATAAGGAAATTGTTATTATGGGGGATTTTAATGTTGTTTTTAGTAAATTGGACATGGCTGAAGGAATGGTTTTTAAGACGGATACAGGAAGAAAAGAGTTAAAAGGGCTGATGGAAGAAAATAATTTGATTGATGTATGGAGGGAAAGAAATGAAAAGAGAAAAGAATTTTCAAGAAGACAAATAGTGGGGAATTTTATTTGTAAAACAAGAATCGATTTTATTTTATGTACAAGGAATATAGAAAGTTTTTTAGAAAAAATAAGGTACGAAGAAACAAGTTTAAGCGATCATAAACCTATTTTTATGCAAATAGATTGGAATACAGTGAAAAGAGGGCCGGGAGTATGGGTTTTAAACACAGGGATTTTAAAGAATGAAGACTATGTTTTGAGTGTACAAGAAATCATAACAAAGGAAAAAGAAAACGG
Organism: Leuciscus leuciscus; assembly: GCF_965113295.1. NCBI lineage: Eukaryota > Metazoa > Chordata > Actinopteri > Cypriniformes > Leuciscidae > Leuciscus > Leuciscus leuciscus. The sequence goes on along the minus strand of NC_138725.1, from coordinate 81,919,281 downwards.
AATGTATAGAGAGGACAAAAGGATTTGGTGGGAAAATGTGAAGTATTTAATCAAAAAGTTTACCATAAAATATTGTGGGATAATCCAGAGATGCAAAAATGGTAAGGAAAGAGAAATACGAGAACAACTAGAAAAGGAATTGAACATGAACGAAAAAGATATACAAAAAATAAAGGAAATAGAGGGAAAACTGAAAGAAATAGAAGAGAAGAAATATAACGGGGCACGATTAAGAAGTAAAGCAAAGTATACAGTGGAAGGAGAGAAATGTACAAAGTTTTTCTTTGACTTGGAAAGAAGAAGGGGAATGTCACAAACAATTAAAGGAATACAAAGGGAAGATGGAGAGATAGTGGAAACAAATGAGGAGATATTAAAAGCAATAAAAGCATATTATGAAAAGCTATTTAAAGCAGAAGGAGTAAAAGAGGAAGAAAAACTAGAATTATTGAAACAAATAAAGACCAAAGTAGGAGAGGATGACAAAAAAGAGTGTGACCTAGAGATAAGAGAAGAAGAGATAAAAAGAGCAATAAGTGAACTGAATAAAAGGAAAAGTCCAGGCATTGATGGTTTAGGGAATGAATTTTATATAACTTTTAAGGATTTTTTAACTGGTATTTTAAAAGAAGTATATGAAGATATTTTTAAGAAAGAGGAAATGAATCAGAGAATGGGGATGGGATTAATTAAGTTGATATATAAAAGAAAAGGAGAAAAAGTAGACTTAAAAAATTATAGACCAATCACAATGCTGAATACAGATTTGAAAATTTTAACAAAGGTTTTAGCCAACAGATTGAAAGAGGTAATGCCAACCATAATCAAAACAAATCAAGTGTATGGAGTGAAAGGGAAGGATATAGCAGACACAACAATAAGTATAATAGATAGAATAAGGTATATGAAAGTAAAAAATAAAGACGGATATGTTATTAGTTTGGATTTTGAAAAGGCCTTTGACAGAGTAGAACATGATTATTTATTTGAGATTTTAAGAGGGTATGGGTTTGGGGAAAGCTTTATCAAATGGATTACAATTTTATATAAAGGAGCAATAACAAGAATAAAATGTAATGGTTTTTTAACAGAATGTTTTAAATTAACTAGGTCAATAAGACAAGGATGTCCACTATCAGCACTTTTATATTCATTAATTGCAGAACCATTGGGATTAGCTGTAAAAATAGATAAAGAAGTAAGAGGGATAGACATTGAAGAGAGTGGGGAAAATGAAAAAATATTTCAATACGCAGATGATACAACGATAATGGTTAAGGATATAGAGAGTGTTAAAAAGGCAATGGAAGTGGTACAGACGTTTTGTAGGGGATCTGGGAGCAAGATAAATGAAGAGAAAACAGTATATATGAGATTTGGAAGAGTGAGTGTTTTAGCAAATGATTTTAATTTTAAAGAATCAAAGGAAATAAAGATTTTAGGTGTTTTAATAGGGAAAGACGAAAAGTATGTTAAAGAAGTAATGTGGGAAGAAATATTAGGAGGAATTGAAAGAAGGTTAACTTTTTGGAAATTGAGGACTTTAAGTTTAAAAGGGAAGGTTTTAATTGTAAATGT
>NC_138725.1:81910203-81912703 GCF_965113295.1 Leuciscus leuciscus | reverse complement strand
AATGGAAAAGGAAGCGGAAAATGAAGAAGATGACAATGTAGTTAAATCAAGTAAAAGGAGAAGATCAGTAAAGATAAAACCGAACACTGAAGGAGCGAGAAAAAGAGTGACTTTAAAAGGTGAGCAACAAAGGATAGATGGAGAGGAGCTGGTAAAGGACTCGGAGGAGATTGGATGAAAAGATGGATTTTAGCAATGTCTTTTTAAGAACTTTTTTTTGTGTTATGATTTTAAAAATGGTTACTTTTAATGCTAGAGGGTTAAGGGATATAAGGAAATTTGAAAAAGTGAAGGAAATGTGCAAAAGAGAAGATGTGATAATGTTACAAGAGACTAACTGGAAAGATGTGCATATAAGTGAAATAAGGAAAAAATGGAATGGAGAGATTTTATACAACAACGGTGATGATAGATTTGGAAGAGGAGTTGCAGTACTAATAAGAGAAAATAGAGATATAAAATGTAAAGTAGTGTATAAAGATAAAGTCGGGAAATGTATAGGTTTTGAAATGGAATATGAAGAGAACAAAATACTTGTGGTAAATGTGCATGCACCACCGGAAGAGATTAAGAAGAGGGAATATTTTAATGGTTTAAGGGAACTTTTAAGGAAATATAAGGAAATTGTTATTATGGGGGATTTTAATGTTGTTTTTAGTAAATTGGACATGGCTGAAGGAATGGTTTTTAAGACGGATACAGGAAGAAAAGAGTTAAAAGGGCTGATGGAAGAAAATAATTTGATTGATGTATGGAGGGAAAGAAATGAAAAGAGAAAAGAATTTTCAAGAAGACAAATAGTGGGGAATTTTATTTGTAAAACAAGAATCGATTTTATTTTATGTACAAGGAATATAGAAAGTTTTTTAGAAAAAATAAGGTACGAAGAAACAAGTTTAAGCGATCATAAACCTATTTTTATGCAAATAGATTGGAATACAGTGAAAAGAGGGCCGGGAGTATGGGTTTTAAACACAGGGATTTTAAAGAATGAAGACTATGTTTTGAGTGTACAAGAAATCATAACAAAGGAAAAAGAAAACGGAATGTATAGAGAGGACAAAAGGATTTGGTGGGAAAATGTGAAGTATTTAATCAAAAAGTTTACCATAAAATATTGTGGGATAATCCAGAGATGCAAAAATGGTAAGGAAAGAGAAATACGAGAACAACTAGAAAAGGAATTGAACATGAACGAAAAAGATATACAAAAAATAAAGGAAATAGAGGGAAAACTGAAAGAAATAGAAGAGAAGAAATATAACGGGGCACGATTAAGAAGTAAAGCAAAGTATACAGTGGAAGGAGAGAAATGTACAAAGTTTTTCTTTGACTTGGAAAGAAGAAGGGGAATGTCACAAACAATTAAAGGAATACAAAGGGAAGATGGAGAGATAGTGGAAACAAATGAGGAGATATTAAAAGCAATAAAAGCATATTATGAAAAGCTATTTAAAGCAGAAGGAGTAAAAGAGGAAGAAAAACTAGAATTATTGAAACAAATAAAGACCAAAGTAGGAGAGGATGACAAAAAAGAGTGTGACCTAGAGATAAGAGAAGAAGAGATAAAAAGAGCAATAAGTGAACTGAATAAAAGGAAAAGTCCAGGCATTGATGGTTTAGCGAATGAATTTTATATAACTTTTAAGGATTTTTTAACTGGTATTTTAAAAGAAGTATATGAAGATATTTTTAAGAAAGAGGAAATGAATCAGAGAATGGGGATGGGATTAATTAAGTTGATATATAAAAGAAAAGGAGAAAAAGTAGACTTAAAAAATTATAGACCAATCACAATGCTGAATACAGATTTGAAAATTTTAACAAAGGTTTTAGCCAACAGATTGAAAGAGGTAATGCCAACCATAATCAAAACAAATCAAGTGTATGGAGTGAAAGGGAAGGATATAGCAGACACAACAATAAGTATAATAGATAGAATAAGGTATATGAAAGTAAAAAATAAAGACGGATATGTTATTAGTTTGGATTTTGAAAAGGCCTTTGACAGAGTAGAACATGATTATTTATTTGAGATTTTAAGAGGGTATGGGTTTGGGGAAAGCTTTATCAAATGGATTACAATTTTATATAAAGGAGCAATAACAAGAATAAAATGTAATGGTTTTTTAACAGAATGTTTTAAATTAACTAGGTCAATAAGACAAGGATGTCCACTATCAGCACTTTTATATTCATTAATTGCAGAACCATTGGGATTAGCTGTAAAAATAGATAAAGAAGTAAGAGGGATAGACATTGAAGAGAGTGGGGAAAATGAAAAAATATTTCAATACGCAGATGATACAACGATAATGGTTAAGGATATAGAGAGTGTTAAAAAGGCAATGGAAGTGGTACAGACGTTTTGTAGGGGATCTGGGAGCAAGATAAATGAAGAGAAAACAGTATATATGAGATTTGGAAGAGTGAGTGTTTTAGCAAATGATTTTAATTTTAAAGAATCAAAGGAAATAAAGATTTTAGGTGTTTTAATAGG
>NC_138725.1:81877703-81905203 GCF_965113295.1 Leuciscus leuciscus | reverse complement strand
CGCCCGATCTCGTCTGATCTCGGAAGCTAAGCAGGGTCGGGCCTGGTTAGTACTTGGATGGGAGACCGCCTGGGAATACCAGGTGCTGTAAGCTTTTTAGTTTACTTCACTAATGTTCTAACCTTTTAAATAGCCCGTTTTTGGCAGCAGATTTCGCTTACGGCCATACCACGTTGAGAACGCCCGATCTCGTCTGATCTCGGAAGCTAAGCAGGGTCGGGCCTGGTTAGTACTTGGATGGGAGACCGCCTGGGAATACCAGGTGCTGTAAGCTTTTTAGTTTACTTCACTAATGTTCTAACCTTTTAAATAGCCCGTTTTTGGCAGCAGATTTCGCTTACGGCCATACCACGTTGAGAACGCCCGATCTCGTCTGATCTCGGAAGCTAAGCAGGGTCGGGCCTGGTTAGTACTTGGATGGGAGACCGCCTGGGAATACCAGGTGCTGTAAGCATTTTTGTTTAAAAAAAAAAAAAAAAAAAAAAAAAAAAAGAGTCCATGAGATTCTTCAAAAAGCCTGAAATATTCTCTGAGTTTCTTCAACATGCCCGGTCTTGGGAGCAGAGTTTCTTCAGAAGGCCTGAAAAATTCGATGAATTTCTTCAAAAAGCCCGTTTTTGGCAGCAGATTTCGCTTACGGCCATACCACGTTGAGAACGCCCGATCTCGTCTGATCTCGGAAGCTAAGCAGGGTCGGGCCTGGTTAGTACTTGGATGGGAGACCGCCTGGGAATACCAGGTGCTGTAAGCTTTTTAGTTTACTTCACTAATGTTCTAACCTTTTAAATAGCCCGTTTTTGGCAGCAGATTTCGCTTACGGCCATACCACGTTGAGAACGCCCGATCTCGTCTGATCTCGGAAGCTAAGCAGGGTCGGGCCTGGTTAGTACTTGGATGGGAGAGCGCCTGGGAATACCAGGTGCTGTAAGCTTTTTAGTTTACTTCACTAATGTTCTAACCTTTTAAATAGCCCGTTTTTGGCAGCAGATTTCGCTTACGGCCATACCACGTTGAGAACGCCCGATCTCGTCTGATCTCGGAAGCTAAGCAGGGTCGGGCCTGGTTAGTACTTGGATGGGAGACCGCCTGGGAATACCAGGTGCTGTAAGCTTTTTAGTTTACTTCACTAATGTTCTAACCTTTTAAATAGCCCGTTTTTGGCAGCAGATTTCGCTTACGGCCATACCACGTTGAGAACGCCCGATCTCGTCTGATCTCGGAAGCTAAGCAGGGTCGGGCCTGGTTAGTACTTGGATGGGAGACCGCCTGGGAATACCAGGTGCTGTAAGCATTTTTGTTTTAAAAAAAAAAAAAAAAAAAAAAAAAAAGAGTCCATGAGATTCTTCAAAAAGCCTGAAATATTCTCTGAGTTTCTTCAACATGCCCGGTCTTGGGAGCAGAGTTTCTTCAGAAGGCCTGAAAAATTCGATGAATTTCTTCAAAAAGCCCGTTTTTGGCAGCAGATTTCGCTTACGGCCATACCACGTTGAGAACGCCCGATCTCGTCTGGTCTCGGAAGCTAAGCAGGGTCGGGCCTGGTTAGTACTTGGATGGGAGACCGCCTGGGAATACCAGGTGCTGTAAGCTTTTTAGTTTACTTCACTAATGTTCTAACCTTTTAAATAGCCCGTTTTTGGCAGCAGATTTCGCTTACGGCCATACCACGTTGAGAACGCCCGATCTCGTCTGATCTCGGAAGCTAAGCAGGGTCGGGCCTGGTTAGTACTTGGATGGGAGACCGCCTGGGAATACCAGGTGCTGTAAGCTTTTTAGTTTACTTCACTAATGTTCTAACCTTTTAAATAGCCCGTTTTTGGCAGCAGATTTCGCTTACGGCCATACCACGTTGAGAATGCCCGATCTCGTCTGATCTCGGAAGCTAAGCAGGGTCGGGCCTGGTTAGTACTTGGATGGGAGACCGCCTGGGAATACCAGGTGCTGTAAGCTTTTTAGTTTACTTCACTAATGTTCTAACCTTTTAAATAGCCCGTTTTTGGCAGCAGATTTCGCTTACGGCCATACCACGTTGAGAACGCCCGATCTCGTCTGATCTCGGAAGCTAAGCAGGGTCGGGCCTGGTTAGTACTTGGATGGGAGACCGCCTGGGAATACCAGATGCTGTAAGCATTTTTGTTTAAAAAAAAAAAAAAAAAAAAAAAAAAAAAGAGTCCATGAGATTCTTCAAAAAGCCTGAAATATTCTCTGAGTTTCTTCAACATGCCCGGTCTTGGGACCAGAGTTTCTTCAGAAGGCCTGAAAAATTCGATGAATTTCTTCAAAAAGCCCGTTTTTGGCAGCAGATTTCGCTTACGGCCATACCACGTTGAGAACGCCCGATCTCGTCTGATCTCGGAAGCTAAGCAGGGTCGGGCCAGGTTAGTACTTGGATGGGAGACCGCCTGGGAATACCAGGTGCTGTAAGCTTTTTAGTTTACTTCACTAATGTTCTAACCTTTTAAATAGCCCGTTTTTGGCAGCAGATTTCGCTTACGGCCATACCACGTTGAGAACGCCCGATCTCGTCTGATCTCGGAAGCTAAGCAGGGTCGGGCCTTGTTAGTACTTGGATGGGAGACCGCCTGGGAATACCAGGTGCTGTAAGCATTTTTGTTTTTTTAAAAAAAAAAAAAAAAAAAAAAAAGAGTCCATGAGATTCTTCAAAAAGCCTGAAATATTCTCTGAGTTTCTTCAACATGCCCGGTCTTGGGAGCAGAGTTTCTTCAGAAGGCCTGAAAAATTCGATGAATTTCTTCAAAAAGCCCGTTTTTGGCAGCAGATTTCGCTTACGGCCATACCACGTTGAGAACGCCCGATCTCGTCTGATCTCGGAAGCTAAGCAGGGTCGGGCCTGGTTAGTACTTGGATGGGAGACCGCCTGGGAATACCAGGTGCTGTAAGCTTTTTAGTTTACTTCACTAATGTTCTAACCTTTTAAATAGCCCGTTTTTGGCAGCAGATTTCGCTTACGGCCATACCACGTTGAGAACGCCCGATCTCGTCTGATCTCGGAAGCTAAGCAGGGTCGGGCCTGGTTAGTACTTGGATGGGAGACCGCCTGGGAATACCAGGTGCTGTAAGCATTTTTGTTTAAAAAAAAAAAAAAAAAAAAAAAAAAAGAGTCCATGAGATTCTTCATAAAGCCTGATATATTCTCTGAGTTTATTCAACATGCCCGGTCTTGGGAGCAGAGTTTCTTCAGAAGGCCTGAAAAATTCTATGAATTTCTTCAAAAAGCCAGTTTTTGGCAGCAGATTTCGCTTACGGCCATACCACTTTGAGAACGCCCGATCTCGTTGGTACGTTCCAGGAAGTGAATTGGCTGCAGTTGGGGAGAAAGGCTCTCCATATTTTTGTTAAGTTTTTGTTGTTTTTTATTTAGTTACAAGTTATAAAGCTTACTTTTGTTATTATTTTTCACGTTTTAACCCCAAGCAGTTGTATAACTGTTTGGGGTGGAGTTCTTTACTTTTGATTTGGGTGGAGAGGTGTACAAACAAGGACGGACATAATGGATACTGAAATAGGACTGGAAAAAGGATATGAGAAAAAGGACAAGGACTTGAATGAAGAGACTAATCCATGCGAAAGGATAATGCAAGAAGAAAATGAAAATCAGGAAGAAGAAACATGGGCAACCGTGGTATCGAGAAAGAAGAGAAATGGAGCTGAAAGGGTGAAAGGAAGCATTGAACAACAGAAGATACAAGGTAAAGAAAAGGATGATGAAAATGGTGAAAAAAGGAAAGAAGACAGTCAAAAAGTTGACATGATAAATAAATTGAGAGGAAAAATGAGATATCAGAGAGAATACAAAAAAGAAACTACCCTGACAATGAATGTGAAAAACCCAGAACTATTAACGATTATGATGATAATTAAAGCGGTAGAGGACACAACTGGAATTGGCAAATTATATGGACTAAGGAAAAAAACTGAATATGAATATGAACTTACATTGGAGAAAGAAGAAGACTGTGAACAATTATTGGATGGAATTCAAATAAATGGACAATGTTGCGAAATAAGAAAACTTTGTGCAACTGAAAGGATGGTATCTTTTTTACACTTGCCAAACTACATAAATGATGAGGATGTTTTACAAAAACTGACAAGCTGGGGGGTTACACCGATACTTCCTCTGAGAAGGAGGTATTACCCAGGGACCACTGTGGCGGATGGTACGAGATTTATAAGAGTTAAATTTCCAAAAGATGTGGTGTCACTGCCATATAACACACGATTTGAAACGGAGGAAGGAACGCAGTTTTTCAGGGTGATTCATGATCACCAGGTGAAGACCTGCAGAATATGTGCAAGTGCTGACCATGAAAAAAAGGACTGTCCTCAACTGATATGCAGAGGATGTCTGGAGCAGGGGCATTATGCGCGGGACTGCAAAGCCCCGCGGTGCCAAGGCTGCGGAAAGGCATTTCACAGGTGCATTTGTGAAACCTTTGAAGAGGAACATGAGGAAATGGAGACAGAGACACTCAACGACGTGGAGAATGTGGAAGAGGATGATGAAGGAAGTGCACCACAACAAACACGTGGATTAACTATGGAAATACAGAACAGAGAAGAAGAAGGAGGAAGTAAAAATGAACAGAACGGAGGAAAAGACACGGAAATAATGACAGATATACAACTACTTGCAGAAAAAGCTGAACAGGATGGGATGAAGAATAAAGAAGAAGACAATGATGGAGCAAAGGACAGTACAAACATAGATGAGGTAAGAGACACTAAGAATAAAGCAATTGGTGGAAAGGAAAGTGTGAAGAAAAACAGTTTGAGCGGTGGGAGTAAATTGAAAACAACAGGACAAATAAACATTGAGAAGGTGATGGAAAAACAAAGAATAAGAAGAGAATCTAAAGAAAAAAAGAAAAAGAAAGCTGAAATGGCTTGCTCAGGAGAGGTGGTTTTGAAAGAGACTGAAAAAAAGTGATGTGGTTTTTTGTTTGTTTCTATATTTCTTTTTTTTGTGTGTATATGAGTCAATTGAGCATAGTTTCAATCAATGCAAGGGGATTGTCAACTATGACCAAATTTGAAAATATTAATCACTTAACAAAGAAGAATGATATAATATGTATACAAGAGACAGGATGGAATGTTGAAAAAATTAATGATTTGAAGAAAATATGGGATGGGGATTTTTTTTACAATAATGATCCTAAAAGGAAAAAAGGAGTAGCAATTTTAATTAGAAGGGGGACAATACAAAAAGCAACAGTAATATTTACAGATAATATAGGAAGGACATTGGTGGTTAAGGTCGAAGGAAAAGAAGAAGAAATAACAATATGTAATATTCATGCACCAAATGAAGATGTAGAAAGAGTTGCTTTTTTTAAAGAAATGGATGTTCTAATAGAGAACTATAAAAATGTGATTGTAATTGGTGATTTTAATACTGTTTTAGAAAGAATTGATGTGGAGGATTATATGGTGTATAGAGCAGATGTTGGAAGGAAAGAACTAAAGAAAGTTATGGAAAATCATAGATTTATAGATTTATGGAGGGAAAGAAACAGAGTAAAAAGAGAATATTCAAGACGACAAATGGTAAATAATGTTTTAAAACAAAGTAGAATTGATTTTGTATTATGTAATAGACAGTTAGGGAATTTTATTACAAAAGTTTTTTACAAAATGTTTAGTGGAAGTGATCATGATTTTTTAAATGTAATTATTGATTATTGTGGTGTTGAGAGAGGACCTGGGGTGTGGGTTTTTAATACAGAACTTTTAAAAAATGACTTTTATAAAATGGAAGTAGAAAATTGCATAATACATAGTATTAATAATGTCTTATATGAAGAAGCAAAAAGTGTTTGGTGGGATAATTTAAAAATAGATATTAAAAAATTATCTATTGAGTATTCAAAGAAAATGCAAAGAATAAAGAAAAGTAAAGAAAGATTATTAAACAAGGAATGGGAAGAAGAAATGAAAAAAGTGTTAGAAGGTAGGATGGATGGGAGTAAAATAGTCATATTAGAAGAGAAATTAAAAAAAATAGAGGAGGAAAAGTGCATGGGAGCTAAAATAAGAAGTAGAGCGAAAAATACAGTAGAAGGAGAAAGGAGTACAAAATTTTTTTATGATTTGGAAAAAACAAGAAAACAAGCAGAAATGATCAAAAGTATTTCAAAAAACGGAAAGGTTGTGAAAGAAAAAGAAGGTATTTTAAAGGAAGTGAAGGATTTTTATGCTATTTTATTTAAAAAAGATGTTATTAACGAGGAAGATGAAGAGTTTTTATTGAATCAAACTGAAATAAAAGTAAATGAGGATGATAAGAAAATGTGTGATAAGGAAATAAAAGAAGAAGAAATAGATGAAGCTATAGAACAGATGAGTAATGGGAAAAGTTCAGGCCTAGATGGTTTACCATCTGAATTTTATAAGGTTTTTAAGAATGTTTTAACGCCAATTATGCATGATCTATTTATTGATATTTTTAAACAGAAAAAATTAAGTGAAAGTATGAAGAAAGGAATGATCAAGATTATATATAAAAATAAAGGAGAAAGAGAAGATCTTAAAAATTATAGACCATTGAGCATGTTAAATACGGATTACAAGATACTGGCCAAGATTCTAGCAAACAGACTGAAAAAAGTGATTCCAAACATTATAAAAACAAACCAGGCATATGGTGTTTTAAATCGAGATATATTGGATATAGTAACAAGTATTAGAGATTTAATGTGGTATATGAAAGAAAAAGGTGAAGAAGGATATTTGATAAGTATAGATTTGGAAAAGGCATTTGATAGAGTAGAGCACAAATATTTATTTGATATACTGAGAAAATTTGGTTTTGGGGAAAATTTTATTGGATGGATGAAATGCTTATATAATGACATTTTAAGTTGTATTAAAGTAAATGGGTTTTTAACAGATTTTATTAAGATATCGAGGTCTATAAGGCAGGGATGTCCATTATCAGCACTACTGTACACTTTAGTTGCTGAACCATTAGGACTTGCAATAAATAAAGAAAAACAAATTAAAGGAATAGTTTTGGGAAAGGAGGATGTGCAGCCTAAAATTTTTCAATATGCAGATGACACCACCTTGTTTTTAAAAGATTTTAAGAGTATTGAAAAGGCAATGGTAATATTGCAAAAATATTGTGGTGGAACAGGGGCTAAAGTCAATAATGATAAAACAGAATATATGAGAATGGGGCAGGTAGATACTTTAGGAAGACAATGGGACTTTAAAGAACAGATGAATGAACTAAAGATTTTAGGAATAACACTTGGAAGGGATGAAATTAGAACAAGAGACCTGGTTTGGGAGGAGACTATAGGAAAAATGGAAAAAAGACTAAACTTTTGGAAACAAAGACAATTATTTTTAAAAGGGAAAGTACTGGTTTTAAACTCTTTATTTTTATCTAAGATGTGGTATATTTTAAGTGTGGTTAGTCTGCCAATATGGGTGTATAAAAGAATAAAAACGTTTATCTTGAAGTTTTTATGGGATGGTAAACCGGCTAAAATAGCTTATGATACAATAATTGGGGAGGTAGAAAAAGGAGGTTTGGGGCTGATAGACCCAATGATAAGAAAGCAAAGTTTGAGAATTAAGACTGTAAAAAGGTTTTTTAAAAAGGATGATTTAATATGGAAAAAAATAATGAGTTTTTATATAAATAAGTGTGGGAAAATGGGAGATGATTTTATATGGATGCAGTTTAAGGATAATATGATAGAGGGGATACCTGAATTTTATAAAGAAGTTTTAAAAGCATGGAAGGGTTTTAAAGAAAATGTATATATTGAGTTTAAAGGGAGAGAACAACTATTGAAGCAACCGCTTTTTTTAAATCAACATATCAAAAACAACAGAAACACCTTTTTTTATAAGAATTGGTTTTATGCAGGATTAAAACAAGTTAAAGACATTTTATATGAGGTAAAACCAGGATTTTTACCTTTACAGGCAATCATAGATACATTAGAGGAAAACGAAGATATAGAAAATAAGCAATTGATTAAGGAGCAATATTTGAAAATAAAAGAAGCTGTACCTGTAGCATGGATTAAAAGTATTGACGATAAAGAAAAAGTAAATGAAAATCCGGAAGTATTTTTAAAAAGAGAAGATGAAAACATTTCTTTTAATGATTGTATTTTAAAAATGTTTTATGGTTGTTTATGCAAGTCTGTATTTGTAAGACCAAAAGCGATTGAGTACTGGGGAAAACTGTTCGATAATTTTGATGCATCAAACATATGGAAAAATGTGAGAATGAATTTTAAGAGTCCTATATTAGAAAATTTTGATTTTTTATTAAGACACAATTGTATAAAGACTGACATGATATTGTGTAAAATTGGGATGATCCAAGATGAAAAATGTAAAGTATGTATGGAAAAAAAAGAAGGTGTGTTGCATTTGTTTTTAAATTGTAAAAAGTTAAATGGTTTTATGAAAATGTTAAAAAAGATGATAGGTGACTTTTTATTTGATAAAAGAATAATTCTAGAAGAATGGGAAACAATGTTTTTATTTGGTTTTAATGGTAAAGCTAAAAATAAATTTGCTCTTAATTTTATGCTAACAGTTGCAAGATTTGCAATATGGCGAAGAAGAAATCTAATGAAACAAAAGAAAGTTGAACTTCCAATAAGTGTGTTTTATAAGCAGATTTTGAGAGATGAATGTAAAGTTTTGTATGATTATTTTAACATGAATGGGAAAATAGAAATATTTAAAGAATGCATAATAAGAAATAATGCATATATTGTTAAAAATAGTAATGGGTTTGAAATTGTATTGCCTGAAAATGTTTAATGATGTTTTGTTTTTTTTCTTTTGTTGTTATGGTTCTTGTTTTTGTCTTTGATGTTGTTTTAAATGAAAAGTAATGTTTTTTAATAAAAAAAATAAATAAAATAAAAAAAAATCTCGTCTGATCTCGGAAGCTAAGCAGGGTCGGGCCTGGTTAGTACTTGGATGGGAGACCGCCTGGGAATACCAGGTGCTGTAAGCTTTTTAGTTTACTTCACTAATGTTCTAACCTTTTAAATAGCCCGTTTTTGGCAGCAGATTTCGCTTACGGCCATACCACGTTGAGAACGCCCGATCTCGTCTGATCTCGGAAGCTAAGCAGGGTCGGGCCTGGTTAGTACTTGGATGGGAGACCGCCTGGTAATACCAGGTGCTGTAAGCTTTTTAGTTTACTTCACTAATGTTCTAACCTTTTAAATAGCCCGTTTTTGGCAGTAGATTTCGCTTACGGCCATACCACGTTGAGAACGCCCGATCTCGTCTGATCTCGGAAGCTAAGCAGGGTCGGGCCTGGTTAGTACTTGGATGGGAGACCGCCTGGGAATACCAGGTGCTGTAAGCTTTTTAGTTTACTTCACTAATGTTCTAACCTTTTAAATAGCCCGTTTTTGGCAGCAGATTTCGCTTACGGCCATACCACGTTGAGAACGCCCGATCTCGTCTGATCTCGGAAGCTAAGCAGGGTCGGGCCTGGTTAGTACTTGGATGGGAGACCGCCTGGGAATACCAGGTGCTGTAAGCATTTTTGTTTAAAAAAAAAAAAAAAAAAAAAAAAAAAGAGTCCATGAGATTCTTCATAAAGCCTGATATATTCTCTGAGTTTATTCAACATGCCCGGTCTTGGGAGCAGAGTTTCTTCAGAAGGCCTGAAAAATTCTATGAATTTCTTCAAAAAGCCAGTTTTTGGCAGCAGATTTCGCTTACGGCCATACCACTTTGAGAACGCCCGATCTCGTTGGTACGTTCCAGGAAGTGAATTGGCTGCAGTTGGGGAGAAAGGCTCTCCATATTTTTGTTAAGTTTTTGTTGTTTTTTATTTAGTTACAAGTTATAAAGCTTACTTTTGTTATTATTTTTCACGTTTTAACCCCAAGCAGTTGTATAACTGTTTGGGGTGGAGTTCTTTACTTTTGATTTGGGTGGAGAGGTGTACAAACAAGGACGGACATAATGGATACTGAAATAGGACTGGAAAAAGGATATGAGAAAAAGGACAAGGACTTGAATGAAGAGACTAATCCATGCGAAAGGATAATGCAAGAAGAAAATGAAAATCAGGAAGAAGAAACATGGGCAACCGTGGTATCGAGAAAGAAGAGAAATGGAGCTGAAAGGGTGAAAGGAAGCATTGAACAACAGAAGATACAAGGTAAAGAAAAGGATGATGAAAATGGTGAAAAAAGGAAAGAAGACAGTCAAAAAGTTGACATGATAAATAAATTGAGAGGAAAAATGAGATATCAGAGAGAATACAAAAAAGAAACTACCCTGACAATGAATGTGAAAAACCCAGAACTATTAACGATTATGATGATAATTAAAGCGGTAGAGGACACAACTGGAATTGGCAAATTATATGGACTAAGGAAAAAAACTGAATATGAATATGAACTTACATTGGAGAAAGAAGAAGACTGTGAACAATTATTGGATGGAATTCAAATAAATGGACAATGTTGCGAAATAAGAAAACTTTGTGCAACTGAAAGGATGGTATCTTTTTTACACTTGCCAAACTACATAAATGATGAGGATGTTTTACAAAAACTGACAAGCTGGGGGGTTACACCGATACTTCCTCTGAGAAGGAGGTATTACCCAGGGACCACTGTGGCGGATGGTACGAGATTTATAAGAGTTAAATTTCCAAAAGATGTGGTGTCACTGCCATATAACACACGATTTGAAACGGAGGAAGGAACGCAGTTTTTCAGGGTGATTCATGATCACCAGGTGAAGACCTGCAGAATATGTGCAAGTGCTGACCATGAAAAAAAGGACTGTCCTCAACTGATATGCAGAGGATGTCTGGAGCAGGGGCATTATGCGCGGGACTGCAAAGCCCCGCGGTGCCAAGGCTGCGGAAAGGCATTTCACAGGTGCATTTGTGAAACCTTTGAAGAGGAACATGAGGAAATGGAGACAGAGACACTCAACGACGTGGAGAATGTGGAAGAGGATGATGAAGGAAGTGCACCACAACAAACACGTGGATTAACTATGGAAATACAGAACAGAGAAGAAGAAGGAGGAAGTAAAAATGAACAGAACGGAGGAAAAGACACGGAAATAATGACAGATATACAACTACTTGCAGAAAAAGCTGAACAGGATGGGATGAAGAATAAAGAAGAAGACAATGATGGAGCAAAGGACAGTACAAACATAGATGAGGTAAGAGACACTAAGAATAAAGCAATTGGTGGAAAGGAAAGTGTGAAGAAAAACAGTTTGAGCGGTGGGAGTAAATTGAAAACAACAGGACAAATAAACATTGAGAAGGTGATGGAAAAACAAAGAATAAGAAGAGAATCTAAAGAAAAAAAGAAAAAGAAAGCTGAAATGGCTTGCTCAGGAGAGGTGGTTTTGAAAGAGACTGAAAAAAAGTGATGTGGTTTTTTGTTTGTTTCTATATTTCTTTTTTTTGTGTGTATATGAGTCAATTGAGCATAGTTTCAATCAATGCAAGGGGATTGTCAACTATGACCAAATTTGAAAATATTAATCACTTAACAAAGAAGAATGATATAATATGTATACAAGAGACAGGATGGAATGTTGAAAAAATTAATGATTTGAAGAAAATATGGGATGGGGATTTTTTTTACAATAATGATCCTAAAAGGAAAAAAGGAGTAGCAATTTTAATTAGAAGGGGGACAATACAAAAAGCAACAGTAATATTTACAGATAATATAGGAAGGACATTGGTGGTTAAGGTCGAAGGAAAAGAAGAAGAAATAACAATATGTAATATTCATGCACCAAATGAAGATGTAGAAAGAGTTGCTTTTTTTAAAGAAATGGATGTTCTAATAGAGAACTATAAAAATGTGATTGTAATTGGTGATTTTAATACTGTTTTAGAAAGAATTGATGTGGAGGATTATATGGTGTATAGAGCAGATGTTGGAAGGAAAGAACTAAAGAAAGTTATGGAAAATCATAGATTTATAGATTTATGGAGGGAAAGAAACAGAGTAAAAAGAGAATATTCAAGACGACAAATGGTAAATAATGTTTTAAAACAAAGTAGAATTGATTTTGTATTATGTAATAGACAGTTAGGGAATTTTATTACAAAAGTTTTTTACAAAATGTTTAGTGGAAGTGATCATGATTTTTTAAATGTAATTATTGATTATTGTGGTGTTGAGAGAGGACCTGGGGTGTGGGTTTTTAATACAGAACTTTTAAAAAATGACTTTTATAAAATGGAAGTAGAAAATTGCATAATACATAGTATTAATAATGTCTTATATGAAGAAGCAAAAAGTGTTTGGTGGGATAATTTAAAAATAGATATTAAAAAATTATCTATTGAGTATTCAAAGAAAATGCAAAGAATAAAGAAAAGTAAAGAAAGATTATTAAACAAGGAATGGGAAGAAGAAATGAAAAAAGTGTTAGAAGGTAGGATGGATGGGAGTAAAATAGTCATATTAGAAGAGAAATTAAAAAAAATAGAGGAGGAAAAGTGCATGGGAGCTAAAATAAGAAGTAGAGCGAAAAATACAGTAGAAGGAGAAAGGAGTACAAAATTTTTTTATGATTTGGAAAAAACAAGAAAACAAGCAGAAATGATCAAAAGTATTTCAAAAAACGGAAAGGTTGTGAAAGAAAAAGAAGGTATTTTAAAGGAAGTGAAGGATTTTTATGCTATTTTATTTAAAAAAGATGTTATTAACGAGGAAGATGAAGAGTTTTTATTGAATCAAACTGAAATAAAAGTAAATGAGGATGATAAGAAAATGTGTGATAAGGAAATAAAAGAAGAAGAAATAGATGAAGCTATAGAACAGATGAGTAATGGGAAAAGTTCAGGCCTAGATGGTTTACCATCTGAATTTTATAAGGTTTTTAAGAATGTTTTAACGCCAATTATGCATGATCTATTTATTGATATTTTTAAACAGAAAAAATTAAGTGAAAGTATGAAGAAAGGAATGATCAAGATTATATATAAAAATAAAGGAGAAAGAGAAGATCTTAAAAATTATAGACCATTGAGCATGTTAAATACGGATTACAAGATACTGGCCAAGATTCTAGCAAACAGACTGAAAAAAGTGATTCCAAACATTATAAAAACAAACCAGGCATATGGTGTTTTAAATCGAGATATATTGGATATAGTAACAAGTATTAGAGATTTAATGTGGTATATGAAAGAAAAAGGTGAAGAAGGATATTTGATAAGTATAGATTTGGAAAAGGCATTTGATAGAGTAGAGCACAAATATTTATTTGATATACTGAGAAAATTTGGTTTTGGGGAAAATTTTATTGGATGGATGAAATGCTTATATAATGACATTTTAAGTTGTATTAAAGTAAATGGGTTTTTAACAGATTTTATTAAGATATCGAGGTCTATAAGGCAGGGATGTCCATTATCAGCACTACTGTACACTTTAGTTGCTGAACCATTAGGACTTGCAATAAATAAAGAAAAACAAATTAAAGGAATAGTTTTGGGAAAGGAGGATGTGCAGCCTAAAATTTTTCAATATGCAGATGACACCACCTTGTTTTTAAAAGATTTTAAGAGTATTGAAAAGGCAATGGTAATATTGCAAAAATATTGTGGTGGAACAGGGGCTAAAGTCAATAATGATAAAACAGAATATATGAGAATGGGGCAGGTAGATACTTTAGGAAGACAATGGGACTTTAAAGAACAGATGAATGAACTAAAGATTTTAGGAATAACACTTGGAAGGGATGAAATTAGAACAAGAGACCTGGTTTGGGAGGAGACTATAGGAAAAATGGAAAAAAGACTAAACTTTTGGAAACAAAGACAATTATTTTTAAAAGGGAAAGTACTGGTTTTAAACTCTTTATTTTTATCTAAGATGTGGTATATTTTAAGTGTGGTTAGTCTGCCAATATGGGTGTATAAAAGAATAAAAACGTTTATCTTGAAGTTTTTATGGGATGGTAAACCGGCTAAAATAGCTTATGATACAATAATTGGGGAGGTAGAAAAAGGAGGTTTGGGGCTGATAGACCCAATGATAAGAAAGCAAAGTTTGAGAATTAAGACTGTAAAAAGGTTTTTTAAAAAGGATGATTTAATATGGAAAAAAATAATGAGTTTTTATATAAATAAGTGTGGGAAAATGGGAGATGATTTTATATGGATGCAGTTTAAGGATAATATGATAGAGGGGATACCTGAATTTTATAAAGAAGTTTTAAAAGCATGGAAGGGTTTTAAAGAAAATGTATATATTGAGTTTAAAGGGAGAGAACAACTATTGAAGCAACCGCTTTTTTTAAATCAACATATCAAAAACAACAGAAACACCTTTTTTTATAAGAATTGGTTTTATGCAGGATTAAAACAAGTTAAAGACATTTTATATGAGGTAAAACCAGGATTTTTACCTTTACAGGCAATCATAGATACATTAGAGGAAAACGAAGATATAGAAAATAAGCAATTGATTAAGGAGCAATATTTGAAAATAAAAGAAGCTGTACCTGTAGCATGGATTAAAAGTATTGACGATAAAGAAAAAGTAAATGAAAATCCGGAAGTATTTTTAAAAAGAGAAGATGAAAACATTTCTTTTAATGATTGTATTTTAAAAATGTTTTATGGTTGTTTATGCAAGTCTGTATTTGTAAGACCAAAAGCGATTGAGTACTGGGGAAAACTGTTCGATAATTTTGATGCATCAAACATATGGAAAAATGTGAGAATGAATTTTAAGAGTCCTATATTAGAAAATTTTGATTTTTTATTAAGACACAATTGTATAAAGACTGACATGATATTGTGTAAAATTGGGATGATCCAAGATGAAAAATGTAAAGTATGTATGGAAAAAAAAGAAGGTGTGTTGCATTTGTTTTTAAATTGTAAAAAGTTAAATGGTTTTATGAAAATGTTAAAAAAGATGATAGGTGACTTTTTATTTGATAAAAGAATAATTCTAGAAGAATGGGAAACAATGTTTTTATTTGGTTTTAATGGTAAAGCTAAAAATAAATTTGCTCTTAATTTTATGCTAACAGTTGCAAGATTTGCAATATGGCGAAGAAGAAATCTAATGAAACAAAAGAAAGTTGAACTTCCAATAAGTGTGTTTTATAAGCAGATTTTGAGAGATGAATGTAAAGTTTTGTATGATTATTTTAACATGAATGGGAAAATAGAAATATTTAAAGAATGCATAATAAGAAATAATGCATATATTGTTAAAAATAGTAATGGGTTTGAAATTGTATTGCCTGAAAATGTTTAATGATGTTTTGTTTTTTTTCTTTTGTTGTTATGGTTCTTGTTTTTGTCTTTGATGTTGTTTTAAATGAAAAGTAATGTTTTTTAATAAAAAAAATAAAAAAAAAAAAAAAAAAAAATCTCGTCTGATCTCGGAAGCTAAGCAGGGTCGGGCCTGGTTAGTACTTGGATGGGAGACCGCCTGGGAATACCAGGTGCTGTAAGCTTTTTAGTAAAAAAAAAAAAAAAAAAAAAAAAAAAAAAAAAAAAAAAAAATCTCGTCTGATCTCGGAAGCTAAGCAGGGTCGGGCCTGGTTAGTACTTGGATGGGAGACCGCCTGGGAATACCAGGTGCTGTAAGCTTTTTAGTTTACTTCACTAATGTTCTAACCTTTTAAATAGCCCGTTTTTGGCAGCAGATTTCGCTTACGGCCATACCACGTTGAGAACGCCCGATCTCGTCTGATCTCGGAAGCTAAGCAGGGTCGGGCCTGGTTAGTACTTGGATGGGAGACCGCCTGGGAATACCAGGTGCTGTAAGCTTTTTAGTTTACTTCACTAATGTTCTAACCTTTTAAATAGCCCGTTTTTGGCAGCAGATTTCGCTTACGGCCATACCACGTTGAGAACGCCCGATCTCGTCTGATCTCGGAAGCTAAGCAGGGTCGGGCCTGGTTAGTACTTGGATGGGAGACCGCCTGGGAATACCAGGTGCTTTAAGCTTTTTAGTTTACTTCACTAATGTTCTAACCTTTTAAATAGCCCGTTTTTGGCAGCAGATTTAGCTTACGGCCATACCACGTTGAGAACGCCCGATCTCGTCTGATCTCGGAAGCTAAGCAGGGTCGGGCCTGGTTAGTACTTGGATGGGAGACCGCCTGGCAATACCAGGTGCTGTAAGCATTTTTGTTTTAAAAAAAAAAAAAAAAAAAAAAAAAAAGAGTCCATCAGATTCTTCAAAAAGCCTGAAATATTCTCTGAGTTTCTTCAACATGCCCGGTCTTGGGAGCAGAGTTTCTTCAGAAGGCCTGAAAAATTCGATGAATTTCTTCAAAAAGCCAGTTTTTGGCAGCAGATTTCGCTTACGGCCATACCACGTTGAGAACGCCCGATCTCGTCTGATCTCGGAAGCTAAGCAGGGTCGGGCCTGGTTAGTACTTGGATGGGAGACCGCCTGGGAATACCAGGTGCTGTAAGCTTTTTAGTTTACTTCACTAATGTTCTAACCTTTTAAATAGCCCGTTTTTGGCAGCAGATTTAGCTTACGGCCATACCACGTTGAGAACGCCCGATCTCGTCTGATCTCGGAAGCTAAGCAGGGTCGGGCCTGGTTAGTACTTGGATGGGAGACCGCCTGGGAATACCAGGTGCTGTAAGCTTTTTAGTTTACTTCACTAATGTTCTAACCTTTTAAATAGCCCGTTTTTGGCAGCAGATTTCGCTTACGGCCATACCACGTTGAGAACGCCGATCTCGTCTGATCTCGGAAGCTAAGCAGGGTCGGGCCTGGTTAGTACTTGGATGGGAGACCGCCTCGGAATACCAGGTGCTGTAAGCTTTTTAGTTTACTTCACTAATGTTCTAACCTTTTAAATAGCCCGTTTTTGGCAGCAGATTTCGCTTACGGCCATACCACGTTGAGAACGCCCAAGTGGAAGCAGGAAGTGAGTTGGCAGTTTGAGAGAACAGGTGGAAATTGATTTGTTTGTCTTGAATCAAACGTTTTTTGTTTTTTTACTAAAAAAGGAGGGTTTTTTTCTACTTGCTTCGTGTTATTCCCCGGACAGCTTTTGCTGTTTGGGGTATAACTTAAAATTTTTGGTTTGGCTAATAAAAAAAATAAAAAAAAGGAAGGATAACATGGAGACGGAAGCTGGACGTGGCAAACGAAATATGGGAGAGAAAAGTGACGAAGATATACAAAGAGAACGAACGTATGAAAAGAGGTTAACAGTATTGGTGGAGATCGAGGGAGAAGACAGAGTCACCATGATGGAGTTATTGAAGAAGGTGAGAGATGAATGTGGAGAGGTAATCGGATGTCGATATAAAAGTCCAAGAGAATATGAACTGACAATGAATGAGGAGATGGGAAAAGAAAAAATACTGGATGGACTAAGGATAAAGAATAGTCGAATCATGGCCAAAGAAATAAGCAATACTGAGATGGTGGTTTCTTTCCTAAACCTTCCAACGTATATTCAAGACCATGAGATATTGAGAAAATTGACTGAATGGGGAGTAAAAGCAGTTTCAACAATTAAAAGAAGAATGTGGCCAGGGACCGACATCGCAGATGGAACAAGATTCCTGAAAGTCAGGTTCACGGACAATGTCAAATCATTGCCATACTCAACAAAGTTCGAGACGATTGGAGGAGCGGAGCATTTTCGAGTTATCCATGACAGACAGGTGAAGGTGTGCCGTTTGTGTATTCAACCTGGTCATATTGTGAGAGACTGTCCAAGCTTTAAATGCTTCAAGTGTGGCAAGCAGGGACATTATGTGCGAGAATGCAATGAGGGAAACTGCAGCGTGTGTGCCATGAGGGATGCACTATGTGTGTGTAAAACTCCGGAGGATGAGGAAAGGTCTTTGGATCTGTATGACGATAATGAAGAGGAGGAAAAGGAGGAGGAAGAGGAGGCTTCAGTGGCAGAGAAAGAGGTGATAGAGGAAACCTGGTTTGAAAGAGAAGCAACAACAGAACAGGATGACACTGGGTTGGAGAACCATCGAGAGGATGTGGTACTGGAGCAAGTGGTGACGGAGAGAGGGAAAGGAAGGAGGGGAAAAAAATTGTGCCCAAGCAAAGAGACAAATACAGGAGCTGGTAATGTGGAAATCTCAGCGGAGAAGATGGTGGGAAAAGGCGATGGAGGGTCAATCAAAGGCTATGGGGTGGGTCAGGACGGTGGCAGCAAGAAAGGGAAAGGATCAGTTGGAGGAGGAGGAGAGAAGATGGTGCTAGAGACTACATCAACAGATATGGGTGACGAAATGGATACAAATGAAGGAAATTTCAAACAGATGAAACGGAAAAATATTGAAACGGAGGAGAACAGTGCAAAAAAGTAAGACTGATTTTTTTTTCTAATGATTTTGTTTTTTCTTATAATTGTAATGCAGGCTATGTGTGACACAATGAGCATTGCATGTTTGAACAGTAATGGACTCCGTGAAACAAATAAGTTTGAGCAGTTGACTGGAATGCTAAAAACAGATGTAATATGTCTGCAAGAGACTCATTGGACTGAAGACATAATGTCTAATATAAAAAAACATTGGGAAGAAGATATTTTTGTCAATCATGGTAGTCAAAGAGCCTGTGGTGTGGCAATATTGATAAAAAGTGGAAGAATGCAAAATGTAAAACAAATATACAGTGATGGTAAAGGAAGATTGCTAGTTATAGAATTTATGTGGCGCAATGAACTGTTCAGACTGATTAATTTATATGCACCTAATGTTGAAACTGAAAGAGTGGGCATCTTTAAGCAAATGAAACCACTATGTACAGGCAAATGTATAGTAGTTGGGGATTTTAATGTGTGGTGTACAAGACTTGATGCGTCAAGCAGTGCAAATTATAGATCAGATGTGTCCAGAAAATATTTAAATGATCTGATGCAAAGTGAGGACATGGTTGATGCCTGGAGAGAGGAGAATCCATTTAAAAGAGAGTTTTCAAGAAGACAAATGGTGCTGGGAAGTTTAAAACAAAGTCGAATTGATTTATGTTTAATTAAAAGAGAAATGCTGAGTTATGTGAAAAACGTGAGATACAAGTTTTTAGGTTTTAGTGACCATGCTGCCATGACAGTAAAGATGAGTGTAAATATGGAAGAAAGAGGAGGAGGACTGTGGTGTTTGAATGCATCTCTGTTGAAGGAAGAGGCATACAAGGAAAATATAAGTAAATGCATAAGATATGAAATGGAAAACCCTTTGTATAAGGAAAATGTGTGTGAGTGGTGGGAAAGAATGAAAGGGAACATTAAAAAAAGAAGTATAAGATATTCAAAGCAAAGGAATTTTATGAGAAAGAGTAAAATGGATGCTCTGAAAGGTGCTTTGGAAAAGGAAGCAGAAAAAATAGAAAATAATCCTGAGTATGGAAAAGAGCGTTTCTTTCAGATAAAAACAGAAATAGATGGGTACGAAAAGGAGAAGTGTGAGGGTGCAATAGTGAGAAGTAGAGTACAGTATGCAGTGGATGGAGAAAGATGCACAAAATTCTTTCTGAATTTAGAGAAAAAAAAACAGAGGAAGAATCATATCACAGAACTGATAAATGAAGAAGGTGAAAAGATAACAGATTATGTGGAGATAAGGGGAGAAGTAGAGTTGTTTTATAAGAAACTATTTAGTAAGGAGGGCATAAAACAAGAATGTGTGGACGAAGTTTTAAATACTGTAGATGCTAGGTTGACCGAAGAAGACAGAAGTATGTGTGATGGAGACATAAGTATTGAGGAAATAGAAGTGGCAATTAAACAAACAAAGTCGAACAAGAGCCCAGGATCAGATGGTTTAACACATGAGTTTTATAAGACTTTTATCAAGATTTTAGCGCCAATAATGCTGAGGCTTTATAGAAGTATGGAAGAGAGAGGGGAGGTACCAGATTCAATGGGTTTAGGAGTAATTACTGTTCTGTACAAAAACAAAGGTAGTCCATATAGTTTGAAAAATTACAGACCTTTAAGTCTTTTAAACACAGATTATAAGATTCTGACAAAAGTTTTAGCCAACAGGATAAAAGAAGTAGTAGGCAATATAATATCACCGAATCAAACATACAGTATACCGGGAAGAGACATTGCATACACAATTTGTACAATAAGAGATGTAGTGGATAGTCTGAATAAGGATGGGGAAGGGGGGATAGTTTTATGTATGGATTTAAATAAAGCGTTTGACAGAGTAGAGCACAGTTTTGTGGAACAAACAATGAGAAGGTTTGGTTTTGGAGAGAGGATTCTAAAGTGGATAAATTTGTTATATAATAATGCAAACAGTTGTGTAAAGGTTAATGGAGCTCTAACAGATCCATTTCCATTGGAAAGGTCAGTAAGGCAGGGATGCCCCCTGTCTGCTTTGTTGTACTCTATATCAGTGGAACCTCTGGCAACATTGATAAAAGGAGATAAGGAGATCAGAGGAATTCCAATTCCATATGGAGGGTTGAGTGTAATCCATCAGTATGCGGATGACACAACATTCACAGTAAGAGATATTGAGAGTATAAATAAAATAATGAAACACATGGAAACGTATGGAAAAGCATCAGGTGCAAAAATAAATATTGAAAAGTCAGAAATAATGAGTGTAGGAGGAGTGCATATAGGAGGGTGTGATATTCCTTTTAAAGTTACAACAGAACATATGGTGATTCTAGGAGTGAATATAGGGGTAAATGCAAAAGAAGCTAGGGATGCTACGTGGGCGGGAATTTTGAATAAAATAAAACAAGTATTGCAGTTTTGGAGATTGAGAGAATTAAGATTGAGAGGTAAGGTAGTTGTTGTGAATTCTTTGTTGCTTTCCAAATGTAATTATGTTATTGGTGCAGTTGATCTACCAGACTGGGTACTGAATGAGATGAAGGACGTGGTGAATAATTTTTTGTGGGGAGGGAAAGGGGTGAAAATATCAACAAAAACATTAATAGCCGATTATAAAGTAGGAGGTTTGAAGCTGATTGAGTTAGGTGTAAAAAGAAAGGCAATAAGAGTGAAAACAATAAAGAAGTATTTATATGATAAAGTTGATTGTGGATGGAAAGGTTTTTTTAGGGATTTTTTGGACAAAAGTAGTGGATGTGGAGAAGAAGGGTTGTTCATGGCATTGAAGAAGCCAATGTTTGAAAAAATTCCATTATTTTATCAAGAAGTATTGAGTGCATGGGCTGAGTTTCTATTGAATGTAGGATATGAGTGTGAAAACATTAATCAAGTATATAACCAGCCAATATTTCTGAATTCAAAGATACGGATGAAAGGGAAAATGTTCTATAACAGATTGTATATGCAAGCGGGAGTAAGACAGATCAAGGACCTGGTATACGAATATGTAAAAGGTTTTTTGCCAAATAGAGCTATTTATGATTGTATTGTGGGATGGGATGACGAGATTGAAAAATCAAAAGTGGATTGTGTGTGCGAAAACATAAAAACTAGTCTGCCCAGGAGTTGGGTGGAGATGATAGAGAGGGAGGTTACTAAAATTGGGGATTGGGGAATTCCAGATTTATATATTATGAAAAATGAAAAGAAGAAATATTTGTCTGATATAACAATGAAAGAAATATACAAAATATTGGTGGAAAAGGAAATTAAATTGCCTGCTTCAGAAAATGTATGGCCAAAGCTGTTCCCAGAATTTAATGTAAAGAAAATATGGACAAACTTAAGTGTGAAATATAATGGGCTGGATTGTGAGAATTTAGATTTTAAACTCAGACATAATAGGATATATACGAAGGTGGTGATACATCAAATGAATAAAAACGTAAACAGGGAATGTGATGTATGTAAGACGGATCCTGAAACTCTGATGCATATATTTTTTGAATGCAAAGAGCTTGATGTGTTCCATGAGAAAATGAAAAAATTTATCAAGGATGATTGGGGAAAAGATGTAACAGGAAACGAATGGAAAAAATTGTTTTTATTTGGTGTAAGCACAAATTGTAAAGATCTGGGAGTTAACCTATTGAACTATATTCTAAGTCATGCAAGGTATGCAATATGGGCGAGGAGAAATTTGGCATATTTTGAAGGAAGAAATGTGGATGTTTCTGTGATGTTTAAATCTGTGGTGAGAAAGAACGTTCATTTAATGTGGAAATATCTGAGCAAAGATGCTTTTGAAAAGGCATTTATTAAAGGATGTAGGCTTATATGTGTGGAAGATAAAGGAGGGTTAATCGTAAAATTCTAAAAAGAGAAAAGTAGAAAACAAGAGTGTACTGATAGATGTTGAATATAAATTTATGAATGTAATTATGTGTTTAAGTTTGTTGCTATTTTAATTTTAATCTTTGATAGAATGATATGATGTTTATTTGTCGTGATGTGTTTAGTGTGGGAAATACTTTATTCATTGTGTTAAATGATAATATGATGTGAAAAATATTTTTGTTACTTTTGATAATAAAAAAAAAAAAAAAAAAATAAAAAAAAGAGAACGCCCGATCTCGTCTGATCTCGGAAGCTAAGCAGGGTCGGGCCTGGTTAGTACTTGGATGGGAGACCGCCTGGGAATACCAGGTGCTGTAAGCATTTTTGTTTTTAAAAAAAAAAAAAAAAAAAAAAAAGAGTCCATGAGATTCTTCAAAAAGCCTGAAATATTCTCTGAGTTTCTTCAACATGCCCGGTCTTGGGAGCAGAGTTTCTTCAGAAGGCCTGAAAAATTCGATGAATTTCTTCAAAAAGCCCGTTTTTGGCAGCAGATTTCGCTTACGGCCATACCACGTTGAGAACGCCCGATCTCGTCTGATCTCGGAAGCTAAGCAGGGTCGGGCCTGGTTAGTACTTGGATGGGAGACCGCCTGGGAATACCAGGTGCTGTAAGCTTTTTAGTTTACTTCACTAATGTTCTAACCTTTTAAATAGCCCGTTTTTGGCAGCAGATTTCACTTACGGCCATACCACGTTGAGAACGCCCGATCTCGTCTGATCTCGGAAGCTAAGCAGGGTCGGGCCTGGTTAGTACTTGGATGGGAGACCGCCTGGCAATACCAGGTGCTGTAAGCATTTTTGTTTTAAAAAAAAAAAAAAAAAAAAAAAAAAAGAGTCCATCAGATTCTTCAAAAAGCCTGAAATATTCTCTGAGTTTCTTCAACATGCCCGGTCTTGGGAGCAGAGTTTCTTCAGAAGGCCTGAAAAATTCGATGAATTTCTTCAAAAAGCCAGTTTTTGGCAGCAGATTTCGCTTACGGCCATACCACGTTGAGAACGCCCGATCTCGTCTGATCTCGGAAGCTAAGCAGGGTCGGGCCTGGTTAGTACTTGGATGGGAGACCGCCTGGGAATACCAGGTGCTGTAAGCTTTTTAGTTTACTTCACTAATGTTCTAACCTTTTAAATAGCCCGTTTTTGGCAGCAGATTTAGCTTACGGCCATACCACGTTGAGAACGCCCGATCTCGTCTGATCTCGGAAGCTAAGCAGGGTCGGGCCTGGTTAGTACTTGGATGGGAGACCGCCTGGGAATACCAGGTGCTGTAAGCTTTTTAGTTTACTTCACTAATGTTCTAACCTTTTAAATAGCCCGTTTTTGGCAGCAGATTTCACTTACGGCCATACCACGTTGAGAACGCCCGATCTCGTCTGATCTCGGAAGCTAAGCAGGGTCGGGCCTGGTTAGTACTTGGATGGGAGACCGCCTGGGAATACCAGGTGCTGTAAGCTTTTTAGTTTACTTCACTAATGTTCTAACCTTTTAAATAGCCCGTTTTTGGCAGCAGATTTCGCTTACGGCCATACCACGTTGAGAACGCCCGATCTCGTCTGATCTCGGAAGCTAAGCAGGGTCGGGCCTGGTTAGTACTTGGATGGGAGACCGCCTGGGAATACCAGGTGCTGTAAGCATTTTTGTTTTTAAAAAAAAAAAAAAAAAAAAAAAAAAGAGTCCATGAGATTCTTCAAAAAGCCTGAAATATTCTCTGAGTTTCTTCAACATGCCCGGTCTTGGGAGCAGAGTTTCTTCAGAAGGCCTGAAAAATTCGATGAATTTCTTCAAAAAGCCCGTTTTTGGCAGCAGATTTCGCTTACGGCCATACCACGTTGAGAACGCCCGATCTCGTCTGATCTCGGAAGCTAAGCAGGGTCGGGCCTGGTTAGTACTTGGATGGGAGACCGCCTGGGAATACCAGGTGCTGTAAGCTTTTTAGTTTACTTCACTAATGTTCTAACCTTTTAAATAGCCCGTTTTTGGCAGCAGATTTCGCTTACGGCCATACCACGTTGAGAACGCCCGATCTCGTCTGATCTCGGAAGCTAAGCAGGGTCGGGCCTGGTTAGTACTTGGATGGGAGACCGCCTGGGAATACCAGGTGCTGTAAGCTTTTTAGTTTACTTCACTAATGTTCTAACCTTTTAAATAGCCCGTTTTTGGCAGCAGATTTCGCTTACGGCCATACCACGTTGAGAACGCCCGATCTCGTCTGATCTCGGAAGCTAAGCAGGGTCGGGCCTGGTTAGTACTTGGATGGGAGACCGCCTGGGAATACCAGGTGCTTTAAGCTTTTTAGTTTACTTCACTAATGTTCTAACCTTTTAAATAGCCCGTTTTTGGCAGCAGATTTCGCTTACGGCCATACCACGTTGAGAACGCCTGATCTCGTCTGATCTCGGAAGCTAAGCAGGGTCGGGCCTGGTTAGTACTTGGATGGGAGACCGCCTGGGAATACCAGGTGCTGTAAGCATTTTTGTTTAAAAAAAAAAAAAAAAAAGAGTCCATCAGATTCTTCAAAAAGCCTGAAATATTCTCTGAGTTTCTTCAACATGCCCGGTCTTGGGAGCAGAGATTCTTCAGAAGGCCTGAAAAATTCGATGAATTTCTTCAAAAAGCCAGTTTTTGGCAGCAGATTTCGCTTACGGCCATACCACGTTGAGAACGCCCGATCTCGTCTGATCTCGGAAGCTAAGCAGGGTCGGGCCTGGTTAGTACTTGGATGGGAGACCGCCTGGGAATACCAGGTGCTGTACGCTTTTTAGTTTACTTCACTAATGTTCTAACCTTTTAAATAGCCCGTTTTTGGCAGCAGATTTCGCTTACGGCCATACCACGTTGAGAACGCCCGATCTCGTCTGATCTCGGAAGCTAAGCAGGGTCGGGCCTGGTTAGTACTTGGATGGGAGACCGCCTGGGAATACCAGGTGCTGTAAGCATTTTTGTTTTAAAAAAAAAAAAAAAAAAAAAAAAAAAGAGTCCATCAGATTCTTCAAAAAGCCAGAAATATTCTCTGAGTTTCTTCAACATGCCCGGTCTTGGGAGCAGAGTTTCTTCAGAAGGCCTGAAAAATTCGATGAATTTCTTCAAAAAGCCAGTTTTTGGCAGCAGATTTCGCTTACGGCCATACCACGTTGAGAACGCCCGATCTCGTCTGATCTCGGAAGCTAAGCAGGGTCGGGCCTGGTTAGTACTTGGATGGGAGACCGCCTGGGAATACCAGGTGCTGTAAGCTTTTTAGTTTACTTCACTAATGTTCTAACCTTTTAAATAGCCCGTTTTTGGCAGCAGATTTAGCTTACGGCCATACCACGTTGAGAACGCCCGATCTCGTCTGATCTCGGAAGCTAAGCAGGGTCGGGCCTGGTTAGTACTTGGATGGGAGACCGCCTGGGAATACCAGGTGCTGTAAGCTTTTTAGTTTACTTCACTAATGTTCTAACCTTTTAAATAGCCCGTTTTTGGCAGCAGATTTCGCTTACGGCCATACCACGTTGAGAACGCCCGATCTCGTCTGATCTCGGAAGCTAAGCAGGGTCGGGCCTGGTTAGTACTTGGATGGGAGACCGCCTGGGAATACCAGGTGCTGTAAGCATTTTTGTTTTAAAAAAAAAAAAAAAAAAAAAAAAAAAGAGTCCATGAGATTCTTCAAAAAGCCTGAAATATTCTCTGAGTTTCTTCAACATGCCCGGTCTTGGGAGCAGAGTTTCTTCAGAAGGCCTGAAAAATTCGATGAATTTCTTCAAAAAGCCCGTTTTTGGCAGCAGATTTCGCTTACGGCCATACCACGTTGAGAACGCCCGATCTCGTCTGATCTCGGAAGCTAAGCAGGGTCGGGCCTGGTTAGTACTTGGATGGGAGACCGCCTGGGAATACCAGGTGCTGTAAGCTTTTTAGTTTACTTCACTAATGTTCTAACCTTTTAAATAGCCCGTTTTTGGCAGCAGATTTCACTTACGGCCATACCACGTTGAGAACGCCCGATCTCGTCTGATCTCGGAAGCTAAGCAGGGTCGGGCCTGGTTAGTACTTGGATGGGAGACCGCCTGGCAATACCAGGTGCTGTAAGCATTTTTGTTTTAAAAAAAAAAAAAAAAAAAAAAAAAAAGAGTCCATCAGATTCTTCAAAAAGCCTGAAATATTCTCTGAG
This sequence comes from Leuciscus leuciscus, assembly GCF_965113295.1. Classification (NCBI taxonomy): domain Eukaryota; kingdom Metazoa; phylum Chordata; class Actinopteri; order Cypriniformes; family Leuciscidae; genus Leuciscus; species Leuciscus leuciscus. Next base: position 81,878,832 of record NC_138725.1, on the reverse strand, counting down.
TTTCTTCAACATGCCCGGTCTTGGGAGCAGAGTTTCTTCAGAAGGCCTGAAAAATTCGATGAATTTCTTCAAAAAGCCAGTTTTTGGCAGCAGATTTCGCTTACGGCCATACCACGTTGAGAACGCCCGATCTCGTCTGATCTCGGAAGCTAAGCAGGGTCGGGCCTGGTTAGTACTTGGATGGGAGACCGCCTGGGAATACCAGGTGCTGTAAGCTTTTTAGTTTACTTCACTAATGTTCTAACCTTTTAAATAGCCCGTTTTTGGCAGCAGATTTAGCTTACGGCCATACCACGTTGAGAACGCCCGATCTCGTCTGATCTCGGAAGCTAAGCAGGGTCGGGCCTGGTTAGTACTTGGATGGGAGACCGCCTGGGAATACCAGGTGCTGTAAGCTTTTTAGTTTACTTCACTAATGTTCTAACCTTTTAAATAGCCCGTTTTTGGCAGCAGATTTCACTTACGGCCATACCACGTTGAGAACGCCCGATCTCGTCTGATCTCGGAAGCTAAGCAGGGTCGGGCCTGGTTAGTACTTGGATGGGAGACCGCCTGGGAATACCAGGTGCTGTAAGCTTTTTAGTTTACTTCACTAATGTTCTAACCTTTTAAATAGCCCGTTTTTGGCAGCAGATTTCGCTTACGGCCATACCACGTTGAGAACGCCCGATCTCGTCTGATCTCGGAAGCTAAGCAGGGTCGGGCCTGGTTAGTACTTGGATGGGAGACCGCCTGGGAATACCAGGTGCTGTAAGCATTTTTGTTTTTAAAAAAAAAAAAAAAAAAAAAAAAAAGAGTCCATGAGATTCTTCAAAAAGCCTGAAATATTCTCTGAGTTTCTTCAACATGCCCGGTCTTGGGAGCAGAGTTTCTTCAGAAGGCCTGAAAAATTCGATGAATTTCTTCAAAAAGCCCGTTTTTGGCAGCAGATTTCGCTTACGGCCATACCACGTTGAGAACGCCCGATCTCGTCTGATCTCGGAAGCTAAGCAGGGTCGGGCCTGGTTAGTACTTGGATGGGAGACCGCCTGGGAATACCAGGTGCTGTAAGCTTTTTAGTTTACTTCACTAATGTTCTAACCTTTTAAATAGCCCGTTTTTGGCAGCAGATTTCGCTTACGGCCATACC
>NC_138725.1:81845203-81872703 GCF_965113295.1 Leuciscus leuciscus | reverse complement strand
TTCTCTGAGTTTCTTCAACATGCCCGGTCTTGGGAGCAGAGTTTCTTCAGAAGGCCTGAAAAATTCGATGAATTTCTTCAAAAAGCCAGTTTTTGGCAGCAGATTTCGCTTACGGCCATACCACGTTGAGAACGCCCGATCTCGTCTGATCTCGGAAGCTAAGCAGGGTCGGGCCTGGTTAGTACTTGGATGGGAGACCGCCTGGGAATACCAGGTGCTGTAAGCTTTTTAGTTTACTTCACTAATGTTCTAACCTTTTAAATAGCCCGTTTTTGGCAGCAGATTTAGCTTACGGCCATACCACGTTGAGAACGCCCGATCTCGTCTGATCTCGGAAGCTAAGCAGGGTCGGGCCTGGTTAGTACTTGGATGGGAGACCGCCTGGGAATACCAGGTGCTGTAAGCTTTTTAGTTTACTTCACTAATGTTCTAACCTTTTAAATAGCCCGTTTTTGGCAGCAGATTTCACTTACGGCCATACCACGTTGAGAACGCCCGATCTCGTCTGATCTCGGAAGCTAAGCAGGGTCGGGCCTGGTTAGTACTTGGATGGGAGACCGCCTGGCAATACCAGGTGCTGTAAGCATTTTTGTTTTAAAAAAAAAAAAAAAAAAAAAAAAAAAGAGTCCATCAGATTCTTCAAAAAGCCTGAAATATTCTCTGAGTTTCTTCAACATGCCCGGTCTTGGGAGCAGAGTTTCTTCAGAAGGCCTGAAAAATTCGATGAATTTCTTCAAAAAGCCAGTTTTTGGCAGCAGATTTCGCTTACGGCCATACCACGTTGAGAACGCCCGATCTCGTCTGATCTCGGAAGCTAAGCAGGGTCGGGCCTGGTTAGTACTTGGATGGGAGACCGCCTGGGAATACCAGGTGCTGTAAGCTTTTTAGTTTACTTCACTAATGTTCTAACCTTTTAAATAGCCCGTTTTTGGCAGCAGATTTAGCTTACGGCCATACCACGTTGAGAACGCCCGATCTCGTCTGATCTCGGAAGCTAAGCAGGGTCGGGCCTGGTTAGTACTTGGATGGGAGACCGCCTGGGAATACCAGGTGCTGTAAGCTTTTTAGTTTACTTCACTAATGTTCTAACCTTTTAAATAGCCCGTTTTTGGCAGCAGATTTCACTTACGGCCATACCACGTTGAGAACGCCCGATCTCGTCTGATCTCGGAAGCTAAGCAGGGTCGGGCCTGGTTAGTACTTGGATGGGAGACCGCCTGGGAATACCAGGTGCTGTAAGCTTTTTAGTTTACTTCACTAATGTTCTAACCTTTTAAATAGCCCGTTTTTGGCAGCAGATTTCGCTTACGGCCATACCACGTTGAGAACGCCCGATCTCGTCTGATCTCGGAAGCTAAGCAGGGTCGGGCCTGGTTAGTACTTGGATGGGAGACCGCCTGGGAATACCAGGTGCTGTAAGCGTTTTTGTTTAAAAAAAAAAAAAAAAAAAGAGTCCATGAGATTCTTCAAAAAGCCTGAAATATTCTCTGAGTTTCTTCAACATGCCCGGTCTTGGGAGCAGAGTTTCTTCAGAAGGCCTGAAAAATTCGATGAATTTCTTCAAAAAGCCCGTTTTTGGCAGCAGATTTCGCTTACGGCCATACCACGTTGAGAACGCCCGATCTCGTCTGATCTCGGAAGCTAAGCAGGGTCGGGCCTGGTTAGTACTTGGATGGGAGACCGCCTGGGAATACCAGGTGCTGTAAGCTTTTTAGTTTACTTCACTAATGTTCTAACCTTTTAAATAGCCCGTTTTTGGCAGCAGATTTCGCTTACGGCCATACCACGTTGAGAACGCCCGATCTCGTCTGATCTCGGAAGCTAAGCAGGGTTGGGCCTGGTTAGTACTTGGATGGGAGACCGCCTGGGAATACCAGGTGCTGTAAGCTTTTTAGTTTACTTCACTAATGTTCTAACCTTTTAAATAGCCCGTTTTTGGCAGCAGATTTCGCTTACGGCCATACCACGTTGAGAACGCCCGATCTCGTCTGATCTCGGAAGCTAAGCAGGGTCGGGCCTGGTTAGTACTTGGATGGGAGACCGCCTGGGAATACCAGGTGCTGTAAGCATTTTTGTTTAAAAAAAAAAAAAAAAAAAAGAGTCCATGAGATTCTTCAAAAAGCCTGAAATATTCTCTGAGTTTCTTCAACATGCCCGGTCTTGGGAGCAGAGTTTCTTCAGAAGGCCTGAAAAATTCGATGAATTTCTTCAAAAAGCCCGTTTTTGGCAGCAGATTTCGCTTACGGCCATACCACGTTGAGAACGCCCGATCTCGTCTGATCTCGGAAGCTAAGCAGGGTCGGGCCTGGTTAGTACTTGGATGGGAGACCGCCTGGGAATACCAGGTGCTGTAAGCTTTTTAGTTTACTTCACTAATGTTCTAACCTTTTAAATAGCCCGTTTTTGGCAGCAGATTTCGCTTACGGCCATACCACGTTGAGAACGCCCGATCTCGTCTGATCTCGGAAGCTAGGGTCGGGCCTGGTTAGTACTTGGATGGGAGACCGCCTGGGAATACCAGGTGCTGTAAGCATTTTTGGTATAAAAAAAAAAAAAAAAAAAAAAAAAAGAGTCCATGAGATTCTTCATAAAGCCTGATATATTCTCTGAGTTTATTCAACATGCCCGGTCTTGGGAGCAGAGTTTCTTCAGAAGGCCTGAAAAATTCTATGAATTTCTTCAAAAAGCCAGTTTTTGGCAGCAGATTTCGCTTACGGCCATACCACTTTGAGAACGCCCGATCTCGTTGGTACGTTCCAGGAAGTGAATTGGCTGCAGTTGGGGAGAAAGGCTCTCCATATTTTTGTTAAGTTTTTGTTGTTTTTTATTTAGTTACAAGTTATAAAGCTTACTTTTGTTATTATTTTTCACGTTTTAACCCCAAGCAGTTGTATAACTGTTTGGGGTGGAGTTCTTTACTTTTGATTTGGGTGGAGAGGTGTACAAACAAGGACGGACATAATGGATACTGAAATAGGACTGGAAAAAGGATATGAGAAAAAGGACAAGGACTTGAATGAAGAGACTAATCCATGCGAAAGGATAATGCAAGAAGAAAATGAAAATCAGGAAGAAGAAACATGGGCAACCGTGGTATCGAGAAAGAAGAGAAATGGAGCTGAAAGGGTGAAAGGAAGCATTGAACAACAGAAGATACAAGGTAAAGAAAAGGATGATGAAAATGGTGAAAAAAGGAAAGAAGACAGTCAAAAAGTTGACATGATAAATAAATTGAGAGGAAAAATGAGATATCAGAGAGAATACAAAAAAGAAACTACCCTGACAATGAATGTGAAAAACCCAGAACTATTAACGATTATGATGATAATTAAAGCGGTAGAGGACACAACTGGAATTGGCAAATTATATGGACTAAGGAAAAAAACTGAATATGAATATGAACTTACATTGGAGAAAGAAGAAGACTGTGAACAATTATTGGATGGAATTCAAATAAATGGACAATGTTGCGAAATAAGAAAACTTTGTGCAACTGAAAGGATGGTATCTTTTTTACACTTGCCAAACTACATAAATGATGAGGATGTTTTACAAAAACTGACAAGCTGGGGGGTTACACCGATACTTCCTCTGAGAAGGAGGTATTACCCAGGGACCACTGTGGCGGATGGTACGAGATTTATAAGAGTTAAATTTCCAAAAGATGTGGTGTCACTGCCATATAACACACGATTTGAAACGGAGGAAGGAACGCAGTTTTTCAGGGTGATTCATGATCACCAGGTGAAGACCTGCAGAATATGTGCAAGTGCTGACCATGAAAAAAAGGACTGTCCTCAACTGATATGCAGAGGATGTCTGGAGCAGGGGCATTATGCGCGGGACTGCAAAGCCCCGCGGTGCCAAGGCTGCGGAAAGGCATTTCACAGGTGCATTTGTGAAACCTTTGAAGAGGAACATGAGGAAATGGAGACAGAGACACTCAACGACGTGGAGAATGTGGAAGAGGATGATGAAGGAAGTGCACCACAACAAACACGTGGATTAACTATGGAAATACAGAACAGAGAAGAAGAAGGAGGAAGTAAAAATGAACAGAACGGAGGAAAAGACACGGAAATAATGACAGATATACAACTACTTGCAGAAAAAGCTGAACAGGATGGGATGAAGAATAAAGAAGAAGACAATGATGGAGCAAAGGACAGTACAAACATAGATGAGGTAAGAGACACTAAGAATAAAGCAATTGGTGGAAAGGAAAGTGTGAAGAAAAACAGTTTGAGCGGTGGGAGTAAATTGAAAACAACAGGACAAATAAACATTGAGAAGGTGATGGAAAAACAAAGAATAAGAAGAGAATCTAAAGAAAAAAAGAAAAAGAAAGCTGAAATGGCTTGCTCAGGAGAGGTGGTTTTGAAAGAGACTGAAAAAAAGTGATGTGGTTTTTTGTTTGTTTCTATATTTCTTTTTTTTGTGTGTATATGAGTCAATTGAGCATAGTTTCAATCAATGCAAGGGGATTGTCAACTATGACCAAATTTGAAAATATTAATCACTTAACAAAGAAGAATGATATAATATGTATACAAGAGACAGGATGGAATGTTGAAAAAATTAATGATTTGAAGAAAATATGGGATGGGGATTTTTTTTACAATAATGATCCTAAAAGGAAAAAAGGAGTAGCAATTTTAATTAGAAGGGGGACAATACAAAAAGCAACAGTAATATTTACAGATAATATAGGAAGGACATTGGTGGTTAAGGTCGAAGGAAAAGAAGAAGAAATAACAATATGTAATATTCATGCACCAAATGAAGATGTAGAAAGAGTTGCTTTTTTTAAAGAAATGGATGTTCTAATAGAGAACTATAAAAATGTGATTGTAATTGGTGATTTTAATACTGTTTTAGAAAGAATTGATGTGGAGGATTATATGGTGTATAGAGCAGATGTTGGAAGGAAAGAACTAAAGAAAGTTATGGAAAATCATAGATTTATAGATTTATGGAGGGAAAGAAACAGAGTAAAAAGAGAATATTCAAGACGACAAATGGTAAATAATGTTTTAAAACAAAGTAGAATTGATTTTGTATTATGTAATAGACAGTTAGGGAATTTTATTACAAAAGTTTTTTACAAAATGTTTAGTGGAAGTGATCATGATTTTTTAAATGTAATTATTGATTATTGTGGTGTTGAGAGAGGACCTGGGGTGTGGGTTTTTAATACAGAACTTTTAAAAAATGACTTTTATAAAATGGAAGTAGAAAATTGCATAATACATAGTATTAATAATGTCTTATATGAAGAAGCAAAAAGTGTTTGGTGGGATAATTTAAAAATAGATATTAAAAAATTATCTATTGAGTATTCAAAGAAAATGCAAAGAATAAAGAAAAGTAAAGAAAGATTATTAAACAAGGAATGGGAAGAAGAAATGAAAAAAGTGTTAGAAGGTAGGATGGATGGGAGTAAAATAGTCATATTAGAAGAGAAATTAAAAAAAATAGAGGAGGAAAAGTGCATGGGAGCTAAAATAAGAAGTAGAGCGAAAAATACAGTAGAAGGAGAAAGGAGTACAAAATTTTTTTATGATTTGGAAAAAACAAGAAAACAAGCAGAAATGATCAAAAGTATTTCAAAAAACGGAAAGGTTGTGAAAGAAAAAGAAGGTATTTTAAAGGAAGTGAAGGATTTTTATGCTATTTTATTTAAAAAAGATGTTATTAACGAGGAAGATGAAGAGTTTTTATTGAATCAAACTGAAATAAAAGTAAATGAGGATGATAAGAAAATGTGTGATAAGGAAATAAAAGAAGAAGAAATAGATGAAGCTATAGAACAGATGAGTAATGGGAAAAGTTCAGGCCTAGATGGTTTACCATCTGAATTTTATAAGGTTTTTAAGAATGTTTTAACGCCAATTATGCATGATCTATTTATTGATATTTTTAAACAGAAAAAATTAAGTGAAAGTATGAAGAAAGGAATGATCAAGATTATATATAAAAATAAAGGAGAAAGAGAAGATCTTAAAAATTATAGACCATTGAGCATGTTAAATACGGATTACAAGATACTGGCCAAGATTCTAGCAAACAGACTGAAAAAAGTGATTCCAAACATTATAAAAACAAACCAGGCATATGGTGTTTTAAATCGAGATATATTGGATATAGTAACAAGTATTAGAGATTTAATGTGGTATATGAAAGAAAAAGGTGAAGAAGGATATTTGATAAGTATAGATTTGGAAAAGGCATTTGATAGAGTAGAGCACAAATATTTATTTGATATACTGAGAAAATTTGGTTTTGGGGAAAATTTTATTGGATGGATGAAATGCTTATATAATGACATTTTAAGTTGTATTAAAGTAAATGGGTTTTTAACAGATTTTATTAAGATATCGAGGTCTATAAGGCAGGGATGTCCATTATCAGCACTACTGTACACTTTAGTTGCTGAACCATTAGGACTTGCAATAAATAAAGAAAAACAAATTAAAGGAATAGTTTTGGGAAAGGAGGATGTGCAGCCTAAAATTTTTCAATATGCAGATGACACCACCTTGTTTTTAAAAGATTTTAAGAGTATTGAAAAGGCAATGGTAATATTGCAAAAATATTGTGGTGGAACAGGGGCTAAAGTCAATAATGATAAAACAGAATATATGAGAATGGGGCAGGTAGATACTTTAGGAAGACAATGGGACTTTAAAGAACAGATGAATGAACTAAAGATTTTAGGAATAACACTTGGAAGGGATGAAATTAGAACAAGAGACCTGGTTTGGGAGGAGACTATAGGAAAAATGGAAAAAAGACTAAACTTTTGGAAACAAAGACAATTATTTTTAAAAGGGAAAGTACTGGTTTTAAACTCTTTATTTTTATCTAAGATGTGGTATATTTTAAGTGTGGTTAGTCTGCCAATATGGGTGTATAAAAGAATAAAAACGTTTATCTTGAAGTTTTTATGGGATGGTAAACCGGCTAAAATAGCTTATGATACAATAATTGGGGAGGTAGAAAAAGGAGGTTTGGGGCTGATAGACCCAATGATAAGAAAGCAAAGTTTGAGAATTAAGACTGTAAAAAGGTTTTTTAAAAAGGATGATTTAATATGGAAAAAAATAATGAGTTTTTATATAAATAAGTGTGGGAAAATGGGAGATGATTTTATATGGATGCAGTTTAAGGATAATATGATAGAGGGGATACCTGAATTTTATAAAGAAGTTTTAAAAGCATGGAAGGGTTTTAAAGAAAATGTATATATTGAGTTTAAAGGGAGAGAACAACTATTGAAGCAACCGCTTTTTTTAAATCAACATATCAAAAACAACAGAAACACCTTTTTTTATAAGAATTGGTTTTATGCAGGATTAAAACAAGTTAAAGACATTTTATATGAGGTAAAACCAGGATTTTTACCTTTACAGGCAATCATAGATACATTAGAGGAAAACGAAGATATAGAAAATAAGCAATTGATTAAGGAGCAATATTTGAAAATAAAAGAAGCTGTACCTGTAGCATGGATTAAAAGTATTGACGATAAAGAAAAAGTAAATGAAAATCCGGAAGTATTTTTAAAAAGAGAAGATGAAAACATTTCTTTTAATGATTGTATTTTAAAAATGTTTTATGGTTGTTTATGCAAGTCTGTATTTGTAAGACCAAAAGCGATTGAGTACTGGGGAAAACTGTTCGATAATTTTGATGCATCAAACATATGGAAAAATGTGAGAATGAATTTTAAGAGTCCTATATTAGAAAATTTTGATTTTTTATTAAGACACAATTGTATAAAGACTGACATGATATTGTGTAAAATTGGGATGATCCAAGATGAAAAATGTAAAGTATGTATGGAAAAAAAAGAAGGTGTGTTGCATTTGTTTTTAAATTGTAAAAAGTTAAATGGTTTTATGAAAATGTTAAAAAAGATGATAGGTGACTTTTTATTTGATAAAAGAATAATTCTAGAAGAATGGGAAACAATGTTTTTATTTGGTTTTAATGGTAAAGCTAAAAATAAATTTGCTCTTAATTTTATGCTAACAGTTGCAAGATTTGCAATATGGCGAAGAAGAAATCTAATGAAACAAAAGAAAGTTGAACTTCCAATAAGTGTGTTTTATAAGCAGATTTTGAGAGATGAATGTAAAGTTTTGTATGATTATTTTAACATGAATGGGAAAATAGAAATATTTAAAGAATGCATAATAAGAAATAATGCATATATTGTTAAAAATAGTAATGGGTTTGAAATTGTATTGCCTGAAAATGTTTAATGATGTTTTGTTTTTTTTCTTTTGTTGTTATGGTTCTTGTTTTTGTCTTTGATGTTGTTTTAAATGAAAAGTAATGTTTTTTAATAAAAAAAATAAAAAAATAAAAAAAAAAAAATCTCGTCTGATCTCGGAAGCTAAGCAGGGTCGGGCCTGGTTAGTACTTGGATGGGAGACCGCCTGGGAATACCAGGTGCTGTAAGCTTTTTAGTAAAAAAAAAAAAAAAAAAAAAAAAAAAAAAAAAAAAAAAAAAAATCTCGTCTGATCTCGGAAGCTAAGCAGGGTCGGGCCTGGTTAGTACTTGGATGGGAGACCGCCTGGGAATACCAGGTGCTGTAAGCTTTTTAGTTTACTTCACTAATGTTCTAACCTTTTAAATAGCCCGTTTTTGGCAGCAGATTTCGCTTACGGCCATACCACGTTGAGAACGCCCGATCTCGTCTGATCTCGGAAGCTAAGCAGGGTCGGGCCTGGTTAGTACTTGGATGGGAGACCGCCTGGGAATACCAGGTGCTGTAAGCTTTTTAGTTTACTTCACTAATGTTCTAACCTTTTAAATAGCCCGTTTTTGGCAGCAGATTTCGCTTACGGCCATACCACGTTGAGAACGCCCGATCTCGTCTGATCTCGGAAGCTAAGCAGGGTCGGGCCTGGTTAGTACTTGGATGGGAGACCGCCTGGGAATACCAGGTGCTTTAAGCTTTTTAGTTTACTTCACTAATGTTCTAACCTTTTAAATAGCCCGTTTTTGGCAGCAGATTTAGCTTACGGCCATACCACGTTGAGAACGCCCGATCTCGTCTGATCTCGGAAGCTAAGCAGGGTCGGGCCTGGTTAGTACTTGGATGGGAGACCGCCTGGCAATACCAGGTGCTGTAAGCATTTTTGTTTTAAAAAAAAAAAAAAAAAAAAAAAAAAAGAGTCCATCAGATTCTTCAAAAAGCCTGAAATATTCTCTGAGTTTCTTCAACATGCCCGGTCTTGGGAGCAGAGTTTCTTCAGAAGGCCTGAAAAATTCGATGAATTTCTTCAAAAAGCCAGTTTTTGGCAGCAGATTTCGCTTACGGCCATACCACGTTGAGAACGCCCGATCTCGTCTGATCTCGGAAGCTAAGCAGGGTCGGGCCTGGTTAGTACTTGGATGGGAGACCGCCTGGGAATACCAGGTGCTGTAAGCTTTTTAGTTTACTTCACTAATGTTCTAACCTTTTAAATAGCCCGTTTTTGGCAGCAGATTTAGCTTACGGCCATACCACGTTGAGAACGCCCGATCTCGTCTGATCTCGGAAGCTAAGCAGGGTCGGGCCTGGTTAGTACTTGGATGGGAGACCGCCTGGGAATACCAGGTGCTGTAAGCTTTTTAGTTTACTTCACTAATGTTCTAACCTTTTAAATAGCCCGTTTTTGGCAGCAGATTTCGCTTACGGCCATACCACGTTGAGAACGCCGATCTCGTCTGATCTCGGAAGCTAAGCAGGGTCGGGCCTGGTTAGTACTTGGATGGGAGACCGCCTCGGAATACCAGGTGCTGTAAGCTTTTTAGTTTACTTCACTAATGTTCTAACCTTTTAAATAGCCCGTTTTTGGCAGCAGATTTCGCTTACGGCCATACCACGTTGAGAACGCCCAAGTGGAAGCAGGAAGTGAGTTGGCAGTTTGAGAGAACAGGTGGAAATTGATTTGTTTGTCTTGAATCAAACGTTTTTTGTTTTTTTACTAAAAAAGGAGGGTTTTTTTCTACTTGCTTCGTGTTATTCCCCGGACAGCTTTTGCTGTTTGGGGTATAACTTAAAATTTTTGGTTTGGCTAATAAAAAAAATAAAAAAAAGGAAGGATAACATGGAGACGGAAGCTGGACGTGGCAAACGAAATATGGGAGAGAAAAGTGACGAAGATATACAAAGAGAACGAACGTATGAAAAGAGGTTAACAGTATTGGTGGAGATCGAGGGAGAAGACAGAGTCACCATGATGGAGTTATTGAAGAAGGTGAGAGATGAATGTGGAGAGGTAATCGGATGTCGATATAAAAGTCCAAGAGAATATGAACTGACAATGAATGAGGAGATGGGAAAAGAAAAAATACTGGATGGACTAAGGATAAAGAATAGTCGAATCATGGCCAAAGAAATAAGCAATACTGAGATGGTGGTTTCTTTCCTAAACCTTCCAACGTATATTCAAGACCATGAGATATTGAGAAAATTGACTGAATGGGGAGTAAAAGCAGTTTCAACAATTAAAAGAAGAATGTGGCCAGGGACCGACATCGCAGATGGAACAAGATTCCTGAAAGTCAGGTTCACGGACAATGTCAAATCATTGCCATACTCAACAAAGTTCGAGACGATTGGAGGAGCGGAGCATTTTCGAGTTATCCATGACAGACAGGTGAAGGTGTGCCGTTTGTGTATTCAACCTGGTCATATTGTGAGAGACTGTCCAAGCTTTAAATGCTTCAAGTGTGGCAAGCAGGGACATTATGTGCGAGAATGCAATGAGGGAAACTGCAGCGTGTGTGCCATGAGGGATGCACTATGTGTGTGTAAAACTCCGGAGGATGAGGAAAGGTCTTTGGATCTGTATGACGATAATGAAGAGGAGGAAAAGGAGGAGGAAGAGGAGGCTTCAGTGGCAGAGAAAGAGGTGATAGAGGAAACCTGGTTTGAAAGAGAAGCAACAACAGAACAGGATGACACTGGGTTGGAGAACCATCGAGAGGATGTGGTACTGGAGCAAGTGGTGACGGAGAGAGGGAAAGGAAGGAGGGGAAAAAAATTGTGCCCAAGCAAAGAGACAAATACAGGAGCTGGTAATGTGGAAATCTCAGCGGAGAAGATGGTGGGAAAAGGCGATGGAGGGTCAATCAAAGGCTATGGGGTGGGTCAGGACGGTGGCAGCAAGAAAGGGAAAGGATCAGTTGGAGGAGGAGGAGAGAAGATGGTGCTAGAGACTACATCAACAGATATGGGTGACGAAATGGATACAAATGAAGGAAATTTCAAACAGATGAAACGGAAAAATATTGAAACGGAGGAGAACAGTGCAAAAAAGTAAGACTGATTTTTTTTTCTAATGATTTTGTTTTTTCTTATAATTGTAATGCAGGCTATGTGTGACACAATGAGCATTGCATGTTTGAACAGTAATGGACTCCGTGAAACAAATAAGTTTGAGCAGTTGACTGGAATGCTAAAAACAGATGTAATATGTCTGCAAGAGACTCATTGGACTGAAGACATAATGTCTAATATAAAAAAACATTGGGAAGAAGATATTTTTGTCAATCATGGTAGTCAAAGAGCCTGTGGTGTGGCAATATTGATAAAAAGTGGAAGAATGCAAAATGTAAAACAAATATACAGTGATGGTAAAGGAAGATTGCTAGTTATAGAATTTATGTGGCGCAATGAACTGTTCAGACTGATTAATTTATATGCACCTAATGTTGAAACTGAAAGAGTGGGCATCTTTAAGCAAATGAAACCACTATGTACAGGCAAATGTATAGTAGTTGGGGATTTTAATGTGTGGTGTACAAGACTTGATGCGTCAAGCAGTGCAAATTATAGATCAGATGTGTCCAGAAAATATTTAAATGATCTGATGCAAAGTGAGGACATGGTTGATGCCTGGAGAGAGGAGAATCCATTTAAAAGAGAGTTTTCAAGAAGACAAATGGTGCTGGGAAGTTTAAAACAAAGTCGAATTGATTTATGTTTAATTAAAAGAGAAATGCTGAGTTATGTGAAAAACGTGAGATACAAGTTTTTAGGTTTTAGTGACCATGCTGCCATGACAGTAAAGATGAGTGTAAATATGGAAGAAAGAGGAGGAGGACTGTGGTGTTTGAATGCATCTCTGTTGAAGGAAGAGGCATACAAGGAAAATATAAGTAAATGCATAAGATATGAAATGGAAAACCCTTTGTATAAGGAAAATGTGTGTGAGTGGTGGGAAAGAATGAAAGGGAACATTAAAAAAAGAAGTATAAGATATTCAAAGCAAAGGAATTTTATGAGAAAGAGTAAAATGGATGCTCTGAAAGGTGCTTTGGAAAAGGAAGCAGAAAAAATAGAAAATAATCCTGAGTATGGAAAAGAGCGTTTCTTTCAGATAAAAACAGAAATAGATGGGTACGAAAAGGAGAAGTGTGAGGGTGCAATAGTGAGAAGTAGAGTACAGTATGCAGTGGATGGAGAAAGATGCACAAAATTCTTTCTGAATTTAGAGAAAAAAAAACAGAGGAAGAATCATATCACAGAACTGATAAATGAAGAAGGTGAAAAGATAACAGATTATGTGGAGATAAGGGGAGAAGTAGAGTTGTTTTATAAGAAACTATTTAGTAAGGAGGGCATAAAACAAGAATGTGTGGACGAAGTTTTAAATACTGTAGATGCTAGGTTGACCGAAGAAGACAGAAGTATGTGTGATGGAGACATAAGTATTGAGGAAATAGAAGTGGCAATTAAACAAACAAAGTCGAACAAGAGCCCAGGATCAGATGGTTTAACACATGAGTTTTATAAGACTTTTATCAAGATTTTAGCGCCAATAATGCTGAGGCTTTATAGAAGTATGGAAGAGAGAGGGGAGGTACCAGATTCAATGGGTTTAGGAGTAATTACTGTTCTGTACAAAAACAAAGGTAGTCCATATAGTTTGAAAAATTACAGACCTTTAAGTCTTTTAAACACAGATTATAAGATTCTGACAAAAGTTTTAGCCAACAGGATAAAAGAAGTAGTAGGCAATATAATATCACCGAATCAAACATACAGTATACCGGGAAGAGACATTGCATACACAATTTGTACAATAAGAGATGTAGTGGATAGTCTGAATAAGGATGGGGAAGGGGGGATAGTTTTATGTATGGATTTAAATAAAGCGTTTGACAGAGTAGAGCACAGTTTTGTGGAACAAACAATGAGAAGGTTTGGTTTTGGAGAGAGGATTCTAAAGTGGATAAATTTGTTATATAATAATGCAAACAGTTGTGTAAAGGTTAATGGAGCTCTAACAGATCCATTTCCATTGGAAAGGTCAGTAAGGCAGGGATGCCCCCTGTCTGCTTTGTTGTACTCTATATCAGTGGAACCTCTGGCAACATTGATAAAAGGAGATAAGGAGATCAGAGGAATTCCAATTCCATATGGAGGGTTGAGTGTAATCCATCAGTATGCGGATGACACAACATTCACAGTAAGAGATATTGAGAGTATAAATAAAATAATGAAACACATGGAAACGTATGGAAAAGCATCAGGTGCAAAAATAAATATTGAAAAGTCAGAAATAATGAGTGTAGGAGGAGTGCATATAGGAGGGTGTGATATTCCTTTTAAAGTTACAACAGAACATATGGTGATTCTAGGAGTGAATATAGGGGTAAATGCAAAAGAAGCTAGGGATGCTACGTGGGCGGGAATTTTGAATAAAATAAAACAAGTATTGCAGTTTTGGAGATTGAGAGAATTAAGATTGAGAGGTAAGGTAGTTGTTGTGAATTCTTTGTTGCTTTCCAAATGTAATTATGTTATTGGTGCAGTTGATCTACCAGACTGGGTACTGAATGAGATGAAGGACGTGGTGAATAATTTTTTGTGGGGAGGGAAAGGGGTGAAAATATCAACAAAAACATTAATAGCCGATTATAAAGTAGGAGGTTTGAAGCTGATTGAGTTAGGTGTAAAAAGAAAGGCAATAAGAGTGAAAACAATAAAGAAGTATTTATATGATAAAGTTGATTGTGGATGGAAAGGTTTTTTTAGGGATTTTTTGGACAAAAGTAGTGGATGTGGAGAAGAAGGGTTGTTCATGGCATTGAAGAAGCCAATGTTTGAAAAAATTCCATTATTTTATCAAGAAGTATTGAGTGCATGGGCTGAGTTTCTATTGAATGTAGGATATGAGTGTGAAAACATTAATCAAGTATATAACCAGCCAATATTTCTGAATTCAAAGATACGGATGAAAGGGAAAATGTTCTATAACAGATTGTATATGCAAGCGGGAGTAAGACAGATCAAGGACCTGGTATACGAATATGTAAAAGGTTTTTTGCCAAATAGAGCTATTTATGATTGTATTGTGGGATGGGATGACGAGATTGAAAAATCAAAAGTGGATTGTGTGTGCGAAAACATAAAAACTAGTCTGCCCAGGAGTTGGGTGGAGATGATAGAGAGGGAGGTTACTAAAATTGGGGATTGGGGAATTCCAGATTTATATATTATGAAAAATGAAAAGAAGAAATATTTGTCTGATATAACAATGAAAGAAATATACAAAATATTGGTGGAAAAGGAAATTAAATTGCCTGCTTCAGAAAATGTATGGCCAAAGCTGTTCCCAGAATTTAATGTAAAGAAAATATGGACAAACTTAAGTGTGAAATATAATGGGCTGGATTGTGAGAATTTAGATTTTAAACTCAGACATAATAGGATATATACGAAGGTGGTGATACATCAAATGAATAAAAACGTAAACAGGGAATGTGATGTATGTAAGACGGATCCTGAAACTCTGATGCATATATTTTTTGAATGCAAAGAGCTTGATGTGTTCCATGAGAAAATGAAAAAATTTATCAAGGATGATTGGGGAAAAGATGTAACAGGAAACGAATGGAAAAAATTGTTTTTATTTGGTGTAAGCACAAATTGTAAAGATCTGGGAGTTAACCTATTGAACTATATTCTAAGTCATGCAAGGTATGCAATATGGGCGAGGAGAAATTTGGCATATTTTGAAGGAAGAAATGTGGATGTTTCTGTGATGTTTAAATCTGTGGTGAGAAAGAACGTTCATTTAATGTGGAAATATCTGAGCAAAGATGCTTTTGAAAAGGCATTTATTAAAGGATGTAGGCTTATATGTGTGGAAGATAAAGGAGGGTTAATCGTAAAATTCTAAAAAGAGAAAAGTAGAAAACAAGAGTGTACTGATAGATGTTGAATATAAATTTATGAATGTAATTATGTGTTTAAGTTTGTTGCTATTTTAATTTTAATCTTTGATAGAATGATATGATGTTTATTTGTCGTGATGTGTTTAGTGTGGGAAATACTTTATTCATTGTGTTAAATGATAATATGATGTGAAAAATATTTTTGTTACTTTTGATAATAAAAAAAAAAAAAAAAAAAAAAAAAAAAGAGAACGCCCGATCTCGTCTGATCTCGGAAGCTAAGCAGGGTCGGGCCTGGTTAGTACTTGGATGGGAGACCGCCTGGGAATACCAGGTGCTGTAAGCATTTTTGTTTTAAAAAAAAAAAAAAAAAAAAAAAAAAGAGTCCATGAGATTCTTCAAAAAGCCTGAAATATTCTCTGAGTTTCTTCAACATGCCCGGTCTTGGGAGCAGAGTTTCTTCAGAAGGCCTGAAAAATTCGATGAATTTCTTCAAAAAGCCCGTTTTTGGCAGCAGATTTCGCTTACGGCCATACCACGTTGAGAACGCCCGATCTCGTCTGATCTCGGAAGCTAAGCAGGGTCGGGCCTGGTTAGTACTTGGATGGGAGACCGCCTGGGAATACCAGGTGCTGTAAGCTTTTTAGTTTACTTCACTAATGTTCTAACCTTTTAAATAGCCCGTTTTTGGCAGCAGATTTCGCTTACGGCCATACCACGTTGAGAACGCCCGATCTCGTCTGATCTCGGAAGCTAAGCAGGGTCGGGCCTGGTTAGTACTTGGATGGGAGACCGCCTCGGAATACCAGGTGCTGTAAGCTTTTTAGTTTACTTCACTAATGTTCTAACCTTTTAAATAGCCCGTTTTTGGCAGCAGATTTCGCTTACGGCCATACCACGTTGAGAACGCCCAAGTGGAAGCAGGAAGTGAGTTGGCAGTTTGAGAGAACAGGTGGAAATTGATTTGTTTGTCTTGAATCAAAAGTTTTTTGTTTTTTTACTAAAAAAGGAGGGTTTTTTTCTACTTGCTTCGTGTTATTCCCCGGACAGCTTTTGCTGTTTGGGGTATAACTTAAAATTTTTGGTTTGGCTAATAAAAAAAATAAAAAAAAGGAAGGATAACATGGAGACGGAAGCTGGACGTGGCAAACGAAATATGGGAGAGAAAAGTGACGAAGATATACAAAGAGAACGAACGTATGAAAAGAGGTTAACAGTATTGGTGGAGATCGAGGGAGAAGACAGAGTCACCATGATGGAGTTATTGAAGAAGGTGAGAGATGAATGTGGAGAGGTAATCGGATGTCGATATAAAAGTCCAAGAGAATATGAACTGACAATGAATGAGGAGATGGGAAAAGAAAAAATACTGGATGGACTAAGGATAAAGAATAGTCGAATCATGGCCAAAGAAATAAGCAATACTGAGATGGTGGTTTCTTTCCTAAACCTTCCAACGTATATTCAAGACCATGAGATATTGAGAAAATTGACTGAATGGGGAGTAAAAGCAGTTTCAACAATTAAAAGAAGAATGTGGCCAGGGACCGACATCGCAGATGGAACAAGATTCCTGAAAGTCAGGTTCACGGACAATGTCAAATCATTGCCATACTCAACAAAGTTCGAGACGATTGGAGGAGCGGAGCATTTTCGAGTTATCCATGACAGACAGGTGAAGGTGTGCCGTTTGTGTATTCAACCTGGTCATATTGTGAGAGACTGTCCAAGCTTTAAATGCTTCAAGTGTGGCAAGCAGGGACATTATGTGCGAGAATGCAATGAGGGAAACTGCAGCGTGTGTGCCATGAGGGATGCACTATGTGTGTGTAAAACTCCGGAGGATGAGGAAAGGTCTTTGGATCTGTATGACGATAATGAAGAGGAGGAAAAGGAGGAGGAAGAGGAGGCTTCAGTGGCAGAGAAAGAGGTGATAGAGGAAACCTGGTTTGAAAGAGAAGCAACAACAGAACAGGATGACACTGGGTTGGAGAACCATCGAGAGGATGTGGTACTGGAGCAAGTGGTGACGGAGAGAGGGAAAGGAAGGAGGGGAAAAAAATTGTGCCCAAGCAAAGAGACAAATACAGGAGCTGGTAATGTGGAAATCTCAGCGGAGAAGATGGTGGGAAAAGGCGATGGAGGGTCAATCAAAGGCTATGGGGTGGGTCAGGACGGTGGCAGCAAGAAAGGGAAAGGATCAGTTGGAGGAGGAGGAGAGAAGATGGTGCTAGAGACTACATCAACAGATATGGGTGACGAAATGGATACAAATGAAGGAAATTTCAAACAGATGAAACGGAAAAATATTGAAACGGAGGAGAACAGTGCAAAAAAGTAAGACTGATTTTTTTTTCTAATGATTTTGTTTTTTCTTATAATTGTAATGCAGGCTATGTGTGACACAATGAGCATTGCATGTTTGAACAGTAATGGACTCCGTGAAACAAATAAGTTTGAGCAGTTGACTGGAATGCTAAAAACAGATGTAATATGTCTGCAAGAGACTCATTGGACTGAAGACATAATGTCTAATATAAAAAAACATTGGGAAGAAGATATTTTTGTCAATCATGGTAGTCAAAGAGCCTGTGGTGTGGCAATATTGATAAAAAGTGGAAGAATGCAAAATGTAAAACAAATATACAGTGATGGTAAAGGAAGATTGCTAGTTATAGAATTTATGTGGCGCAATGAACTGTTCAGACTGATTAATTTATATGCACCTAATGTTGAAACTGAAAGAGTGGGCATCTTTAAGCAAATGAAACCACTATGTACAGGCAAATGTATAGTAGTTGGGGATTTTAATGTGTGGTGTACAAGACTTGATGCGTCAAGCAGTGCAAATTATAGATCAGATGTGTCCAGAAAATATTTAAATGATCTGATGCAAAGTGAGGACATGGTTGATGCCTGGAGAGAGGAGAATCCATTTAAAAGAGAGTTTTCAAGAAGACAAATGGTGCTGGGAAGTTTAAAACAAAGTCGAATTGATTTATGTTTAATTAAAAGAGAAATGCTGAGTTATGTGAAAAACGTGAGATACAAGTTTTTAGGTTTTAGTGACCATGCTGCCATGACAGTAAAGATGAGTGTAAATATGGAAGAAAGAGGAGGAGGACTGTGGTGTTTGAATGCATCTCTGTTGAAGGAAGAGGCATACAAGGAAAATATAAGTAAATGCATAAGATATGAAATGGAAAACCCTTTGTATAAGGAAAATGTGTGTGAGTGGTGGGAAAGAATGAAAGGGAACATTAAAAAAAGAAGTATAAGATATTCAAAGCAAAGGAATTTTATGAGAAAGAGTAAAATGGATGCTCTGAAAGGTGCTTTGGAAAAGGAAGCAGAAAAAATAGAAAATAATCCTGAGTATGGAAAAGAGCGTTTCTTTCAGATAAAAACAGAAATAGATGGGTACGAAAAGGAGAAGTGTGAGGGTGCAATAGTGAGAAGTAGAGTACAGTATGCAGTGGATGGAGAAAGATGCACAAAATTCTTTCTGAATTTAGAGAAAAAAAAACAGAGGAAGAATCATATCACAGAACTGATAAATGAAGAAGGTGAAAAGATAACAGATTATGTGGAGATAAGGGGAGAAGTAGAGTTGTTTTATAAGAAACTATTTAGTAAGGAGGGCATAAAACAAGAATGTGTGGACGAAGTTTTAAATACTGTAGATGCTAGGTTGACCGAAGAAGACAGAAGTATGTGTGATGGAGACATAAGTATTGAGGAAATAGAAGTGGCAATTAAACAAACAAAGTCGAACAAGAGCCCAGGATCAGATGGTTTAACACATGAGTTTTATAAGACTTTTATCAAGATTTTAGCGCCAATAATGCTGAGGCTTTATAGAAGTATGGAAGAGAGAGGGGAGGTACCAGATTCAATGGGTTTAGGAGTAATTACTGTTCTGTACAAAAACAAAGGTAGTCCATATAGTTTGAAAAATTACAGACCTTTAAGTCTTTTAAACACAGATTATAAGATTCTGACAAAAGTTTTAGCCAACAGGATAAAAGAAGTAGTAGGCAATATAATATCACCGAATCAAACATACAGTATACCGGGAAGAGACATTGCATACACAATTTGTACAATAAGAGATGTAGTGGATAGTCTGAATAAGGATGGGGAAGGGGGGATAGTTTTATGTATGGATTTAAATAAAGCGTTTGACAGAGTAGAGCACAGTTTTGTGGAACAAACAATGAGAAGGTTTGGTTTTGGAGAGAGGATTCTAAAGTGGATAAATTTGTTATATAATAATGCAAACAGTTGTGTAAAGGTTAATGGAGCTCTAACAGATCCATTTCCATTGGAAAGGTCAGTAAGGCAGGGATGCCCCCTGTCTGCTTTGTTGTACTCTATATCAGTGGAACCTCTGGCAACATTGATAAAAGGAGATAAGGAGATCAGAGGAATTCCAATTCCATATGGAGGGTTGAGTGTAATCCATCAGTATGCGGATGACACAACATTCACAGTAAGAGATATTGAGAGTATAAATAAAATAATGAAACACATGGAAACGTATGGAAAAGCATCAGGTGCAAAAATAAATATTGAAAAGTCAGAAATAATGAGTGTAGGAGGAGTGCATATAGGAGGGTGTGATATTCCTTTTAAAGTTACAACAGAACATATGGTGATTCTAGGAGTGAATATAGGGGTAAATGCAAAAGAAGCTAGGGATGCTACGTGGGCGGGAATTTTGAATAAAATAAAACAAGTATTGCAGTTTTGGAGATTGAGAGAATTAAGATTGAGAGGTAAGGTAGTTGTTGTGAATTCTTTGTTGCTTTCCAAATGTAATTATGTTATTGGTGCAGTTGATCTACCAGACTGGGTACTGAATGAGATGAAGGACGTGGTGAATAATTTTTTGTGGGGAGGGAAAGGGGTGAAAATATCAACAAAAACATTAATAGCCGATTATAAAGTAGGAGGTTTGAAGCTGATTGAGTTAGGTGTAAAAAGAAAGGCAATAAGAGTGAAAACAATAAAGAAGTATTTATATGATAAAGTTGATTGTGGATGGAAAGGTTTTTTTAGGGATTTTTTGGACAAAAGTAGTGGATGTGGAGAAGAAGGGTTGTTCATGGCATTGAAGAAGCCAATGTTTGAAAAAATTCCATTATTTTATCAAGAAGTATTGAGTGCATGGGCTGAGTTTCTATTGAATGTAGGATATGAGTGTGAAAACATTAATCAAGTATATAACCAGCCAATATTTCTGAATTCAAAGATACGGATGAAAGGGAAAATGTTCTATAACAGATTGTATATGCAAGCGGGAGTAAGACAGATCAAGGACCTGGTATACGAATATGTAAAAGGTTTTTTGCCAAATAGAGCTATTTATGATTGTATTGTGGGATGGGATGACGAGATTGAAAAATCAAAAGTGGATTGTGTGTGCGAAAACATAAAAACTAGTCTGCCCAGGAGTTGGGTGGAGATGATAGAGAGGGAGGTTACTAAAATTGGGGATTGGGGAATTCCAGATTTATATATTATGAAAAATGAAAAGAAGAAATATTTGTCTGATATAACAATGAAAGAAATATACAAAATATTGGTGGAAAAGGAAATTAAATTGCCTGCTTCAGAAAATGTATGGCCAAAGCTGTTCCCAGAATTTAATGTAAAGAAAATATGGACAAACTTAAGTGTGAAATATAATGGGCTGGATTGTGAGAATTTAGATTTTAAACTCAGACATAATAGGATATATACGAAGGTGGTGATACATCAAATGAATAAAAACGTAAACAGGGAATGTGATGTATGTAAGACGGATCCTGAAACTCTGATGCATATATTTTTTGAATGCAAAGAGCTTGATGTGTTCCATGAGAAAATGAAAAAATTTATCAAGGATGATTGGGGAAAAGATGTAACAGGAAACGAATGGAAAAAATTGTTTTTATTTGGTGTAAGCACAAATTGTAAAGATCTGGGAGTTAACCTATTGAACTATATTCTAAGTCATGCAAGGTATGCAATATGGGCGAGGAGAAATTTGGCATATTTTGAAGGAAGAAATGTGGATGTTTCTGTGATGTTTAAATCTGTGGTGAGAAAGAACGTTCATTTAATGTGGAAATATCTGAGCAAAGATGCTTTTGAAAAGGCATTTATTAAAGGATGTAGGCTTATATGTGTGGAAGATAAAGGAGGGTTAATCGTAAAATTCTAAAAAGAGAAAAGTAGAAAACAAGAGTGTACTGATAGATGTTGAATATAAATTTATGAATGTAATTATGTGTTTAAGTTTGTTGCTATTTTAATTTTAATCTTTGATAGAATGATATGATGTTTATTTGTCGTGATGTGTTTAGTGTGGGAAATACTTTATTCATTGTGTTAAATGATAATATGATGTGAAAAATATTTTTGTTACTTTTGATAATAAAAAAAAAAAAAAAAAAAAAAAAAAAAGAGAACGCCCGATCTCGTCTGATCTCGGAAGCTAAGCAGGGTCGGGCCTGGTTAGTACTTGGATGGGAGACCGCCTGGGAATACCAGGTGCTGTAAGCATTTTTGTTTTAAAAAAAAAAAAAAAAAAAAAAAAAAGAGTCCATGAGATTCTTCAAAAAGCCTGAAATATTCTCTGAGTTTCTTCAACATGCCCGGTCTTGGGAGCAGAGTTTCTTCAGAAGGCCTGAAAAATTCGATGAATTTCTTCAAAAAGCCCGTTTTTGGCAGCAGATTTCGCTTACGGCCATACCACGTTGAGAACGCCCGATCTCGTCTGATCTCGGAAGCTAAGCAGGGTCGGGCCTGGTTAGTACTTGGATGGGAGACCGCCTGGGAATACCAGGTGCTGTAAGCTTTTTAGTTTACTTCACTAATGTTCTAACCTTTTAAATAGCCCGTTTTTGGCAGCAGATTTCACTTACGGCCATACCACGTTGAGAACGCCCGATCTCGTCTGATCTCGGAAGCTAAGCAGGGTCGGGCCTGGTTAGTACTTGGATGGGAGACCGCCTGGCAATACCAGGTGCTGTAAGCATTTTTGTTTTAAAAAAAAAAAAAAAAAAAAAAAAAAAGAGTCCATCAGATTCTTCAAAAAGCCTGAAATATTCTCTGAGTTTCTTCAACATGCCCGGTCTTGGGAGCAGAGTTTCTTCAGAAGGCCTGAAAAATTCGATGAATTTCTTCAAAAAGCCAGTTTTTGGCAGCAGATTTCGCTTACGGCCATACCACGTTGAGAACGCCCGATCTCGTCTGATCTCGGAAGCTAATGCTGGGTACACACCAAAAGATTTTTTACATCTTATAAGATTTTCAAAATGTGACAGACCACAAACATGAGGACAAAAAATCCTAGATTTAAGCGTTTTGCTCCTATAGTGTGTGGTGTGCCATGATGTGACAAAGACAGCACACCACACACAAACAGATTTTCAACCGGAGTCTCGACTATGAACACAGGAAATCTCGCAAAATATCGTGAGACTTCAGAATAAGCATGACGGACGATATGCAGGAAGAAATTGCGATAGTGTTTGGAATGATTTTCACAGAAAATTCACGTGAAAAAACCATTGTACCTACCATTATATATAACCTTTTATACAGAAATATATTCATTCTTTATTGTCTTTATTTTTTTATCTTTTTTTTTAAATTGATTTTAAGAATTATACAATTACAGTCGGGGGGTACAAAGAGTAAAGCCGATAAACAAACATAAAAAGACATATACATAAACAGTGACAAACTTAAAAGTTAAACAAAAATTTGAAAATGTTTACAGATTGAAACGCACTTTGCAGCTTTCTTATTTTTCAAACCCAATATTGTGTTTAGGTATTGTAAAATTTCTGCTCTTAAAATGAAAAACAAAGGCTTGTTTCCTCGAAATTTACACTTATGAATACTAAATCTTAACATTAAGCTTCCTGCAAGTGTGTGTGTGTGTGTGTGTGTGTGTGTGTGTGTGTGTGTGAGAGAATGGCCGTGTCTTCCATCATCTCGCTTTCTGATTGGATATTGTTTCGTTTCACGTGATAATCTCCAGAGCGTGCGCGTGTTTGTCCTCGGAGTTCCCCCCACACATCAGGATTTCTGATCGTAAATATTAAACATGTTTAATATTTACGATTCGCGATCGGAGCGGCTCCGACGTTCTTCCGAGCAGGTTCGGACACTCTTAACACACCTCACACCAAGGGAAAATCTGATAAAATAATCTGTTAAACCATCAAGAGAATCGGGACATAGCTAGGATTGTCGGAAGGGGAGAAATCGGCCCAAAATCAGCCCGATTATCTTTTGGTGTGTACCCAGCATAAGCAGGGTCGGGCCTGGTTAGTACTTGGATGGGAGACCGCCTGGGAATACCAGGTGCTGTAAGCTTTTTAGTTTACTTCACTAATGTTCTAACCTTTTAAATAGCCCGTTTTTGGCAGCAGATTTAGCTTACGGCCATACCACGTTGAGAACGCCCGATCTCGTCTGATCTCGGAAGCTAAGCAGGGTCGGGCCTGGTTAGTACTTGGATGGGAGACCGCCTGGGAATACCAGGTGCTGTAAGCTTTTTAGTTTACTTCACTAATGTTCTAACCTTTTAACCTGTTAAGCTGCAACGCCACTTTTGAAAAATCCCCAGAAATGACATACCCAAACTAAAACAGATACAGTTCATGAACCCTTTGCACTAAAAGCACAAGTATGATCTCATTTGAAAGCTGACACCTGGTAGTTTATTGTAAATGTAGAATTAATTATTGTCATAATGAAAAAAACATTTATTAAATAGCTTCAAAGTTTTGTAAAGTTATTAGAAATTTATTTTTATTAAACATATTCATGAAAATAAAATTGAAGTGGGCCCTGGAGCAATCTAGAAATGCACTGCAGCTAAAGCCATATGTGTGACCATGTTATATTTAAAATCTGAAAATGATAAGTCTAAAACTCTGTATTTGGTTAAATGTTTTTCAAGATCATGTCAAATTACTTTATTTTGATTAGACTCTAAAAATGCTACTGATGTTTAGTCATCATCTAAGTCATCTATTCAGTCTATTGTCTCTATTGTTTTGTGGTGCAAACGAGCCCCATTCAGTCTCAGTCTCCCCAGTACACATTCACACACCTCCAGCCTGGTTATGGATCTAAATATGCATATCTTTTGTCTGCATTATAGTTACTAACGACTGGCTATTCACAGGCTATTCATAGGGTTTCAATCCCTAATTTATTTTATCAAAGTTCTCACTTATATTTGAAACTGTATCAAATGCACTAAAACATTTCAGAAAAGCATTACTATTTAGAAAAAAAACCCATAAAAGAATAACTTCTAGGTGACAGGTGCACCTGAGCTAGCTAGCATGTTAGCTTAGCACACCATCAATACACGACCATTTATGAGATTAAAACTATGTTTGTGCTTCAAACTTATTTAATAACGCAAGTCGATTGTTTTAAATAATCTTCTGTGATCTAATTTGGCTTCAGATAAAAAAAAAATCAGAAAGAAAATATATTATTTATAGTATGCACGATGATAAAGTCTATATCGATTAGCATTACATTATAAATATAATCTATTATTATAAAAATACCTGGCATTGCTTGAAGAACACTCAAATATCAAATATCATTTGCAATCATGTTTATTGTCTTCAAAACGTCTGTATCTGCATATTACAGCGATCTCTGTGTTAGCTTTGTGTGTAGCTGCTATCAGTGACGTCCTTGAAGGTCACATGATTATGTCTCTTCTTCATGTTCCATATATGGAGTATTTTTGTGCATATAGCGCCCTCAGGCTATAGGTATGAATTGAAAACACAGCACATCTCAGTAAGAAGCGCTCATAATGATTACATCGACGCATTTGGGTATAAATTCAATAAATATTATTCCTGTCTATAGAAATATGATGTGAATCAATGAGAATATATCAATATTTCTCCAAGTCTGCACATTTTTGAGCTAAAAGCCCTGAGGGACGTTGTTTTGTGAATCGCTGTCATGACAACAGCACGGAGTTTTTTTTTATGAATGGACCAGCTGACGGTCATAAATCATATTAAAGGTATCAACGCATTTTTCCATTTCATAAATCCTGACACAAAATAAGACATAACTGTCACTATAAGTTTCTCAGAATACAATAGTTGTCAAATACTGAAACTTGAGTCTTATATCTTTTTAATGATGTATAGTTTGTCAAGGTAAAACATTTAATCTGATAGTTACTTTGAACTAAATAAATAAAAAAACGCTTCAGTGCGCCGACGCACTGGTGAGGGTTAACAGGTTTTAAATAGCCCGTTTTTGGCAGCAGATTTCGCTTACGGCCATACCACGTTGAGAACGCCCGATCTCGTCTGATCTCGGAAGCTAAGCAGGGTCGGGCCTGGTTAGTACTTGGATGGGAGACCGCCTGGGAATACCAGGTGCTTTAAGCTTTTTAGTTTACTTCACTAATGTTCTAACCTTTTAAATAGCCCGTTTTTGGCAGCAGATTTCGCTTACGGCCATACCACGTTGAGAACGCCTGATCTCGTCTGATCTCGGAAGCTAAGCAGGGTCGGGCCTGGTTAGTACTTGGATGGGAGACCGCCTGGGAATACCAGGTGCTGTAAGCTTTTTAGTTTACTTCACTAATGTTCTAACCTTTTAACCTGTTAAGCTGCAACGCCACTTTTGAAAAATCCCCAGAAATGACATACCCAAACTAAAACAGATACAGTTCATGAACCCTTTGCACTAAAAGCACAAGTATGATCTCATTTGAAAGCTGACACCTGGTAGTTTATTGTAAATGTAGAATTAATTATTGTCATAATGAAAAAAACATTTATTAAATAGCTTCAAAGTTTTGTAAAGTTATTAGAAATTTATTTTTATTAAACATATTCATGAAAATAAAATTGAAGTGGGCCCTGGAGCAATCTAGAAATGCACTGCAGCTAAAGCCATATGTGTGACCATGTTATATTTAAAATCTGAAAATGATAAGTCTAAAACTCTGTATTTGGTTAAATGTTTTTCAAGATCATGTCAAATTACTTTATTTTGATTAGACTCTAAAAATGCTACTGATGTTTAGTCATCATCTAAGTCATCTATTCAGTCTATTGTCTCTATTGTTTTGTGGTGCAAACGAGCCCCATTCAGTCTCAGTCTCCCCAGTACACATTCACACACCTCCAGCCTGGTTATGGATCTAAATATGCATATCTTTTGTCTGCATTATAGTTACTAACGACTGGCTATTCACAGGCTATTCATAGGGTTTCAATCCCTAATTTATTTTATCAAAGTTCTCACTTATATTTGAAACTGTATCAAATGCACTAAAACATTTCAGAAAAGCATTACTATTTAGAAAAAAAACCCATAAAAGAATAACTTCTAGGTGACAGGTGCACCTGAGCTAGCTAGCATGTTAGCTTAGCACACCATCAATACACGACCATTTATGAGATTAAAACTATGTTTGTGCTTCAAACTTATTTAATAACGCAAGTCGATTGTTTTAAATAATCTTCTGTGATCTAATTTGGCTTCAGATAAAAAAAAAATCAGAAAGAAAATATATTATTTATAGTATGCACGATGATAAAGTCTATATCGATTAGCATTACATTATAAATATAATCTATTATTATAAAAATACCTGGCATTGCTTGAAGAACACTCAAATATCAAATATCATTTGCAATCATGTTTATTGTCTTCAAAACGTCTGTATCTGCATATTACAGCGATCTCTGTGTTAGCTTTGTGTGTAGCTGCTATCAGTGACGTCCTTGAAGGTCACATGATTATGTCTCTTCTTCATGTTCCATATATGGAGTATTTTTGTGCATATAGCGCCCTCAGGCTATAGGTATGAATTGAAAACACAGCACATCTCAGTAAGAAGCGCTCATAATGATTACATCGACGCATTTGGGTATAAATTCAATAAATATTATTCCTGTCTATAGAAATATGATGTGAATCAATGAGAATATATCAATATTTCTCCAAGTCTGCACATTTTTGAGCTAAAAGCCCTGAGGGACGTTGTTTTGTGAATCGCTGTCATGACAACAGCACGGAGTTTTTTTTTATGAATGGACCAGCTGACGGTCATAAATCATATTAAAGGTATCAACGCATTTTTCCATTTCATAAATCCTGACACAAAATAAGACATAACTGTCACTATAAGTTTCTCAGAATACAATAGTTGTCAAATACTGAAACTTGAGTCTTATATCTTTTTAATGATGTATAGTTTGTCAAGGTAAAACATTTAATCTGATAGTTACTTTGAACTAAATAAATAAAAAAA
>NC_138725.1:81827703-81840203 GCF_965113295.1 Leuciscus leuciscus | reverse complement strand
TTTTAAAAGCAGTGAGTAAACATGAATCTTACCAGTTTTTTTCCACGGTGAACCATGCAAAAATTCTATGGGATAGCAAAAGTAAACCTAAGGGTATTTTTGGAGCGCATTTGAACATTAGGAGCCTGTTGCCAAAGCATGATGAGGTTAAATCGCTGTTAATGGACTCGAATTTACACTTTTTAGGCCTGAGTGAAACATGGCTTCATAGTGGGATTCAAACTGGTTTAATCGATATTCCAGGTTACAAATGTTATAGAAATGATAGGAAAACTGGAAGAGGAGGAGGAGTGGCACTTTATTTAAGAGATTTGACATGCACAGAAGTCACTTTTGATCATGAATTAAATATCGAATATATTTCTGTTGAAATATCATTATCACCAAGTATGCATTTTAAAATTGTGGTTTTATATAATCCTCCTTCTTTTAAAGATGTATTTTATGATGAGTTGAGTAAATTGATGAAATTGGTGGCCCATAAGTCCGAAGTTATTGTACTAGGTGATTTTAATATAGATTGGTCTAATTCTGGTAAAAGGAAAAAACTCAAAACCTTAATGACTAAATTTGATTTCACCCAAATAATCAAGGGTGCCACAAGGATCTCAAAATCTTCTAGGACACAAATAGACCTAATTTTTTCGAACAAGGATGATCGGATTTGGAAATCATATAATTTACTAACTGGTTTGTCTGATCATAACATGATTCTCGTTGCCCGAAAATTATCAAAAAAACGTCTGCTAAATATAAACAAAGCACAATCAAATATACTAACCATTCTAAAGCGTGATTTTCCTGCTGTCGATAATGAATTAAATGCTTTTGACTGGAGTACAACTATGGACAATGATGATGTGCATAGCTGCTGTAAAGAGGTAATGAATAAGGTTGAAGGGATCATTTCTAAATTTCTTAAAAAGCAAAAGCATTTGAAAAAGAGAACACTACCCTGGATTAATGAGGAGTTGAAAAAACTAATGAAAGAAAGAGATTTGGCTCTGAAAAAATCTGTTAAGACCAAATTAAGTAGTGATATAAACATTTTTAAAAGTCTAAGAAATCGAGTCACTAAAAATATAAGAAAAGGAAAAGCGGAGTATTACATTGCAACAATAACAGAAGCTAAGGGAAGCCCTCTCATGATGTGGCAGCAAATAAATGGTATTGTGAAACCGTCAGGCAAATCAAAGACCATTCATGAGCTTAGAATTGGAGGAAGGCAGATTAGGGACAGTAAACAAATAGCACTGGAATTTAATACGTTTTTTGTTTCGTCAGTGGAAGAACTGGTGCAACAAGTTAATGCAGAACAGCAACTAAAATTCACTAAACATCAATCAATAGATCAACACTCTTCATTCTCACTTCAGCAGACCACTGAAACAAAAGTGCTTGAAGCAATAAATTCACTTAATAACAGCTATAGTAAGGATCTTTTTCACATAAATACAGTTTTTTTGAAACGAAATAAAAACAGTTTTGTAAAGCCGCTGACACACTTGATCAATGTGTCTATTCAGAGCGGACAATTCCCCACACCTTGGAAACAGGCAAAAGTTATGCCATTATTTAAGTCAGGAACACCTGACCAGGCATGCAATTATCGGCCAGTAAGTATTTTGCCTGTATTTTCAAAGGTGTTAGAAAAAATTGTGTATGGTCAGCTTATGGCTTTTATACAATCAAATAACATTTTACACCCATTACAATTTGGCTTCCGTCCTCAATACTCCACCGAAACTGCAAATTGCTTTTTTGTGGAACAACTCAAACGTGCAATAGATAGTGGAGAAATCGTTGGTGCCGTCTTTTTGGATCTCAAAAAGGCGTTTGATACTCTAAATCATGACATTCTTATCCATAAACTGTCTAATTTTAACTTCACATCATTAACTTTACAGTGGTTCAAATCATATCTTGAACTGAGAGACCAGTGTGTGGTGGTCAATAATGAAATGTCTACATTTTTAAAAATGAATACAGGAGTACCGCAAGGGTCCATTCTTGGGCCAGTGCTTTTTACACTGTATATTAATGATCTGCCAAACTCATGTCCTACAGCAGGATTTCAGATGTACGCTGACGATGCAGTGGTTTATGTGCGAGGGAAAAGTGTACATGCAGTTTCTGATGAACTGGCAAAATACCTGCAAACTGTGGCGGTGTGGTTTCAAAATGCAGGTCTGACACTGAATGTTGAAAAGACTATGTCTGTTTGCTTTGCCTCAAGATTCAAGTCCATATCAGAAGAACTAAATTTATCGATTAATGGCCATAAGATCCAGCAGGTCTCAGAGGTCAAATACCTGGGCCTTGTACTTGACTCTCAACTTAAATTTGACAGTCATATAAAAAAAATCTGTCGTGTAGCCAAAGCAAATCTTTACACATTCAGACTTATCAGGGACTACCTACCATCTCATGCTGCTCACACTTTCATGCACGCCATGATCTTCTCGCATATGAGTTACTGCATCTGCTCATGGTCACAGGCTACTGTTACTACAGTTAAGCCACTTCAAATGATTTATAACAGAGCAGTTAAAATCCTAGATAGGAAGCCCATTAGGTCACATCATTGTGTTAGTCTGAGGAATTTAAACATTTTATCTTTTGCAAATTTCACTAAATTTTCGATGTTGAAGCTGATGCATAAATGTTTAAATCAGCAAGCCCCACAGGTCTTGAGTGAGTGCGTAGTTTCTCTCAGGGCTGTGGGTTCAAGGACTAGAGGAGCTCAGAATGGGAACTGTCAGATCCCGAAATGTAATACTTCATTCGGACAATCAGCTTTTTCTGTACAAGGCACTAAAGCCTGGAATTGTTTACCCACTGAACTGAAAGGAGAGTCAAACTGGGTCCTTTTCAAACACAAACTTAAAGACTCTTTAATCAGAGGTCAGAAATGTGACCACTGATTGTCTGTTGCGTTTATATTGTGTTATACTGTATTATTATTTTAACTATGTATTGTTTAATTTTATGTAAAGGCCCACTAGGGACGAACATTGAGAATTAGCTTCGGCTAAAATGTTGTAGTATGTAACATGAGTTTATGTAACATACTTGTCCCTATTCAAATAAACTTAAAAAAAAAAAAAAAAAAAAAAAAAAAAAAAAAAAAGAACGCCCGATCTCGTCTGATCTCGGAAGCTAAGCAGGGTCGGGCCTGGTTAGTACTTGGATGGGAGACCGCCTGGGAATACCAGGTGCTGTAAGCTTTTTAGTTTACTTCAC
Source organism: Leuciscus leuciscus (assembly GCF_965113295.1). Lineage (NCBI taxonomy): Eukaryota > Metazoa > Chordata > Actinopteri > Cypriniformes > Leuciscidae > Leuciscus > Leuciscus leuciscus. The sequence continues at coordinate 81,836,960 of NC_138725.1, read as the reverse complement.
TAATGTTCTAACCTTTTAAATAGCCCGTTTTTGGCAGCAGATTTCACTTACGGCCATACCACGTTGAGAACGCCCGATCTCGTCTGATCTCGGAAGCTAAGCAGGGTCGGGCCTGGTTAGTACTTGGATGGGAGACCGCCTGGCAATACCAGGTGCTGTAAGCATTTTTGTTTTAAAAAAAAAAAAAAAAAAAAAAAAAAAGAGTCCATCAGATTCTTCAAAAAGCCTGAAATATTCTCTGAGTTTCTTCAACATGCCCGGTCTTGGGAGCAGAGTTTCTTCAGAAGGCCTGAAAAATTCGATGAATTTCTTCAAAAAGCCAGTTTTTGGCAGCAGATTTCGCTTACGGCCATACCACGTTGAGAACGCCCGATCTCGTCTGATCTCGGAAGCTAAGCAGGGTCGGGCCAGGTTAGTACTTGGATGGGAGACCGCCTGGGAATACCAGGTGCTGTAAGCTTTTTAGTTTACTTCACTAATGTTCTAACCTTTTAAATAGCCCGTTTTTGGCAGCAGATTTAGCTTACGGCCATACCACGTTGAGAACGCCCGATCTCGTCTGATCTCGGAAGCTAAGCAGGGTCGGGCCTGGTTAGTACTTGGATGGGAGACCGCCTGGGAATACCAGGTGCTGTAAGCTTTTTAGTTTACTTCACTAATGTTCTAACCTTTTAAATAGCCCGTTTTTGGCAGCAGATTTCGCTTACGGCCATACCACGTTGAGAACGCCCGATCTCGTCTGATCTCGGAAGCTAAGCAGGGTCGGGCCTGGTTAGTACTTGGATGGGAGACCGCCTGGGAATACCAGGTGCTGTAAGCTTTTTAGTTTACTTCACTAATGTTCTAACCTTTTAAATAGCCCGTTTTTGGCAGCAGATTTCGCTTACGGCCATACCACGTTGAGAACGCCCGATCTCGTCTGATCTCGGAAGCTAAGCAGGGTCGGGCCTGGTTAGTACTTGGATGGGAGACCGCCTGGGAATACCAGGTGCTGTAAGCATTTTTGTTTTAAAAAAAAAAAAAAAAAAAAAAAAAAAGACTCCATGAGATTCTTCAAAAAGCCTGAAATATTCTCTGAGTTTCTTCAACATGCCCGGTCTTGGGAGCAGAGTTTCTTCAGAAGGCCTGAAAAATTCGATGAATTTCTTCAAAAAGCCAGTTTTTGGCAGCAGATTTCGCTTACGGCCATACCACGTTGAGAACGCCCGATCTCGTCTGATCTCGGAAGCTAAGCAGGGTCGGGCCAGGTTAGTACTTGGATGGGAGACCGCCTGGGAATACCAGGTGCTGTAAGCTTTTTAGTTTACTTCACTAATGTTCTAACCTTTTAAATAGCCCGTTTTTGGCAGCAGATTTAGCTTACGGCCATACCACGTTGAGAACGCCCGATCTCGTCTGATCTCGGAAGCTAAGCAGGGTCGGGCCTGGTTAGTACTTGGATGGGAGACCGCCTGGGAATACCAGGTGCTGTAAGCTTTTTAGTTTACTTCACTAATGTTCTAACCTTTTAAATAGCCCGTTTTTGGCAGCAGATTTCGCTTACGGCCATACCACGTTGAGAACGCCCGATCTCGTCTGATCTCGGAAGCTAAGCAGGGTCGGGCCTGGTTAGTACTTGGATGGGAGACCGCCTGGGAATACCAGGTGCTGTAAGCTTTTTAGTTTACTTCACTAATGTTCTAACCTTTTAAATAGCCCGTTTTTGGCAGCAGATTTCGCTTACGGCCATACCACGTTGAGAACGCCCGATCTCGTCTGATCTCGGAAGCTAAGCAGGGTCGGGCCTGGTTAGTACTTGGATGGGAGACCGCCTGGGAATACCAGGTGCTGTAAGCATTTTTGTTTTAAAAAAAAAAAAAAAAAAAAAAAAAAAGACTCCATGAGATTCTTCAAAAAGCCTGAAATATTCTCTGAGTTTCTTCAACATGCCCGGTCTTGGGAGCAGAGTTTCTTCAGAAGGCCTGAAAAATTCGATGAATTTCTTCAAAAAGCCCGTTTTTGGCAGCAGATTTCACTTACGGCCATACCACGTTGAGAACGCCCGATCTCGTCTGATCTCGGAAGCTAAGCAGGGTCGGGCCTGGTTAGTACTTGGATGGGAGACCGCCTGGGAATACCAGGTGCTGTAAGCTTTTTAGTTTACTTCACTAATGTTCTAACCTTTTAAATAGCCCGTTTTTGGCAGCAGATTTCGCTTACAGCCATACCACGTTGAGAACGCCCGATCTCGTCTGATCTCGGAAGCTAAGCAGGGTCGGGCCTGGTTAGTACTTGGATGGGAGACCGCCTGGGAATACCAGGTGCTGTAAGCTTTTTAGTTTACTTCACTAATGTTCTAACCTTTTAAATAGCCCGTTTTTGGCAGCAGATTTCGCTTACGGCCATACCACGTTGAGAACGCCCGATCTCGTCTGATCTCGGAAGCTAAGCAGGGTCGGGCCTGGTTAGTACTTGGATGGGAGACCGCCTGGGAATACCAGGTGCTGTAAGCTTTTTAGTTTACTTCACTAATGTTCTAACCTTTTAAATAGCCCGTTTTTGGCAGCAGATTTCGCTTACGGCCATACCACGTTGAGAACGCCTGATCTCGTCTGATCTCGGAAGCTAAGCAGGGTCGGGCCTGGTTAGTACTTGGATGGGAGACCGCCTGGGAATACCAGGTGCTGTAAGCTTTTTAGTTTACTTCACTAATGTTCTAACCTTTTAAATAGCCCGTTTTTGGCAGCAGATTTCGCTTACGGCCATACCACGTTGAGAACGCCCGATCTCGTCTGATCTCGGAAGCTAAGCAGGGTCGGGCCTGGTTAGTACTTGGATGGGAGACCGCCTGGGAATACCAGGTGCTGTAAGCATTTTTGTTTTAAAAAAAAAAAAAAAAAAAAAAAAAAAAGAGTCCATGAGATTCTTCAAAAAGCCTGAAATATTCTCTGAGTTTCTTCAACATGCCCGGTCTTGGGAGCAGAGTTTCTTCAGAAGGCCTGAAAAATTCGATGAATTTCTTCAAAAAGCCCGTTTTTGGCAGCAGATTTCGCTTACGGCCATACCACGTTGAGAACGCCCGATCTCGTCTGATCTCGGAAGCTAAGCAGGGTCGGGCCTGGTTAGTACTTGGATGGGAGACCGCCTGGGAATACCAGGTGCTGTAAGCTTTTTAGTTTACTTCACTAATGTTCTAACCTTTTAAATAGCCCGTTTTTGGCAGCAGATTTCGCTTACGGCCATACCACGTTGAGAACGCCCGATCTCGTCTGATCTCGGAAGCTAAGCAGGGTCGGGCCTGGTTAGTACTTGGATGGGAGACCGCCTGGGAATACCAGGTGCTGTAAGCTTTTTAGTTTACTTCACTAATGTTCTAACCTTTTAAATAGCCCGTTTTTGGCAGCAGATTTCGCTTACGGCCATACCACTTTGAGGGCGCTGTTGAGCTCACAGGAAGTGACGTGGCAGTTTGTTGTGTGCAGTAGGTGAGACAGGCTCACCAATTTTCCGTTTAATTTAGTTTTGTTTTTTGGAAATAATAGTCTTTTTGTTTAGTTTTTTTTGTTTGTTTGAGTTTTCCTCCCAGCAGCTTACGCTGTTTGGGGGGAGTTTAAGCGTGTTTTTGTTCTTTTATTTAAAATGGATGGATTAATGGCAAACGACACTGGACTGGCAGGAGGAACACGCACGGAAAACGACACTGGACTGGTAGGAGGAACACGCACGGAAAACGACACTGGACTGGCAGGAGGAACACGCACGGCAAACGACACTGGACTGGCAGGAGGAACGCGCACGGCAAACGACACTGGACTGGCTGGAGGAACACGTACGGCAAACAATTTTGGACTGGAGAATCGACAAAGAGCTGGAAATGGAAAGGATCAAGGAGCAAGGAAAAGATTTGGTGAAAGAAAATACTTAAAGGAGGCAACAGTAATCGTAAATACGGAGAACGTGAGTGGAGTGAGAGCGGAGGATATAATCAAAGCTATTTCAGAACAAATTGGAAGTGGAAAGGTGTTGGCTGTAAGACCCCGACAAGGCAAAGAATATGAACTGACACTGGAACAGGAAGAAATGTGCGACGTTTTAATCGAGGGATTGACAATAAAGGGAGTGGACTGTGAAGTAAAGAAACTGCAAAATAAAGATTATGTTGTTTCCTTCATGCACCTGCCTGTCTACCTGGATGATAATGAAATTTTGGACAAATTGGAAGGTTGGGGGGTTTCCCCCATATCTAAAATCAAAAGAAGGTGTTATCCGGGCACTGACATTGAAGATGGTACACGATTTGTGAAGGTGAGGTTCCCTAAAGAAGTGGCGTCACTCCCTTATAGCACAAAGCTGGAAACAGCGGAAGGGCCGCAGTACTTTAGGGTGATGCACAGCCACCAGGTGAAGACCTGTAGGCTGTGCATGAGCCCAGGACATCTGCTGAAAGATTGCCCAGAATTCAAGTGCTATAAGTGTGAGGAAAGGGGACATTTTGCACGAGACTGCAACGCTGTCAGGTGCCCGGATTGCCAAGAAATTTTAAATAAATGTGAATGCTGGATGGAGGGAGAGGTAGGAGGAAGGGAAGAACAGGTGGACAGACAGGTGCATGAAGGGAACAACGAGGAAGAAGGACATTGTGAAGAAAGACAAGAAGAGGACGAATCGCAACCAAAGGAAGCAGAGGAAGGAACAAACAATAGACAGGATGGAGAAGGAGAAAATGAAAAGGATGATGAACAGATAAGAGAAGAGGACATGCAATTGACACCAATGGACATATCTTCAAGTCATGGACAAAAAGGAAAAGAACAAGACAAAGAAACTGACAGCGAAGGAGAAATAAGGATGGAGGCGGACGAGAAGGAAAAAGTGGAGAGGGGACAAGTACGAAGAAGATCGCTAAAGGTAAAGCCAAATTTAGAAACTGCAAGAAAAAAAGTGCTGAAAAAAGGACTAGTGAAATGTTTAAACAGGTTTGAGGCGTTAAAGGAACTGGAGGAGAAAGACTGAGAATGATGGGTTTTAGATATTTATTTATTTTCTTTTTAATGGTTTTAAGTTGTGTGACTTTTAATGCGAGAGGACTTTTGAATTTGAAGAAATTTGAAAATGTAAAAGAAAAATGTAAAAGAGAAGACATTATTGTGCTACAAGAAACAAACTGGAGAGAAAATGTGATGAATGAATACAAAAAGAGATGGGAAGGAGGAATTTTATACAATAATGGAGATGGGAGGCTGGGGAGAGGTGTGGCTTTTTTAATGACGGATGATGTTTTTAAAGCAAGCAAAATTATATACAAAGATACGATGGGGAAATGTATGGTGGTTGAGACAAAACATGAAGGAAGAGAATTGATTTTAGTAAATGTACATGCACCAACGGAGGACAAGGAAAAGAAAGAGTTTTTTAATGTTTTAAGAAATATTGTAAAGAAGTATAAGGAAGTAATAATGATGGGGGATTTTAACACGGTTTTTAGTAAACAAGACATGGCAGAAGGAATGGTTTTTAAATCTGATACAGGGAGAAAAGAATTAAAAGTATTAATGGCAGAAAATAATATGATAGATGTGTGGAGAGAAAGAAATGAAAAGAAAAAAGAATTTTCAAGGAGACAAATAGTAGGGAATTTTGTGTGCAAAACAAGAATTGACTTTATTTTATGTACAAGGAATGTGGAGAATTTTATCGAAAATATTAAGTACGAAGACACAAGTTTTAGCGATCACAGTTTTTTATTTTTTAAAATGGATTGGAATAAAGTGCAAAGAGGGCCAGGAATATGGGTTTTAAATACAAAAATGTTACAAAATGAAGACTATGTTTTAAAGGTTAAAGAAATTATAGAAAAAGAAAAGCAAAATGAAATGTATGAAGAAGATAAGAGAATATGGTGGGAGAACGTAAAGTTTTTAATAAAAAAATTCTCGATTAAGTATTGTAGTATAATACGCAAATGCAAAAGATACAAAGAAAAAGAAATAAAGGAAAGTTTGGAAGTGGAATTGAATAAAGAAAATAAAGATATACAAAAGATAAAGGAAATGGAGGAAAAACTGAAAGAAATAGAGGAAAAAGAATATGAGGGGGCGAGGTTAAGAAGCAAAGCTAAATATATGGTGGAGGGAGAAAAATGCACAAAGTTCTTTTTTGATTTGGAAAAAAAGAAAGGGAAAGCTGAAACGATAAAAGAGATAAGAGGAAAAAATGGGGAAATTGTAGAAGGGAATGAAAAAATTTTAGAAGAAATAAGGAATTTTTATGAAGATCTTTTTAGTACAAGGGGTGTAGAAGAAAATGAAAAAAGGGATTTGTTGAATCAGATAAAAGCAAAAATTAACGAGGAAGATAGAAAAGAATGTGATCAAGAAATCAGAGAAGAAGAGATAGAAAGAGCAATAAAGCAGCTGAATAAAAAGAAAAGTCCAGGAATAGATGGTTTGGGAAGTGAATTTTATATATGTTTTAAAGAGATTTTAACCAAGATTTTAAAGGAAGTTTTTAGAGAAATTTTTGAAAAAGAAGAAGTTAATGAAAGAATGGGGATGGGGATAACAAAACTGATATACAAAAAGAAAGGAGAAAAAGTAGATTTAAAAAACTACAGGCCGATCACAATGCTGAACACAGATCTTAAGATTTTAGCGAAAGTTTTAGCAAACAGATTAAAAGAAGTAATGCCAAGTATAATTGAAACAAACCAAGCGTACGGAGTAAAAGGAAGGGATATAGCGGATATAACAATGAGCATAAGAGACACAATATGGTACATGAAAGAAAAAAAGGAAGATGGATACGTAATTAGTTTAGATTTTGAAAAAGCTTTTGATAGGGTTGAACACGGGTATTTATTTGATGTTTTAAAGAATTTTGGTTTTGGGGGAGATTTTATCAAATGGATTGAGATTTTATATAAGGGCGCTTTAACAAGAATAAAATGTAATGGGTTTTTAACAGATTGTTTTAAAATCACAAGATCAATAAGACAGGGTTGTCCGCTTTCAGCGTTATTATATTCACTTGTATCGGAACCATTAGGATTAGCTATAAAACAAAAAGAAGGAATAATTGGAATTGAAATTGAGGAAAACAAAGCTGAAGGGAAGGTTTTTCAATATGCTGATGACACTACAATAATAGTAAAAGGAAAGGAGAGCATCAAAGAAGTTATGAAGGTTGTAGAAGAATATTGTAAAGGATCTGGGAGTAAAGTAAATGAGGATAAGACAGTATATATGAGATTTGGTAAAGCAATGGTTTTAAGGAATTTTTTTAATTTCAAGGAAGTGGAAGAAATGAGGATTTTAGGGATTTTAATGGGGAAAAATGAGAGGAAAGTAAGAGATGAAATGTGGGAGCAACTAGTAACAGAAATAGAGAGAAGGTTAAATTTTTGGAAATTAAGAACATTAAACTTGAAAGGGAAGGTTTTAATATTGAATGTTTTAATGGTTTCTAAGCTATGGTATGTTTTATATGTGTCGGAGATGCCATTGTGGACAGAAAAGAGGTTGAAGAAATGTTTTCTTGACTTTTTATGGGAGGGGAAACCAGCAAGAATAGCTTTTAACACGATTTTAGGGGCGGTAGACAAGGGGGGTTTAGGTTTAATGGATGTGGAACAAAGAAAAAATAGTTTGAGAGTGAAAATAGTGAAGAAATACCTACAGGATGAGGGAAAATCAGAGTGGAAAAAGACGATGAAATATTTTTTAAACAAATGTGGGAATTTTAACATGGGAGATGGAATTTTATGGATGAAAACGAAGATTTGGATGACAGAATGCTTACCAGAGTTTTATAGAGAAATTTTTAGTGCCTGGGGGAAATTTTTAGCCAAAGTCGAGTATGATCCACATGGGAGAGAAAACATTTTAAATCAACCTCTGTTCTTAAACAAAAACATTTTAAACCAAGAGAAAGAAATGTTTTTAAAGAAATGGATGGAAGTGGGGATAACAAGAGTAAGAGACGTTTTATATGAATTTAAAGAAGGTTTTTTACCGACACAATTTATTGTGGATACAATGGAGGAGGCAAAAGAGGATTACAGTGAACAAGGGATTATAAATAAGTATGAAATCATTAAAAGTGCAATACCCGAAAAGTGGATTAAAAGAATAGAAAGTATGGAAGGTGAGCCAAATGAGAAAGGTATTTATGTGAAGTTAGGGGGAAAACTGTATGATTTTAATGAATGTACTATGAAAATGATTTATTGTTCTTTTAGAGATGGTGTTTTTAAAGAGCCGATTGCAAATGGATACTGGGTGCAGAAATTCAAAGATTTAAAAGAAGAGTGTATATGGAGAAACATGGGGGGGAGGTGTGTGGAAACAAAATTGGGATGTTTGGAGTATTTTATAAGGCATAAAGTGGTTTTTACTGAGGTTATTTTAAATAAAATAGGTTTTGAAGAAAACACTCTGTGTAAAGTGTGCCAGGAAAAGGAAGAGTGGATTTTACATATGTTTTTATATTGTAAAGAACTGGAGGAATTTTTAAAGAAATGTAAATGTTTAATTAAAGATGTGACTGAAGAGTGGGATGAAAATGTAATGGAATGGAACAGAGTGGTGATGTTTGGTTGGGAAAAGAAGTGTCAAAACAAAAGTTTTATTAATCTGTGTGTAATGTTAATGAAAAGTGCAATATGGGAGAGAAGAACTGTGGCTAAAAAGGAAAAAAATGTGTTGGATGTTTGGATTGTGTTTAAAAGGAAAACAGAATTATATATTGAAAGATTGTATGTGTATTTTGGAAAATATGTTGGATGCTTTTTATGATGTTTTTACTCCAAAAGTTTGTTGTGTTTTAACCTGTTAACCCTCACCAGTGCGTCGGCGCACTGAAGCGTTTTTTTTATTTATTTAGTTCAAAGTTACTATCAGATTAAATGTTTTACCTTGACAAACTATACATCATTAAAAAGATATAAGACTCAAGTTTCAGTATTTGACAACTATTGTATTCTGAGAAACTTATAGTGACAGTTATGTCTTATTTTGTGTCAGGAGTTATGAAATGGAAAAATGCGTTGATCCCTTTAATATGATTTATGACCGTCAGCTGGTCCATTCATAAAAAAAAACTCCGTGCTGTTGTCATGACAGCGATTCACAAAACAACGTCCCTCAGGGCTTTTAGCTCAAAAATGTGCAGACTTGGAGAAATATTGATATATTCTCATAGATTCACATCATATTTCTATAGACAGGAATAATATTTATTGAATTTATACCCAAATGCGTCGATGTAATCATTATGAGCGC
>NC_138725.1:81809708-81827503 GCF_965113295.1 Leuciscus leuciscus | reverse complement strand
GTCACTGCCATATAACACACGATTTGAAACGGAGGAAGGAACGCAGTTTTTCAGGGTGATTCATGATCACCAGGTGAAGACCTGCAGAATATGTGCAAGTGCTGACCATGAAAAAAAGGACTGTCCTCAACTGATATGCAGAGGATGTCTGGAGCAGGGGCATTATGCGCGGGACTGCAAAGCCCCGCGGTGCCAAGGCTGCGGAAAGGCATTTCACAGGTGCATTTGTGAAACCTTTGAAGAGGAACATGAGGAAATGGAGACAGAGACACTCAACGACGTGGAGAATGTGGAAGAGGATGATGAAGGAAGTGCACCACAACAAACACGTGGATTAACTATGGAAATACAGAACAGAGAAGAAGAAGGAGGAAGTAAAAATGAACAGAACGGAGGAAAAGACACGGAAATAATGACAGAACTACAACTAATTGCGCATAAAGTTGAAAAGGATGGGATGAAAAACAAAGAAGATGACAATGAAGGAGCCAAGGACAGTACAAACATAGAGGAGGTAAGAGACATTCAGAATAAAACTATTGGTGAAAAGGAAAGTGTGAAGAAAAACATTTTGAGCGGGGGAAGTAAATTGAAAACAACAGGACAAATAAACATTGAGAAGGTGATGGAAAGACAAAGAATAAGAAGAGAATCTAAAGAAAAAAAGAAAAAGAAAAAAGTTGAAAGGACTGGTTCAGAGGAGGAGGTATTGAAAGAGACTGAACAAAAGTGATGGGTTTTTTTTTGTTTGTTTTTTTGTTTCTATGTTTCATTTATTTTGTACATGAGTCAATTGAGCATAGTTTCAATTAATGCAAGGGGATTGTCAACAATGACCAAATTTGAAAATATAAATCACTTGACTAAGAAAAATGATATAATATGTATACAAGAGACAGGATGGAATGATGAAAAAATCTATAGTTTGAAGAAAATATGGGATGGAGATTTTTTTTATAATAATGATCCTAATAAGAAAAAAGGAGTAGCAATTTTAATAAGAAGGGGTACAACACAAAAAGCAACAGTTATATTCACGGATAATATAGGAAGGACATTGGTGGTTAAGGTCGAAGGAAAAGAAGAAGAAATAACAATATGTAATATTCATGCACCAAATGAGGATATAGAACGAGCTACTTTTTTTAAGGAAATTGATGTTCTAATAGAAAATTATAACAATGTGATTTTAATTGGTGATTTTAATACTGTTTTAGAAAGAATTGATGTGGAGGATTATATGGTATATAGAGCAGATGTTGGGAGGAAAGAATTAAAGAAAGTTATGGAAAAACATAGATTTATAGATTTATGGAGGGAAAGAAACAGAGTAAAAAGAGAATATTCAAGAAGACAAATGGTAAACAGTGTTTTAAAACAAAGTAGAATTGATTTGATATTATGTAACAGACAGTTAGGAAGTTTCATTACAAAAGTATTTTATAAAAATTTTAGTGGAAGTGATCACGATTTTTTAAATGTAATTATTGATTATAGTGGTGTTGAGAGAGGACCAGGGGTGTGGGTTTTTAATACGGAACTTTTAAAAAACGACATTTATAAAATGGAAGTAGAAAATTGCATAATAAATAACATTAATAATGTCTTATATGAAGAAGCAAAAAGTGTGTGGTGGGATAATTTAAAAATAGATATTAAAAAATTATCAATTGAATATTCAAAGAAAATGCAAAGAATAAAGAAAAGTAAAGAACGATTATTAAATAAGGAATGGGAAGAAGAAATGAAAAAAGTGTCAGAAGGAAGGATGGATGCAAATAAAATAGTGATATTAGAAGAGAAACTGAAAAAAATAGAGGAGGCAAAATGTATGGGAGCTAAAATAAGAAGTAGAGCAAGAAATACAGTAGAAGGAGAAAGGAGTACAAAATTTTTTTATGATTTGGAAAAAACAAGAAAACAATCAGAAATGATAAAAAGTATTTCAAAAAACGGAAAGGTTGTGAAAGAAAAAGAAGGTATTTTAAATGAAGTGAAGAATTTTTATGATATTTTATTTAAAAAAGAAGTTATAAATGAGGAAGATGAAGAGTTTTTATTGAATCAAATTGAAACAAAAGTTAAGGAAGACGATAAGAAAATGTGTGATAAAGAAATAAAAGAAGAAGAAATAGATGAAGCTATAGATCAGTTGAGTAATGGGAAAAGTCCAGGCCTGGATGGCTTACCATCTGAATTTTATAAGGTTTTTAAGAATGTTTTAACGCCAATTTTGCATGATTTATTTATTGATATTTTTAAACAGAAAAATTTAAGTGAAAGTATGAAAAAAGGAATGATTAAGATTATATATAAAAATAAAGGGGAAAGAGAGGAGCTTAAAAATTATAGACCGTTGAGCATGTTAAATACTGATTACAAGATACTGGCAAAGATTCTAGCAAATAGACTGAAAAAAGTGATTCCAAACATTATAAAAACAAATCAAGCATACGGTGTTTTAAATCGAGATATATCGGATATAGTAACGAGTATTAGAGACTTAATGTGGTATATGAAAGAAAAAGGGGAAGAAGGATATTTGATAAGTATAGATCTGGAAAAGGCATTTGATAGAGTGGAGCATAAATATTTATTTGATATATTGGAAAAATTTGGTTTTGGGGAAAATTTTATTGCATGGATGAAATGTCTATATAATGATATTTTAAGTTGTATTAAAGTAAATGGGTTTTTAACGGATTTTATTAAGATATCAAGGTCTATAAGGCAGGGGTGCCCATTATCAGCACTACTGTACACTTTAGTTGCTGAACCATTAGGGCTTGCAATAAACAAAGAAACACAGATAAAAGGAATAGTTTTGGAAAATGGGAAAGTGCAGCAGAAAATATTTCAATATGCAGATGATACCACCTTGTTTTTAAAAGATTTTAAGAGTATTGAAAAGGCAATGTTAATATTGGGAAAATATTGTGGGGGAACAGGGGCTAAAGTCAATAATGATAAGACTGAATATATGAGAATGGGGAAGGTAGATGTTTTAGGAAGACAATGGAACTTTAAAGAACAGAAGAATGAACTAAAGATTTTAGGAATAACACTTGGAAGAGATGAAATTCGAACAAGAGACCTGGTTTGGGAGGAGACTATAGGAAAAATGGAAAAAAGACTAAACTTTTGGAAACAAAGACAATTATTTATAAAAGGGAAAGTATTGGTTTTAAACTCTCTTTTTTTATCTAAGATGTGGTATATTTTAAATGTGGTTAGTCTGCCAACGTGGGTGTATAAAAGATTAAAAACGTTCATTTTAAAAATTTTATGGGATGGTAAGCCAGCTAAAATAGCTTATAATACAATAATTGGGGATGTAGAAAAGGGAGGTTTGGGACTGATAGATCCAATGATAAGAAAGCAAAGTTTGAGAATAAAGACTGTAAAAAAGTTTTTTCAAAAGGATGATTTAATATGGAAAAAAATAATGAGTTTTTATATAAATAAGTGTGGGAAAATGGGGGATGATTTTATATGGATGCATTTTAAGGACAATATGATAGAGGGAATACCGGAATTTTATAAAGAAGTTTTAAGAGCATGGAAATGTTTTAAAGATAATGTTTACATTGAGTTTAAAGGGAGAGAACAACTATTGAAGCAACCGCTTTTTTTAAATCAACATATCAGAAACAACAGAAGCACCTTTTTTTATAGGGATTGGTTTTATGCAGGATTAAAACAAGTTAAAGACATTTTATATGAGGTAAAACCAGGATTTTTACCTTTACAGGCTATCATAGATACATTAGAGGAAAATGAAGATATAGAAAATAAGCAATTGATTAAGGAGCAATATTTGAAAATAAAAGAAGCCATACCAATAGCATGGATTAAAAGTATTGAAGAAAAAGAAAAAGTGAATGAACAACCGGAAGTATTTTTAAAAATAAATGATGAAAAAAGTTCTTTTAATGATTGTATTTTAAAAATGTTTTATGGTTGTATATGTAAATCTGTATTTGTAAGACCAAAAGCAATTGACTACTGGGAAAAGCTATTTGATAATTTTGATGCATCAAACATATGGAAAAATGTGAGAATGAATTTTAAGAGTCCTATATTAGAAAATTTTGATTATTTATTAAGACACAATTGTATAAAGTCAGACATGATATTGTGTAAAATTGGACTGATCCAAGATGAAAAATGTAAAGTATGCATGGAAAAAAAAGAAGGTGTGTTGCATTTGTTTGTAAATTGTAAAAAGTTAAATGGTTTTATGAAAATGTTAAAAAAGATAATAGGTGATTTTTTATTTGATAAAAGAATAATTGAAGAAGAATGGGAAACATTGTTTTTATTTGGTTTTAATGGCAAAGCAAAAAATAAGTTTGCTCTTAATTTAATGCTAACAGTTGCAAGATTTGCAATATGGAGAAGAAGAAATCTAATGAAACAAAAGAAAATAGAACTTCCAATAAGTGTATTTTACAAGCAGATCTTGAGCGATGAATTGAAAGTTTTATATGATTATTTTAATATGTATGAGAAAATGGAAATATTTGAAGAATGTATAATAAGAAATAATGCATATATTGTTAAAACAAGTAATGGTTTTAGAGTTTTATTACCTGAAAATGTTTAAAGATGTTTTGCTTGACTCGGTTGTATTGTTTCTTGTTTTTGTTCTTGTTTTTGTTTTAAATGTAAAATAATGTTTTTAATTTGAATAAAAAAAAAAATAAATAAAAAAAAATCTCGTCTGATCTCGAAAGCTAAGCAGGGTCGGGCCTGGTTAGTACTTGGATGGGAGACCGCCTGGGAATACCAGGTGCTGTAAGCTTTTTAGTAAAAAAAAATAAAAAATAAAAAAATAAATCTCGTCTGATCTCGGAAGCTAAGCAGGGTCGGGTCTGGTTAGTACTTGGATGGGAGACCGCCTGGGAATACCAGGTGCTGTAAGCTTTTTAGTTTACTTCACTAATGTTCTAACCTTTTAAATAGCTTGTTTTTGGCAGCAGATTTCGCTTACGGCCATACCACGTTGAGAACGCCCGATCTCGTCTGATCTCGGAAGCTAAGCAGGGTCGGGCCTGGTTAGTACTTGGATGGGAGACCGCCTGGGAATACCAGGTGCTGTAAGCTTTTTAGTTTACTTCACTAATGTTCTAACCTTTTAAATAGCCCGTTTTTGGCAGCAGATTTCGCTTACGGCCATACCACGTTGAGAACGCCCGATCTCGTCTGATCTCGGAAGCTAAGCAGGGTCGGGCCTGGTTAGTACTTGGATGGGAGACCGCCTGGGAATACCAGGTGCTGTAAGCTTTTTAGTTTACTTCACTAATGTTCTAACCTTTTAAATAGCCCGTTTTTGGCAGCAGATTTCGCTTACGGCCATACCACGTTGAGAACGCCCGATCTCGTCTGATCTCGGAAGCTAAGCAGGGTCGGGCCTGGTTAGTACTTGGATGGGAGACCGCCTGGGAATACCAGGTGCTGTAAGCTTTTTAGTTTACTTCACTAATGTTCTAACCTTTTAAATAGCCCGTTTTTGGCAGCAGATTTCGCTTACGGCCATACCACGTTGAGAACGCCCGATCTCGTCTGATCTCGGAAGCTAAGCAGGGTCGGGCCTGGTTAGTACTTGGATGGGAGACCGCCTGGGAATACCAGGTGCTGTAAGCTTTTTAGTTTACTTCACTAATGTTCTAACCTTTTAAATAGCCCGTTTTTGGCAGCAGATTTCGCTTACGGCCATACCACGTTGAGAAGGCCCGATCTCGTCTGATCTCGGAAGCTAAGCAGGGTCGGGCCTGGTTAGTACTTGGATGGGAGACCGCCTGGGAATACCAGGTGCTGTAAGCTTTTTAGTTTACTTCACTAATGTTCTAACCTTTTAAATAGCCCGTTTTTGGCAGCAGATTTTGCTTACGGCCATACCACGTTGAGAACGCCCGATCTCGTCTGATCTCGGAAGCTAAGCAGGGTCGGGCCTGGTTAGTACTTGGATGGGAGACCGCCTGGGAATACCAGGTGCTGTAAGCATTTTTGGCTTTAAAAAAAAAAAAAAAAAAAAAAAGAGTCCATGAGATTCTTCAAAAATCCTGAAATATTCTCTGAGTTTCTTCAACATGCCCGGTCTTGGGAGCAGAGTTTCTTCAGAAGGCCTGAAAAATTCTATGAATTTCTTCAAAAAGCCCGTTTTTGGCAGCAGATTTCGCTTACGGCCATACCACGTTGAGAACGCCCGATCTCGTCTGATCTCGGAAGCTAAGCAGGGTCGGGCCTGGTTAGTACTTGGATGGGAGACCGCCTGGGAATACCAGGTGCTGTAAGCTTTTTAGTTTACTTCACTAATGTTCTAACGTTTTAAATAGCCCGTTTTTGGCAGCAGATTTCGCTTACGGCCATACCACGTTGAGAACGCCCGATCTCGTCTGATCTCGGAAGCTAAGCAGGTTCGGGCCTGGTTAGTACTTGGATGGGAGACCGCCTGGGAATACCAGGTGCTGTAAGCTTTTTAGTTTACTTCACTAATGTTCTAACCTTTTAAATAGCCCGTTTTTGGCAGCAGATTTCGCTTACGGCCATACCACGTTGAGAACGCCCGATCTCGTCTGATCTCGGAAGCTAAGCAGGGTCGGGCCTGGTTAGTACTTGGATGGGAGACCGCCTGGGAATACCAGGTGCTGTAAGCATTTTTGGCTTTAAAAAAAAAGAGTCCATGAGATTCTTCAAAAAGCCTGAAATATTCTCTGAGTTTCTTCAACATGCCCGGTCTTGGGAGCAGAGTTTCTTCAGAAGGCCTGAAAAATTCTATGAATTTCTTCAAAAAGCCCGTTTTTGGCAGCAGATTTCGCTTACGGCCATACCACGTTGAGAACGCCCGATCTCGTCTGATCTCGGAAGCTAAGCAGGGTCGGGCCTGGTTAGTACTTGGATGGGAGACCGCCTGGGAATACCAGGTGCTGTAAGCTTTTTAGTTTACTTCACTAATGTTCTAACCTTTTAAATAGCCCGTTTTTGGCAGCAGATTTCGCTTACGGCCATACCACGTTGAGAACGCCCGATCTCGTCTGATCTCGGAAGCTAAGCAGGGTCGGGCCTGGTTAGTACTTGGATGGGAGACCGCCTGGGAATACCAGGTGCTGTAAGCATTTTTGGCTTTAAAAAAAAATAAATAAAAAAAAAGAGTCCATGAGATTCTTCAAAAAGCCTGAAATATTCTCTGAGTTTCTTCAACATGCCCGGTCTTGGGAGCAGAGTTTCTTCAGAAGGCCTGAAAAATTCTATGAATTTCTTCAAAAAGCCCGTTTTTGGCAGCAGATTTCGCTTACGGCCATACAACGTTGAGAACGCCCGATCTCGTCTGATCTCGGAAGCTAAGCAGGGTCGGGCCTGGTTAGTACTTGGATGGGAGACCGCCTGGGATTACCAGGTGCTGTAAGCTTTTTAGTTTACTTCACTAATGTTCTAACCTTTTAAATAGCCCGTTTTTGGCAGCAGATTTCGCTTACGGCCATACCACGTTGAGAACGCCCGATCTCGTCTGATCTCGGAAGCTAAGCAGGGTCGGGCCTGGTTAGTACTTGGATGGGAGACGGCCTGGGAATACCAGGTGCTGTAAGCATTTTTGGCTTTAAAAAAAAAAAAAAAAAAAAAAAAGAGTCCATGAGATTCTTCAAAAAGCCTGAAATATTCTCTGAGTTTCTTCAACATGCCCGGTCTTGGGAGCAGAGTTTCTTCAGAAGGCCTGAAAAATTCTATGAATTTCTTCATAAAGCCAGTTTTTGGCAGCAGATTTCGCTTACGGCCATACCACGTTGAGAACGCCCGATCTCGTTTGGTACGTTCCAGGAAGGGAGTAGGCTGCAGTTGGGGAGGAAGGCTCTCCACTATTTAGTCTTTGTTTTATAGTTTTTGTTTTATTTAGTAATAAATTTTGGTTTTGTT
Source organism: Leuciscus leuciscus (assembly GCF_965113295.1). Classification (NCBI taxonomy): domain Eukaryota; kingdom Metazoa; phylum Chordata; class Actinopteri; order Cypriniformes; family Leuciscidae; genus Leuciscus; species Leuciscus leuciscus. Next base: position 81,819,589 of record NC_138725.1, on the reverse strand, counting down.
ATTTTTTGTCACGATTTAACCCCAGGCAGTTTTTACTGTTTGGGGTTGAGTTTTTCTTTTTGCTTCTTGATTTTGGTGGAGAGGTGTACAAACAAGGAAGGATATAATGGACAATCGAACAGGACTGGAAAAGGAACATGAGAAAAAGGATAATGAATTGGATGAAGATACTGATCTACGCAAAAGGATTATGCAAGAAAAAAGTGAAAATCAAGAAGAAGAGACATGGGCAACTGTAGTTTCGAGAAAGAAGAGGAATGGAGCTGAAATGGTAAAAGGAAGGACTGAACAACAGAAGATACAAGGTAAAGAAATTGATGAAGTAAATGGTGAAAAGAGAAAAGAAGACAATCAAAAAGAAGATATGATAAATAAATTGAGAGGAAAAATGAGATACCAGAGAGAATACAAAAAGGAAACTACATTGACAATGAATGTGAAAAATTCAGAACAACTAACAGTTATGATGATAATTAAAGCTGTGGAGGACAAAACTGGAATGGGCAAATGATATGGACTGAGGAAAAAAACTGAATTTGAATTTGAACTCACATTGGAGAAGGAAGAAGACTGCGAACAATTGCTGGATGGAATACAAATAAATGGACAATGTTGTGAAATAAGAAAATTTTGTGCAACTGAAAGGATGGTATCTTTTTTACAATTACCAAACTATATAAATGATGAGGAAGTATTACAAAAACTGACAAGCTGGGGGGTTACACCGATACTTCCTCTGAGAAGGAGGTATTACCCTGGGACAACTGTGGCGGATGGAACACGTTTTATAAAAGTGAAATTTCCAAAAGATGTGAAGTCACTGCCATACAATACAAGATTTGACACGGAGGAAGGCACGCAGTTTTTCAGGGTGATTCATGATCACCAGGTGAAGACGTGCAGAATATGTGCAAGTGTGGATCATGAAAAGAAGGACTGTCCACAACTAATTTGCAGAGAATGCCTGGAGCAGGGGCATTATGCGCGGGACTGCAAAGCCCCGCGGTGCCAAGGCTGCGGAAAGGCATTTCTCAGGTGCAGATGTGAAACGTACGAAGAGGAACATGAGGAAATGGAGATACTCAACGACGGGGAGAATGTAGAAGAAGATTATGTAGGAAGTGTATCACAACAAACACATGGATTAACAATGGATATACAGAACAGAGAAGAAGAAGGAGGAAGAAAAGATGAACAGGAAGGAGAAGAAGAGACAGAAATGATGACAGAACTACAACTAATTGCGCATAAAGTTGAAAAGGATGGGATGAAAAACAAAGAAGATGACAATGAAGGAGCCAAGGACAGTACAAACATAGAGGAGGTAAGAGACATTCAGAATAAAACTATTGGTGAAAAGGAAAGTGTGAAGAAAAACATTTTGAGCGGGGGAAGTAAATTGAAAACAACAGGACAAATAAACATTGAGAAGGTGATGGAAAGACAAAGAATAAGAAGAGAATCTAAAGAAAAAAAGAAAAAGAAAAAAGTTGAAAGGACTGGTTCAGAGGAGGAGGTATTGAAAGAGACTGAACAAAAGTGATGGGTTTTTTTTGTTTGTTTTTTTGTTTCTATGTTTCATTTATTTTGTACATGAGTCAATTGAGCATAGTTTCAATTAATGCAAGGGGATTGTCAACAATGACCAAATTTGAAAATATAAATCACTTGACTAAGAAAAATGATATAATATGTATACAAGAGACAGGATGGAATGATGAAAAAATCTATAGTTTGAAGAAAATATGGGATGGAGATTTTTTTTATAATAATGATCCTAATAAGAAAAAAGGAGTAGCAATTTTAATAAGAAGGGGTACAACACAAAAAGCAACAGTTATATTCACGGATAATATAGGAAGGACATTGGTGGTTAAGGTCGAAGGAAAAGAAGAAGAAATAACAATATGTAATATTCATGCACCAAATGAAGATATAGAACGAGCTACTTTTTTTAAGGAAATTGATGTTCTAATAGAAAATTATAACAATGTGATTTTAATTGGTGATTTTAATACTGTTTTAGAAAGAATTGATGTGGAGGATTATATGGTATATAGAGCAGATGTTGGGAGGAAAGAATTAAAGAAAGTTATGGAAAAACATAGATTTATAGATTTATGGAGGGAAAGAAACAGAGTAAAAAGAGAATATTCAAGAAGACAAATGGTAAACAGTGTTTTAAAACAAAGTAGAATTGATTTGATATTATGTAACAGACAGTTAGGAAGTTTCATTACAAAAGTATTTTATAAAAATTTTAGTGGAAGTGATCACGATTTTTTAAATGTAATTATTGATTATAGTGGTGTTGAGAGAGGACCAGGGGTGTGGGTTTTTAATACGGAACTTTTAAAAAACGACATTTATAAAATGGAAGTAGAAAATTGCATAATAAATAACATTAATAATGTCTTATATGAAGAAGCAAAAAGTGTGTGGTGGGATAATTTAAAAATAGATATTAAAAAATTATCAATTGAATATTCAAAGAAAATGCAAAGAATAAAGAAAAGTAAAGAACGATTATTAAATAAGGAATGGGAAGAAGAAATGAAAAAAGTGTCAGAAGGAAGGATGGATGCAAATAAAATAGTGATATTAGAAGAGAAACTGAAAAAAATAGAGGAGGCAAAATGTATGGGAGCTAAAATAAGAAGTAGAGCAAGAAATACAGTAGAAGGAGAAAGGAGTACAAAATTTTTTTATGATTTGGAAAAAACAAGAAAACAAGCAGAAATGATAAAAAGTATTTCAAAAAACGGAAAGGTTGTGAAAGAAAAAGAAGGTATTTTAAATGAAGTGAAGAATTTTTATGATATTTTATTTAAAAAAGAAGTTATAAATGAGGAAGATGAAGAGTTTTTATTGAATCAAATTGAAACAAAAGTTAAGGAAGACGATAAGAAAATGTGTGATAAAGAAATAAAAGAAGAAGAAATAGATGAAGCTATAGATCAGTTGAGTAATGGGAAAAGTCCAGGCCTGGATGGCTTACCATCTGAATTTTATAAGGTTTTTAAGAATGTTTTAACGCCAATTTTGCATGATTTATTTATTGATATTTTTAAACAGAAAAATTTAAGTGAAAGTATGAAAAAAGGAATGATTAAGATTATATATAAAAATAAAGGGGAAAGAGAGGAGCTTAAAAATTATAGACCGTTGAGCATGTTAAATACTGATTACAAGATACTGGCAAAGATTCTAGCAAATAGACTGAAAAAAGTGATTCCAAACATTATAAAAACAAATCAAGCATACGGTGTTTTAAATCGAGATATATCGGATATAGTAACGAGTATTAGAGACTTAATGTGGTATATGAAAGAAAAAGGGGAAGAAGGATATTTGATAAGTATAGATCTGGAAAAGGCATTTGATAGAGTGGAGCATAAATATTTATTTGATATATTGGAAAAATTTGGTTTTGGGGAAAATTTTATTGCATGGATGAAATGTCTATATAATGATATTTTAAGTTGTATTAAAGTAAATGGGTTTTTAACGGATTTTATTAAGATATCAAGGTCTATAAGGCAGGGGTGCCCATTATCAGCACTACTGTACACTTTAGTTGCTGAACCATTAGGGCTTGCAATAAACAAAGAAACACAGATAAAAGGAATAGTTTTGGAAAATGGGAAAGTGCAGCAGAAAATATTTCAATATGCAGATGATACCACCTTGTTTTTAAAAGATTTTAAGAGTATTGAAAAGGCAATGTTAATATTGGGAAAATATTGTGGGGGAACAGGGGCTAAAGTCAATAATGATAAGACTGAATATATGAGAATGGGGAAGGTAGATGTTTTAGGAAGACAATGGAACTTTAAAGAACAGAAGAATGAACTAAAGATTTTAGGAATAACACTTGGAAGAGATGAAATTCGAACAAGAGACCTGGTTTGGGAGGAGACTATAGGAAAAATGGAAAAAAGACTAAACTTTTGGAAACAAAGACAATTATTTATAAAAGGGAAAGTATTGGTTTTAAACTCTCTTTTTTTATCTAAGATGTGGTATATTTTAAATGTGGTTAGTCTGCCAACGTGGGTGTATAAAAGATTAAAAACGTTCATTTTAAAAATTTTATGGGATGGTAAGCCAGCTAAAATAGCTTATAATACAATAATTGGGGATGTAGAAAAGGGAGGTTTGGGACTGATAGATCCAATGATAAGAAAGCAAAGTTTGAGAATAAAGACTGTAAAAAAGTTTTTTCAAAAGGATGATTTAATATGGAAAAAAATAATGAGTTTTTATATAAATAAGTGTGGGAAAATGGGGGATGATTTTATATGGATGCATTTTAAGGACAATATGATAGAGGGAATACCGGAATTTTATAAAGAAGTTTTAAGAGCATGGAAATGTTTTAAAGATAATGTTTACATTGAGTTTAAAGGGAGAGAACAACTATTGAAGCAACCGCTTTTTTTAAATCAACATATCAGAAACAACAGAAGCACCTTTTTTTATAGGGATTGGTTTTATGCAGGATTAAAACAAGTTAAAGACATTTTATATGAGGTAAAACCAGGATTTTTACCTTTACAGGCTATCATAGATACATTAGAGGAAAATGAAGATATAGAAAATAAGCAATTGATTAAGGAGCAATATTTGAAAATAAAAGAAGCCATACCAATAGCATGGATTAAAAGTATTGAAGAAAAAGAAAAAGTGAATGAACAACCGGAAGTATTTTTAAAAATAAATGATGAAAAAAGTTCTTTTAATGATTGTATTTTAAAAATGTTTTATGGTTGTATATGTAAATCTGTATTTGTAAGACCAAAAGCAATTGACTACTGGGAAAAGCTATTTGATCATTTTGATGCATCAAACATATGGAAAAATGTGAGAATGAATTTTAAGAGTCCTATATTAGAAAATTTTGATTATTTATTAAGACACAATTGTATAAAGTCAGACATGATATTGTGTAAAATTGGACTGATCCAAGATGAAAAATGTAAAGTATGCATGGAAAAAAAAGAAGGTGTGTTGCATTTGTTTGTAAATTGTAAAAAGTTAAATGGTTTTATGAAAATGTTAAAAAAGATAATAGGTGATTTTTTATTTGATAAAAGAATAATTGAAGAAGAATGGGAAACATTGTTTTTATTTGGTTTTAATGGCAAAGCAAAAAATAAGTTTGCTCTTAATTTAATGCTAACAGTTGCAAGATTTGCAATATGGAGAAGAAGAAATCTAATGAAACAAAAGAAAATAGAACTTCCAATAAGTGTATTTTACAAGCAGATCTTGAGCGATGAATTGAAAGTTTTATATGATTATTTTAATATGTATGAGAAAATGGAAATATTTGAAGAATGTATAATAAGAAATAATGCATATATTGTTAAAACAAGTAATGGTTTTAGAGTTTTATTACCTGAAAATGTTTAAAGATGTTTTGCTTGACTCGGTTGTATTGTTTCTTGTTTTTGTTCTTGTTTTTGTTTTAAATGTAAAATAATGTTTTTAATTTGAATAAAAAAAAAAATAAATAAAAAAAAATCTCGTCTGATCTCGAAAGCTAAGCAGGGTCGGGCCTGGTTAGTACTTGGATGGGAGACCGCCTGGGAATACCAGGTGCTGTAAGCTTTTTAGTAAAAAAAAATAAAAAATAAAAAAATAAATCTCGTCTGATCTCGGAAGCTAAGCAGGGTCGGGTCTGGTTAGTACTTGGATGGGAGACCGCCTGGGAATACCAGGTGCTGTAAGCTTTTTAGTTTACTTCACTAATGTTCTAACCTTTTAAATAGCTTGTTTTTGGCAGCAGATTTCGCTTACGGCCATACCACGTTGAGAACGCCCAATCTCGTCTGATCTCGGAAGCTAAGCAGGGTCGGGCCTGGTTAGTACTTGGATGGGAGACCGCCTGGGAATACCAGGTGCTGTAAGCTTTTTAGTTTACTTCACTAATGTTCTAACCTTTTAAATAGCCCGTTTTTGGCAGCAGATTTCGCTTACGGCCATACCACGTTGAGAACGCCCGATCTCGTCTGATCTCGGAAGCTAAGCAGGGTCGGGCCTGGTTAGTACTTGGATGGGAGACCGCCTGGGAATACCAGGTGCTGTAAGCTTTTTAGTTTACTTCACTAATGTTCTAACCTTTTAAATAGCCCGTTTTTGGCAGCAGATTTCGCTTACAGCCATACCACGTTGAGAACGCCCGATCTCGTCTGATCTCGGAAGCTAAGCAGGGTCGGGCCTGGTTAGTACTTGGATGGGAGACCGCCTGGGAATACCAGGTGCTGTAAGCTTTTTAGTTTACTTCACTAATGTTCTAACCTTTTAAATAGCCCGTTTTTGGCAGCAGATTTCGCTTACGGCCATACCACGTTGAGAACGCCCGATCTCGTCTGATCTCGGAAGCTAAGCAGGGTCGGGCCTGGTTAGTACTTGGATGGGAGACCGCCTGGGAATACCAGGTGCTGTAAGCATTTTTGGCTTTAAAAAAAAAAAAAAAAAAAAAAAGAGTCCATGAGATTCTTCAAAAAGCCTGAAATATTCTCTGAGTTTCTTCAACATGCCCGGTCTTGGGAGCAGAGTTTCTTCAGAAGGCCTGAAAAATTCTATGAATTTCTTCAAAAAGCCCGTTTTTGGCAGCAGATCTCGCTTACGGCCATACCACGTTGAGAACGCCCGATCTCGTCTGATCTCGGAAGCTAAGCAGGGTCGGGCCTGGTTAGTACTTGGATGGGAGACCGCCTGGGAATACCAGGTGCTGTAAGCATTTTTGGCTTTAAAAAAAAAAAAAAAAAAAAAAAGAGTCCATGAGATTCTTCAAAAAGCCTGAAATATTCTCTGAGTTTCTTCAACATGCCCGGTCTTGGGAGCAGAGTTTCTTCAGAAGGCCTGAAAAATTCTATGAATTTCTTCAAAAAGCCCGTTTTTGGCAGCAGATTTCGCTTACGGCCATACCACGTTGAGAACGCCCGATCTCGTCTGATCTCGGAAGCTAAGCAGGGTCGGGCCTGGTTAGTACTTGGATGGGAGACCGCCTGGGAATACCAGGTGCTGTAAGCTTTTTAGTTTACTTCACTAATGTTCTAACCTTTTAAATAGCCCGTTTTTGGCAGCAGATTTCGCTTACGGCCATACCACGTTGAGAACGCCCGATCTCGTCTGATCTCGGAAGCTAAGCAGGGTCGGGCCTGGTTAGTACTTGGATGGGAGACCGCCTGGGAATACCAGGTGCTGTAAGCTTTTTAGTTTACTTCACTAATGTTCTAACCTTTTAAATAGCCCGTTTTTGGCAGCAGATTTCGCTTACGGCCATACCACGTTGAGAACGCCCGATCTCGTCTGATCTCGGAAGCTAAGCAGGGTCGGGCCTGGTTAGTACTTGGATGGGAGACCGCCTGGGAATACCAGGTGCTGTAAGCTTTTTAGTTTACTTCACTAATGTTCTAACCTTTTAAATAGCCCGTTTTTGGCAGCAGATTTCGCTTACGGCCATACCACGTTGAGAACGCCCGATCTCGTCTGATCTCGGAAGCTAAGCAGGGTCGGGCCTGGTTAGTACTTGGATGGGAGACCGCCTGGGAATACCAGGTGCTGTAAGCATTTTTGGCTTTAAAAAAAAAAAAAAAAAAAAAAAGAGTCCATGAGATTCTTCAAAAAGCCTGAAATATTCTCTGAGTTTCTTCAACATGCCCGGTCTTGGGAGCAGAGTTTCTTCAGAAGGCCTGAAAAATTCTATGAATTTCTTCAAAAAGCCCGTTTTTGGCAGCAGATTTCGCTTACGGCCATACCACGTTGAGAACGCCCGATCTCGTCTGATCTCGGAAGCTAAGCAGGGTCGGGCCTGGTTAGTACTTGGATGGGAGACCGCCTGGGAATACCAGGTGCTGTAAGCTTTTTAGTTTACTTCACTAATGTTCTAACCTTTTAAATAGCCCGTTTTTGGCAGCAGATTTCGCTTACGGCCATACCACGTTGAGAACGCCCGATCTCGTCTGATCTCGGAAGCTAAGCAGGGTCGGGCCTGGTTAGTACTTGGATGGGAGACCGCCTGGGAATACCAGGTGCTGTAAGCTTTTTAGTTTACTTCACTAATGTTCTAACCTTTTAAATAGCCCGTTTTTGGCAGCAGATTTCGCTTACGGCCATACCACGTTGAGAACGCCCGATCTCGTCTGATCTCGGAAGCTAAGCAGGGTCGGGCCTGGTTAGTACTTGGATGGGAGACCGCCTGGGAATACCAGGTGCTGTAAGCTTTTTAGTTTACTTCACTAATGTTCTAACCTTTTAAATAGCCCGTTTTTGGCAGCAGATTTCGCTTACGGCCATACCACGTTGAGAACGCCCGATCTCGTCTGATCTCGGAAGCTAAGCAGGGTCGGGCCTGGTTAGTACTTGGATGGGAGACCGCCTGGGAATACCAGGTGCTGTAAGCATTTTTGGCTTTAAAAAAAAAAAAAAAAAAAAAAAGAGTCCATGAGATTCTTCAAAAAGCCTGAAATATTCTCTGAGTTTCTTCAACATGCCCGGTCTTGGGAGCAGAGTTTCTTCAGAAGGCCTGAAAAATTCTATGAATTTCTTCAAAAAGCCCGTTTTTGGCAGCAGATCTCGCTTACGGCCATACCACGTTGAGAACGCCCGATCTCGTCTGATCTCGGAAGCTAAGCAGGGTCGGGCCTGGTTAGTACTTGGATGGGAGACCGCCTGGGAATACCAGGTGCTGTAAGCATTTTTGGCTTTAAAAAAAAAAAAAAAAAAAAAAAGAGTCCATGAGATTCTTCAAAAAGCCTGAAATATTCTCTGAGTTTCTTCAACATGCCCGGTCTTGGGAGCAGAGTTTCTTCAGAAGGCCTGAAAAATTCTATGAATTTCTTCAAAAAGCCCGTTTTTGGCAGCAGATTTCGCTTACGGCCATACCACGTTGAGAACGCCCGATCTCGTCTGATCTCGGAAGCTAAGCAGGGTCGGGCCTGGTTAGTACTTGGATGGGAGACCGCCTGGGAATACCAGGTGCTGTAAGCTTTTTAGTTTACTTCACTAATGTTCTAACCTTTTAAATAGCCCGTTTTTGGCAGCAGATTTCGCTTACGGCCATACCACGTTGAGAACGCCCGATCTCGTCTGATCTCGGAAGCTAAGCAGGGTCGGGCCTGGTTAGTACTTGGATGGGAGACCGCCTGGGAATACCAGGTGCTGTAAGCTTTTTAGTTTACTTCACTAATGTTCTAACCTTTTAAATAGCCCGTTTTTGGCAGCAGATTTCGCTTACGGCCATACCACGTTGAGAACGCCCGATCTCGTCTGATCTCGGAAGCTAAGCAGGGTCGGGCCTGGTTAGTACTTGGATGGGAGACCGCCTGGGAATACCAGGTGCTGTAAGCTTTTTAGTTTACTTCACTAATGTTCTAACCTTTTAAATAGCCCGTTTTTGGCAGCAGATTTCGCTTACGGCCATACCACGTTGAGAACGCCCGATCTCGTCTGATCTCGGAAGCTAAGCAGGGTCGGGCCTGGTTAGTACTTGGATGGGAGACCGCCTGGGAATACCAGGTGCTGTAAGCATTTTTGGCTTTAAAAAAAAAAAAAAAAAAAAAAAGAGTCCATGAGATTCTTCAAAAAGCCTGAAATATTCTCTGAGTTTCTTCAACATGCCCGGTCTTGGGAGCAGAGTTTCTTCAGAAGGCCTGAAAAATTCTATGAATTTCTTCAAAAAGCCCGTTTTTGGCAGCAGATCTCGCTTACGGCCATACCACGTTGAGAACGCCCGATCTCGTCTGATCTCGGAAGCTAAGCAGGGTCGGGCCTGGTTAGTACTTGGATGGGAGACCGCCTGGGAATACCAGGTGCTGTAAGCATTTTTGGCTTTAAAAAAAAAAAAAAAAAAAAAAAGAGTCCATGAGATT
>NC_138725.1:81794708-81797208 GCF_965113295.1 Leuciscus leuciscus | reverse complement strand
AACGCCCGATCTCGTCTGATCTCGGAAGCTAAGCAGGGTCGGGCCTGGTTAGTACTTGGATGGGAGACCGCCTGGGAATACTAGGTGCTGTAAGCATTTTTGGCTTTAAAAAAAAAAAAAAAAAAAAAAAAAAGAGTCCATGAGATTCTTCAAAAAGCCTGAAATATTCTCTGAGTTTCTTCAACATGCCCGGTCTTGGGAGCAGAGTTTCTTCAGAAGGCCTGAAAAATTCTATGAATTTCTTCAAAAAGCCCGTTTTTGGCAGCAGATCTCGCTTACGGCCATACCACGTTGAGAACGCCCGATCTCGTCTGATCTCGGAAGCTAAGCAGGGTCGGGCCTGGTTAGTACTTGGATGGGAGACCGCCTGGGAATACTAGGTGCTGTAAGCATTTTTGGCTTTAAAAAAAAAAAAAAAAAAAAAAAAAAGAGTCCATGAGATTCTTCAAAAAGCCTGAAATATTCTCTGAGTTTCTTCAACATGCCCGGTCTTGGGAGCAGAGTTTCTTCAGAAGGCCTGAAAAATTCTATGAATTTCTTCAAAAAGCCCGTTTTTGGCAGCAGATCTCGCTTACGGCCATACCACGTTGAGAACGCCCGATCTCGTCTGATCTCGGAAGCTAAGCAGGGTCGGGCCTGGTTAGTACTTGGATGGGAGACCGCCTGGGAATACCAGGTGCTGTAAGCTTTTTAGTTTACTTCACTAATGTTCTAACCTTTTAAATAGCCCGTTTTTGGCAGCAGATTTCGCTTACGGCCATACCACGTTGAGAACGCCCGATCTCGTCTGATCTCGGAAGCTAAGCAGGGTCGGGCCTGGTTAGTACTTGGGTGGGAGACCGCCTGGGAATACCAGGTGCTGTAAGCATTTTTGGCTTTAAAAAAAAAAAAAAAAAAAAAAAAAAAAAAAAGTCCATGAGATTCTTCAAAAAGCCTGAAATATTCTCTGAGTTTCTTCAACATGCCCGGTCTTGGGAGCAGAGTTTCTTCAGAAGGCCTGAAAAATTCTATGAATTTCTTCAAAAAGCCCGTTTTTGGCAGCAGATTTCGCTTACGGCCATACAACATTGAGAACGCCCGATCTCGTCTGATCTCGGAAGCTAAGCAGGGTCGGGCCTGGTTAGTACTTGGATGGGAGACCGCCTGGGAATACCAGGTGCTGTAAGCTTTTTAGTTTACTTCACTAATGTTCTAACCTTTTAAATAGCCCGTTTTTGGCAGCAGATTTCGCTTACGGCCATACCACGTTGAGAACGCCCGATCTCGTCTGATCTCGGAAGCTAAGCAGGGTTGGGCCTGGTTAGTACTTGGATGGGAGACCGCCTGGGAATACCAGGTGCTGTAAGCTTTTTAGTTTACTTCACTAATGTTCTAACCTTTTAAATAGCCCGTTTTTGGCAGCAGATTTTGCTTACGGCCATACCACGTTGAGAACGCCCGATCTCGTCTGATCTCGGAAGCTAAGCAGGGTCGGGCCTGGTTAGTACTTGGATGGGAGACCGCCTGGGAATACCAGGTGCTGTAAGCATTTTTGGCTTTAAAAAAAAAAAAAAAAAAAAAAAGAGTCCATGAGATTCTTCAAAAAGCCAGAAATATTCTCTGAGTTTCTTCAACATGCCCGGTCTTGGGAGCAGAGTTTCTTCAGAAGGCCTGAAAAATTCTATGAATTTCTTCAAAAAGCCCGTTTTTGGCAGCAGATTTCGCTTACGGCCATACAACGTTGAGAACGCCCGATCTCGTCTGATCTCGGAAGCTAAGCAGGGTCGGGCCTGGTTAGTACTTGGATGGGAGACCGCCTGGGAATACCAGGTGCTGTAAGCTTTTTAGTTTACTTCACTAATGTTCTAACCTTTTAAATAGCCCGTTTTTGGCAGCAGATTTCGCTTACGGCCATACCACGTTGAGAACGCCCGATCTCGTCTGATCTCGGAAGCTAAGCAGGGTCGGGCCTGGTTAGTACTTGGATGGGAGACCGCCTGGGAATACCAGGTGCTGTAAGCATTTTTGGCTTTAAAAAAAAAAAAAAAAAAAAAAAAGAGTCCATGAGATTCTTCAAAAAGCCTGAAATATTCTCTGAGTTTCTTCAACATGCCCGGTCTTGGGAGCAGAGTTTCTTCAGAAGGCCTGAAAAATTCTATGAATTTCTTCAAAAAGCCCGTTTTTGGCAGCAGATCTCGCTTACGGCCATACCACGTTGAGAACGCCCGATCTCGTCTGATCTCGGAAGCTAAGCAGGGTCGGGCCTGGTTAGTACTTGGATGGGAGACCGCCTGGGAATACCAGGTGCTGTAAGCATTTTTGGCTTTAAAAAAAAAAAAAAAAAAAAAAAGAGTCCATGAGATTCTTCAAAAAGCCTGAAATATTCTCTGAGTTTCTTCAACATGCCCGGTCTTGGGAGCAGAGTTTCTTCAGAAGGCCTGAAAAATTCTATGAATTTCTTCAAAAAGCCCGTTTTTGGCAGCAGATTTCGCTTACGGCCATACCACGTTGAGAACGCCCG
>NC_138725.1:81774708-81784708 GCF_965113295.1 Leuciscus leuciscus | reverse complement strand
GAAAGGAAGGAGGGGAAAAAAATTGTGCCCAAGCAAAGAGACAAATACAGGAGCTGGTAATGTGGAAATCTCAGCGGAGAAGATGGTGGGAAAAGGCGATGGAGGGTCAATCAAAGGCTATGGGGTGGGTCAGGACGGTGGCAGCAAGAAGGGGCAAGGATCAGTTGGAGGAGGAGGAGAGAAGATGGTGCCTGAGACTACATCAACAGATATGGGTGACGAAATGGATACAAATGAAGGAAATTTCAAACAGATGAAACGGAAAAATATTGAAACGGAGGAGAACAGTGCAAAAAAGTAAGACTGATTTTTTTTCTAATGATTTTGTTTTTTCTTATAATTGTAATGCAGGCTATGTGTGACACAATGAGCATTGCATGTTTGAACAGTAATGGACTCCGTGAAACAAATAAGTTTGAGCAGTTGACTGGAATGCTAAAAACAGATGTAATATGTCTGCAAGAGACTCATTGGACTGAAGACATAATGTCTAATATAAAAAAACATTGGGAAGAAGATATTTTTGTCAATCATGGTAGTCAAAGAGCCTGTGGTGTGGCAATATTGATAAAAAGTGGAAGAATGCAAAATGTAAAACAAATATACAGTGATGGTAAAGGAAGATTGCTAGTTATAGAATTTATGTGGCGCAATGAACTGTTCAGACTGATTAATTTATATGCACCTAATGTTGAAACTGAAAGAGTGGGCATCTTTAAGCAAATGAAACCACTATGTACAGGCAAATGTATAGTAGTTGGGGATTTTAATGTGTGGTGTACAAGACTTGATGCGTCAAGCAGTGCAAATTATAGATCAGATGTGTCCAGAAAATATTTAAATGATCTGATGCAAAGTGAGGACATGGTTGATGCCTGGAGAGAGGAGAATCCATTTAAAAGAGAGTTTTCAAGAAGACAAATGGTGCTGGGAAGTTTAAAACAAAGTCGAATTGATTTATGTTTAATTAAAAGAGAAATGCTGAGTTATGTGAAAAACGTGAGATACAAGTTTTTAGGTTTTAGTGACCATGCTGCCATGACAGTAAAGATGAGTGTAAATATGGAAGAAAGAGGAGGAGGACTGTGGTGTTTGAATGCATCTCTGTTGAAGGAAGAGGCATACAAGGAAAATATAAGTAAATGCATAAGATATGAAATGGAAAACCCTTTGTATAAGGAAAATGTGTGTGAGTGGTGGGAAAGAATGAAAGGGAACATTAAAAAAAGAAGTATAAGATATTCAAAGCAAAGGAATTTTATGAGAAAGAGTAAAATGGATGCTCTGAAAGGTGCTTTGGAAAAGGAAGCAGAAAAAATAGAAAATAATCCTGAGTATGGAAAAGAGCGTTTCTTTCAGATAAAAACAGAAATAGATGGGTACGAAAAGGAGAAGTGTGAGGGTGCAATAGTGAGAAGTAGAGTACAGTATGCAGTGGATGGAGAAAGATGCACAAAATTCTTTCTGAATTTAGAGAAAAAAAAACAGAGGAAGAATCATATCACAGAACTGATAAATGAAGAAGGTGAAAAGATAACAGATTATGTGGAGATAAGGGGAGAAGTAGAGTTGTTTTATAAGAAACTATTTAGTAAGGAGGGCATAAAACAAGAATGTGTGGACGAAGTTTTAAATACTGTAGATGCTAGGTTGACCGAAGAAGACAGAAGTATGTGTGATGGAGACATAAGTATTGAGGAAATAGAAGTGGCAATTAAACAAACAAAGTCGAACAAGAGCCCAGGATCAGATGGTTTAACACATGAGTTTTATAAGACTTTTATCAAGATTTTAGCGCCAATAATGCTGAGGCTTTATAGAAGTATGGAAGAGAGAGGGGAGGTACCAGATTCAATGGGTTTAGGAGTAATTACTGTTCTGTACAAAAACAAAGGTAGTCCATATAGTTTGAAAAATTACAGACCTTTAAGTCTTTTAAACACAGATTATAAGATTCTGACAAAAGTTTTAGCCAACAGGATAAAAGAAGTAGTAGGCAATATAATATCACCGAATCAAACATACAGTATACCGGGAAGAGACATTGCATACACAATTTGTACAATAAGAGATGTAGTGGATAGTCTGAATAAGGATGGGGAAGGGGGGATAGTTTTATGTATGGATTTAAATAAAGCGTTTGACAGAGTAGAGCACAGTTTTGTGGAACAAACAATGAGAAGGTTTGGTTTTGGAGAGAGGATTCTAAAGTGGATAAATTTGTTATATAATAATGCAAACAGTTGTGTAAAGGTTAATGGAGCTCTAACAGATCCATTTCCATTGGAAAGGTCAGTAAGGCAGGGATGCCCCCTGTCTGCTTTGTTGTACTCTATATCAGTGGAACCTCTGGCAACATTGATAAAAGGAGATAAGGAGATCAGAGGAATTCCAATTCCATATGGAGGGTTGAGTGTAATCCATCAGTATGCGGATGACACAACATTCACAGTAAGAGATATTGAGAGTATAAATAAAATAATGAAACACATGGAAACATATGGAAAAGCATCAGGTGCAAAAATAAATATTGAAAAGTCAGAAATAATGAGTGTAGGAGGAGTGCATATAGGAGGGTGTGATATTCCTTTTAAAGTTACAACAGAACATATGGTGATTCTAGGAGTGAATATAGGGGTAAATGCAAAAGAAGCTAGGGATGCTACGTGGGCGGGAATTTTGAATAAAATAAAACAAGTATTGCAGTTTTGGAGATTGAGAGAATTAAGATTGAGAGGTAAGGTAGTTGTTGTGAATTCTTTGTTGCTTTCCAAATGTAATTATGTTATTGGTGCAGTTGATCTACCAGACTGGGTACTGAATGAGATGAAGGACGTGGTGAATAATTTTTTGTGGGGAGGGAAAGGGGTGAAAATATCAACAAAAACATTAATAGCAGATTATAAAGTAGGAGGTTTGAAGCTGATTGAGTTAGGTGTAAAAAGAAAGGCAATAAGAGTGAAAACAATAAAGAAGTATTTATATGATAAAGTTGATTGTGGATGGAAAGGTTTTTTTAGGGATTTTTTGGACAAAAGTAGTGGATGTGGAGAAGAAGGGTTGTTCATGGCATTGAAGAAGCCAATGTTTGAAAAAATTCCATTATTTTATCAAGAAGTATTGAGTGCATGGGCTGAGTTTCTATTGAATGTAGGATATGAGTGTGAAAACATTAATCAAGTATATAACCAGCCAATATTTCTGAATTCAAAGATACGGATGAAAGGGAAAATGTTCTATAACAGATTGTATATGCAAGCGGGAGTAAGACAGATCAAGGACCTGGTATACGAATATGTAAAAGGTTTTTTGCCAAATAGAGCTATTTATGATTGTATTGTGGGATGGGATGACGAGATTGAAAAATCAAAAGTGGATTGTGTGTGCGAAAACATAAAAACTAGTCTGCCCAGGAGTTGGGTGGAGATGATAGAGAGGGAGGTTACTAAAATTGGGGATTGGGGAATTCCAGATTTATATATTATGAAAAATGAAAAGAAGAAATATTTGTCTGATATAACAATGAAAGAAATATACAAAATATTGGTGGAAAAGGAAATTAAATTGCCTGCTTCAGAAAATGTATGGCCAAAGCTGTTCCCAGAATTTAATGTAAAGAAAATATGGACAAACTTAAGTGTGAAATATAATGGGCTGGATTGTGAGAATTTAGATTTTAAACTCAGACATAATAGGATATATACGAAGGTGGTGATACATCAAATGAATAAAAACGTAAACAGGGAATGTGATGTATGTAAGACGGATCCTGAAACTCTGATGCATATATTTTTTGAATGCAAAGAGCTTGATGTGTTCCATGAGAAAATGAAAAAATTGATCAAGGATGATTGGGGAAAAGATGTAACAGGAAACGAATGGAAAAAATTGTTTTTATTTGGTGTAAGCACAAATTGTAAAGATCTGGGAGTTAACCTATTGAACTATATTCTAAGTCATGCAAGGTATGCAATATGGGCGAGGAGAAATTTGGCATATTTTGAAGGAAGAAATGTGGATGTTTCTGTGATGTTTAAATCTGTGGTGAGAAAGAACGTTCATTTAATGTGGAAATATCTGAGCAAAGATGCTTTTGAAAAGGCATTTATTAAAGGATGTAGGCTTATATGTGTGGAAGATAAAGGAGGGTTAATCGTAAAATTCTAAAAAGAGAAAAGTAGAAAACAAGAGTGTACTGATAGATGTTGAATATAAATTTATGAATGTAATTATGTGTTTAAGTTTGTTGCTATTTTAATTTTAATCTTTGATAGAATGATATGATGTTTATTTGTCGTGATGTGTTTAGTGTGGGAAATACTTTATTCATTGTGTTGAATGATAATATGATGTGAAAAATATTTTTGTTACTTTTGATAATAAAAAAAAAAAAAAAAAAAAAAAAAAAAAGAGAACGCCCGATCTCGTCTGATCTCGGAAGCTAAGCAGGGTCGGGCCTGGTTAGTACTTGGATGGGAGACCGCCTGGGAATACCAGGTGCTGTAAGCTTTTTAGTTTACTTCACTAATGTTCTAACCTTTTAAATAGCCCGTTTTTGGCAGCAGATTTCGCTTACGGCCATACCACGTTGAGAACGCCCGATCTCGTCTGATCTCGGAAGCTAAGCAGGGTCGGGCCTGGTTAGTACTTGGATGGGAGACCGCCTGGGAATACCAGGTGCTGTAAGCTTTTTAGTTTACTTCACTAATGTTCTAACCTTTTAAATAGCCCGTTTTTGGCAGCAGATTTCGCTTACGGCCATACCACGTTGAGAACGCCCGATCTCGTCTGATCTCGGAAGCTAAGCAGGGTCGGGCCTGGTTAGTACTTGGATGGGAGACCGCCTGGGAATACCAGGTGCTGTAAGCTTTTTAGTTTACTTCACTAATGTTCTAACCTTTTAAATAGCCCGTTTTTGGCAGCAGATTTCGCTTACGGCCATACCACGTTGAGAACGCCCGATCTCGTCTGATCTCGGAAGCTAAGCAGGGTCGGGCCTGGTTAGTACTTGGATGGGAGACCGCCTGGGAATACCAGGTGCTGTAAGCTTTTTAGTTTACTTCACTAATGTTCTAACCTTTTAAATAGCCCGTTTTTGGCAGCAGATTTCGCTTACGGCCATACCACGTTGAGAACGCCCGATCTCGTCTGATCTCGGAAGCTAAGCAGGGTCGGGCCTGGTTAGTACTTGGATGGGAGACCGCCTGGGAATACCAGGTGCTGTAAGCTTTTTAGTTTACTTCACTAATGTTCTAACCTTTTAAATAGCCCGTTTTTGGCAGCAGATTTCGCTTACGGCCATACCACGTTGAGAACGCCCGATCTCGTCTGATCTCGGAAGCTAAGCAGGGTCGGGCCTGGTTAGTACTTGGATGGGAGACCGCCTGGGAATACCAGGTGCTGTAAGCATTTTTGGCTTTAAAAAAAAAAAAAAAAAAAAAAAAAAGAGTCCATGAGATTCTTCAAAAAGCCTGAAATATTCTCTGAGTTTCTTCAACATGCCCGGTCTTGGGAGCAGAGTTTCTTCAGAAGGCCTGAAAAATTCTATGAATTTCTTCAAAAAGCCCGTTTTTGGCAGCAGATTTCGCTTACGGCCATACAACGTTGAGAACGCCCGATCTCGTCTGATCTCGGAAGCTAAGCAGGGTCGGGCCTGGTTAGTACTTGGATGGGAGACCGCCTGGGAATACCAGGTGCTGTAAGCTTTTTAGTTTACTTCACTAATGTTCTAACCTTTTAAATAGCCCGTTTTTGGCAGCAGATTTCGCTTACGGCCATACCACGTTGAGAACGCCCGATCTCGTCTGATCTCGGAAGCTAAGCAGGGTCGGGCCTGGTTAGTACTTGGATGGGAGACCGCCTGGGAATACCAGGTGCTGTAAGCTTTTTAGTTTACTTCACTAATGTTCTAACCTTTTAAATAGCCCGTTTTTGGCAGCAGATTTCGCTTACGGCCATACCACGTTGAGAACGCCCGATCTCGTCTGATCTCGGAAGCTAAGCAGGGTCGGGCCTGGTTAGTACTTGGATGGGAGACCGCCTGGGAATACCAGGTGCTGTAAGCTTTTTAGTTTACTTCACTAATGTTCTAACCTTTTAAATAGCCCGTTTTTGGCAGCAGATTTCGCTTACGGCCATACCACGTTGAGAACGCCCGATCTCGTCTGATCTCGGAAGCTAAGCAGGGTCGGGCCTGGTTAGTACTTGGATGGGAGACCGCCTGGGAATACCAGGTGCTGTAAGCTTTTTAGTTTACTTCACTAATGTTCTAACCTTTTAAATAGCCCGTTTTTGGCAGCAGATTTCGCTTACGGCCATACCACGTTGAGAACGCCCGATCTCGTCTGATCTCGGAAGCTAAGCAGGGTCGGGCCTGGTTAGTACTTGGATGGGAGACCGCCTGGGAATACCAGGTGCTGTAAGCTTTTTAGTTTACTTCACTAATGTTCTAACCTTTTAAATAGCCCGTTTTTGGCAGCAGATTTCGCTTACGGCCATACCACGTTGAGAACGCCCGATCTCGTCTGATCTCGGAAGCTAAGCAGGGTCGGGCCTGGTTAGTACTTGGATGGGAGACCGCCTGGGAATACCAGGTGCTGTAAGCTTTTTAGTTTACTTCACTAATGTTCTAACCTTTTAAATAGCCCGTTTTTGGCAGCAGATTTTGCTTACGGCCATACCACGTTGAGAATGCCCGATCTCGTCTGATCTCGGAAGCTAAGCAGGGTCGGGCCTGGTTAGTACTTGGATGGGAGACCGCCTGGGAATACCAGGTGCTGTAAGCATTTTTGGCTTTAAAAAAAAAAAAAAAAAAAAAAAAAGAGTCCATGAGATTCTTCAAAAAGCCTGAAATATTCTCTGAGTTTCTTCAACATGCCCGGTCTTGGGAGCAGAGTTTCTTCAGAAGGCCTGAAAAATTCTATGAATTTCTTCAAAAAGCCCGTTTTTGGCAGCAGATTTCGCTTACGGCCATACCACGTTGAGAACGCCCGATCTCGTCTGATCTCGGAAGCTAAGCAGGGTCGGGCCTGGTTAGTACTTGGATGGGAGACCGCCTGGGAATACCAGGTGCTGTAAGCTTTTTAGTTTACTTCACTAATGTTCTAACCTTTTAAATAGCCCGTTTTTGGCAGCAGATTTCGCTTACGGCCATACCACGTTGAGAACGCCCGATCTCGTCTGATCTCGGAAGCTAAGCAGGGTTAGTACTTGGATGGGAGACCGCCTGGGAATACCAGGTGCTGTAAGCTTTTTAGTTTACTTCACTAATGTTCTAACCTTTTAAATAGCCCGTTTTTGGCAGCAGATTTCGCTTACGGCCATACCACGTTGAGAACGCCCGATCTCGTCTGATCTCGGAAGCTAAGCAGGGTCGGGCCTGGTTAGTACTTGGATGGGAGACCGCCTGGGAATACCAGGTGCTGTAAGCTTTTTAGTTTACTTCACTAATGTTCTAACCTTTTAAATAGCCCGTTTTTGGCAGCAGATTTCGCTTACGGCCATACCACGTTGAGAATGCCCGATCTCGTCTGATCTCGGAAGCTAAGCAGGGTCGGGCCTGGTTAGTACTTGGATGGGAGACCGCCTGGGAATACCAGGTGCTGTAAGCTTTTTAGTTTACTTCACTAATGTTCTAACCTTTTAAATAGCCCGTTTTTGGCAGCAGATTTCGCTGACGGCCATACCACGTTGAGAACGCCCGATCTCGTCTGATCTCGGAAGCTAAGCAGGGTCGGGCCTGGTTAGTACTTGGATGGGAGACCGCCTGGGAATACCAGGTGCTGTAAGCATTTTTGGCTTTAAAAAAAAAAAAAGAGTCCATGAGATTCTTCAAAAAGCCTGAAATATTCTCTGAGTTTCTTCAACATGCCCGGTCTTGGGAGCAGAGTTTCTTCAGAAGGCCTGAAAAATTCTATGAATTTCTTCAAAAAGCCCGTTTTTGGCAGCAGATTTCGCTTACAGCCATACAACGTTGAGAACGCCCGATCTCGTCTGATCTCGGAAGCTAAGCAGGGTCGGGCCTGGTTAGTACTTGGATGGGAGACCGCCTGGGAATACCAGGTGCTGTAAGCTTTTTAGTTTACTTCACTAATGTTCTAACCTTTTAAATAGCCCGTTTTTGGCAGCAGATTTCGCTTACGGCCATACCACGTTGAGAACGCCCGATCTCGTCTGATCTCGGAAGCTAAGCAGGGTCGGGCCTGGTTAGTACTTGGATGGGAGACCGCCTGGGAATACCAGGTGCTGTAAGCTTTTTAGTTTACTTCACTAATGTTCTAACCTTTTAAATAGCCCGTTTTTGGCAGCAGATTTCGCTTACGGCCATACCACGTTGAGAACGCCCGATCTCGTCTGATCTCGGAAGCTAAGCAGGGTCGGGCCTGGTTAGTACTTGGATGGGAGACCGCCTGGGAATACCAGGTGCTGTAAGCTTTTTAGTTTACTTCACTAATGTTCTAACCTTTTAAATAGCCCGTTTTTGGCAGCAGATTTCGCTTACGGCCATACCACGTTGAGAACGCCCGATCTCGTCTGATCTCGGAAGCTAAGCAGGGTCGGGCCTGGTTAGTACTTGGATGGGAGACCGCCTGGGAATACCAGGTGCTGTAAGCTTTTTAGTTTACTTCACTAATGTTCTAACCTTTTAAATAGCCCGTTTTTGGCAGCAGATTTCGCTTACGGCCATACCACGTTGAGAACGCCCGATCTCGTCTGATCTCGGAAGCTAAGCAGGGTCGGGCCTGGTTAGTACTTGGATGGGAGACCGCCTGGGAATACCAGGTGCTGTAAGCTTTTTAGTTTACTTCACTAATGTTCTAACCTTTTAAATAGCCCGTTTTTGGCAGCAGATTTCGCTTACGGCCATACCACGTTGAGAACGCCCGATCTCGTCTGATCTCGGAAGCTAAGCAGGGTCGGGCCTGGTTAGTACTTGGATGGGAGACCGCCTGGGAATACCAGGTGCTGTAAGCTTTTTAGTTTACTTCACTAATGTTCTAACCTTTTAAATAGCCCGTTTTTGGCAGCAGATTTCGCTTACGGCCATACCACGTTGAGAACGCCCGATCTCGTCTGATCTCGGAAGCTAAGCAGGGTCGGGCCTGGTTAGTACTTGGATGGGAGACCGCCTGGGAATACCAGGTGCTGTAAGCTTTTTAGTTTACTTCACTAATGTTCTAACCTTTTAAATAGCCCGTTTTTGGCAGCAGATTTCGCTTACGGCCATACCACGTTGAGAACGCCCGATCTCGTCTGATCTCGGAAGCTAAGCAGGGTCGGGCCTGGTTAGTACTTGGATGGGAGACCGCCTGGGAATACCAGGTGCTGTAAGCATTTTTGGCTTTAAAAAAAAAAAAAAAAAAAAAAAAAGAGTCCATGAGATTCTTCAAAAAGCCTGAAATATTCTCTGAGTTTCTTCAACATGCCCGGTCTTGGGAGCAAAGTTTCTTCAGAAGGCCTGAAAAATTCTATGAATTTCTTCAAAAATCCCGTTTTTGGCAGCAGATCTCGCTTACGGCCATACCACGTTGAGAACGCCCGATCTCGTCTGATCTCGGAAGCTAAGCAGGGTCGGGCCTGGTTAGTACTTGGATGGGAGACCGCCTGGGAATACCAGGTGCTGTAAGCTTTTTAGTTTACTTCACTAATGTTCTAACCTTTTAAATAGCCCGTTTTTGGCAGCAGATTTTGCTTACGGCCATACCACGTTGAGAACGCCCGATCTCGTCTGATCTCGGAAGCTAAGCAGGGTCGGGCCTGGTTAGTACTTGGATGGGAGACCGCCTGGGAATACCAGGTGCTGTAAGCATTTTTGGCTTTAAAAAAAAAAAAAAAAAAAAAAAGAGTCCATGAGATTCTTCAAAAAGCCTGAAATATTCTCTGAGTTTCTTCAACATGCCCGGTCTTGGGAGCAGAGTTTCTTCAGAAGGCCTGAAAAATTCTATGAATTTCTTCAAAAAGCCCGTTTTTGGCAGCAGATTTCGCTTACGGCCATACCACG
>NC_138725.1:81742208-81757208 GCF_965113295.1 Leuciscus leuciscus | reverse complement strand
TTGGCAGCAGATTTCGCTTACGGCCATACCACGTTGAGAACGCCCGATCTCGTCTGATCTCGGAAGCTAAGCAGGGTCGGGCCTGGTTAGTACTTGGATGGGAGACCGCCTGGGAATACCAGGTGCTGTAAGCTTTTTAGTTTACTTCACTAATGTTCTAACCTTTTAAATAGCCCGTTTTTGGCAGCAGATTTCGCTTACGGCCATACCACGTTGAGAATGCCCGATCTCGTCTGATCTCGGAAGCTAAGCAGGGTCGGGCCTGGTTAGTACTTGGATGGGAGACCGCCTGGGAATACCAGGTGCTGTAAGCTTTTTAGTTTACTTCACTAATGTTCTAACCTTTTAAATAGCCCGTTTTTGGCAGCAGATTTCGCTTACGGCCATACCACCTTGAGGGCGCCCTAGAGCAACCAGGAAGTAGTGTGGCAGAAGTGGGTGAGAAAGGCTCACCAAACGTGTTTCTGTGTTTTTTCTTTTGTTTTATGTTAGTATCTGTGTTTTTTTTTTTTTTTTTTTTTGTTTAAGCTAAATCCTCCCAACAGCGTACGCTGTTTGGGAGGAATTTTTGTCTGTGTGTTTTTCTTTGATGGATGGACAAACGTTAACGGACATTGCAATGGCTGGAGTACCACGAGGGCGAAACGACCACGGACCGGACGAACAACAAAGAGATGGACAAGAACGGGGGAAAGAAACGAGAAAGGAGAAAGTGAAAAGGATGTACAAAAAGGAAGCGACAATAACAGTGGATTTAAGAGATGAAAAAGAGGTGAGAGCGATGGATATCATAAAAGCAGTGACGGACAAGATCGGAGAAGGAAAGATTTTGGCGGTGAGACCCAAACAAACAAATGAATATGAAGTCACACTTGAACGTGAGGAGGATACGGGTTTCTTAATGGACGGACTGGACATCAAAGGAATGACATTCGAGGTAAAGAGTCTTCAAAACAGGGACTATGTTGTCTCTTTTATGCACCTGCCGGCCTACACTGAGGATGTGGAGATTTTTAATAAACTGGAACAATGGGGAGTAATCCCCGTATCTGTGGTGAAAAGGAGGTTGTATCCGGGCACAAATATAGAGGACGGTACGCGCTTTTTAAAAGTAAGGTTCCCAAGGGAGGTGGCGTCACTACCATACAGCACAAGACTGGAAACAGCGGAAGGACCACAATATTTCAGAGTGATGCACAGTCATCAGGTTAAAACCTGTCGACTGTGCATGAGCCCGGACCACGTGGTGAAAGACTGTCCAGATTTTAAGTGTTTTAAATGTGACGAGAAAGGCCACTTTGCAAGGAACTGTAACGCCGTTAAGTGCCCGGATTGCCGAAAGGTTCTCACTAAATGTGAATGCGGGACGGGGCGAGAGGAGGAGGAAGAAGAGGAGCAGGTGAGCGGGCAGGTGCTAGAAAGAGACACAGAAAAGGAGCAAGAAGAAGAAGACGGAGGAAATGAGACGAGCGAAATTACAGAAAATAAAGGAAGTGAGGAACGGATGGACAATGAGAATAAGCAGGGGGAACAAACACAACAAGAGGATGAAAACTGGACACAAATGGACATGAATGTATGCTTGGAAAGTGAAGTGGACAGAGCGGAACAAAAGGACAAGGAGCAGAACGTGGAAATGGAAAAGGAAGCGGAAAATGAAGAAGATGACAATGTAGTTAAATCAAGTAAAAGGAGAAGATCAGTAAAGATAAAACCGAACACTGAAGGAGCGAGAAAAAGAGTGACTTTAAAAGGTGAGCAACAAAGGATAGATGGAGAGGAGCTGGTAAAGGACTCGGAGGAGATTGGATGAAAAGATGGATTTTAGCAATGTCTTTTTAAGAACTTTTTTTTGTGTTATGATTTTAAAAATGGTTACTTTTAATGCTAGAGGGTTAAGGGATATAAGGAAATTTGAAAAAGTGAAGGAAATGTGCAAAAGAGAAGATGTGATAATGTTACAAGAGACTAACTGGAAAGATGTGCATATAAGTGAAATAAGGAAAAAATGGAATGGAGAGATTTTATACAACAACGGTGATGATAGATTTGGAAGAGGAGTTGCAGTACTAATAAGAGAAAATAGAGATATAAAATGTAAAGTAGTGTATAAAGATAAAGTCGGGAAATGTATAGGTTTTGAAATGGAATATGAAGAGAACAAAATACTTGTGGTAAATGTGCATGCACCACCGGAAGAGATTAAGAAGAGGGAATATTTTAATGGTTTAAGGGAACTTTTAAGGAAATATAAGGAAATTGTTATTATGGGGGATTTTAATGTTGTTTTTAGTAAATTGGACATGGCTGAAGGAATGGTTTTTAAGACGGATACAGGAAGAAAAGAGTTAAAAGGGCTGATGGAAGAAAATAATTTGATTGATGTATGGAGGGAAAGAAATGAAAAGAGAAAAGAATTTTCAAGAAGACAAATAGTGGGGAATTTTATTTGTAAAACAAGAATCGATTTTATTTTATGTACAAGGAATATAGAAAGTTTTTTAGAAAAAATAAGGTACGAAGAAACAAGTTTAAGCGATCATAAACCTATTTTTATGCAAATAGATTGGAATACAGTGAAAAGAGGGCCGGGAGTATGGGTTTTAAACACAGGGATTTTAAAGAATGAAGACTATGTTTTGAGTGTACAAGAAATCATAACAAAGGAAAAAGAAAACGGAATGTATAGAGAGGACAAAAGGATTTGGTGGGAAAATGTGAAGTATTTAATCAAAAAGTTTACCATAAAATATTGTGGGATAATCCAGAGATGCAAAAATGGTAAGGAAAGAGAAATACGAGAACAACTAGAAAAGGAATTGAACATGAACGAAAAAGATATACAAAAAATAAAGGAAATAGAGGGAAAACTGAAAGAAATAGAAGAGAAGAAATATAACGGGGCACGATTAAGAAGTAAAGCAAAGTATACAGTGGAAGGAGAGAAATGTACAAAGTTTTTCTTTGACTTGGAAAGAAGAAGGGGAATGTCACAAACAATTAAAGGAATACAAAGGGAAGATGGAGAGATAGTGGAAACAAATGAGGAGATATTAAAAGCAATAAAAGCATATTATGAAAAGCTATTTAAAGCAGAAGGAGTAAAAGAGGAAGAAAAACTAGAATTATTGAAACAAATAAAGACCAAAGTAGGAGAGGATGACAAAAAAGAGTGTGACCTAGAGATAAGAGAAGAAGAGATAAAAAGAGCAATAAGTGAACTGAATAAAAGGAAAAGTCCAGGCATTGATGGTTTAGGGAATGAATTTTATATAACTTTTAAGGATTTTTTAACTGGTATTTTAAAAGAAGTATATGAAGATATTTTTAAGAAAGAGGAAATGAATCAGAGAATGGGGATGGGATTAATTAAGTTGATATATAAAAGAAAAGGAGAAAAAGTAGACTTAAAAAATTATAGACCAATCACAATGCTGAATACAGATTTGAAAATTTTAACAAAGGTTTTAGCCAACAGATTGAAAGAGGTAATGCCAACCATAATCAAAACAAATCAAGTGTATGGAGTGAAAGGGAAGGATATAGCAGACACAACAATAAGTATAATAGATAGAATAAGGTATATGAAAGTAAAAAATAAAGACGGATATGTTATTAGTTTGGATTTTGAAAAGGCCTTTGACAGAGTAGAACATGATTATTTATTTGAGATTTTAAGAGGGTATGGGTTTGGGGAAAGCTTTATCAAATGGATTACAATTTTATATAAAGGAGCAATAACAAGAATAAAATGTAATGGTTTTTTAACAGAATGTTTTAAATTAACTAGGTCAATAAGACAAGGATGTCCACTATCAGCACTTTTATATTCATTAATTGCAGAACCATTGGGATTAGCTGTAAAAATAGATAAAGAAGTAAGAGGGATAGACATTGAAGAGAGTGGGGAAAATGAAAAAATATTTCAATACGCAGATGATACAACGATAATGGTTAAGGATATAGAGAGTGTTAAAAAGGCAATGGAAGTGGTACAGACGTTTTGTAGGGGATCTGGGAGCAAGATAAATGAAGAGAAAACAGTATATATGAGATTTGGAAGAGTGAGTGTTTTAGCAAATGATTTTAATTTTAAAGAATCAAAGGAAATAAAGATTTTAGGTGTTTTAATAGGGAAAGACGAAAAGTATGTTAAAGAAGTAATGTGGGAAGAAATATTAGGAGGAATTGAAAGAAGGTTAACTTTTTGGAAATTGAGGACTTTAAGTTTAAAAGGGAAGGTTTTAATTGTAAATGTTTTAATGGTAGCAAAGCTATGGTATGTTTTATATGTGACTTCTATGCCGATGTGGGTGGAAAAAAGGCTGAAAAAATGTTTTTTGGATTTTATATGGGATGGAAAACCACCAAGAATTGCATATAATACTGTAATAGGTGAAGTAGGAAAGGGAGGGATGGGATTGATAGATGTGGAACAAAGAAAAAATAGCTTAAGAGTTAAAGTAATAAAAAAGTATCTAGATGAGAAAAGTAAAACAGCATGGAAAAAGACAATGGAATATTTTTTAAATAAATGTGGGAATTTTAATTTGGGAGATAATATTTTATGGATGAAAACTAAGAATTGGATGATGGAAGGAATGCCAGATTTTTACAAAGAATTGATGAGTGCTTGGGGGAAATTTCTAACTATTGTTAATTTTAATCTTCAAGGTAGAGAGAGCATTTTAAACCAGCCTTTATTCTTAAACAGCTGCATTTTAAATCAGGGGAAAGTGATTTTTTTAAAGAAATGGTGGGATGTTGGGATCACAAGAGTCAGAGATATTTTATATGAATTTAAAGAGGGATTTTTACCATTACAGTATATAATAGATACAATGGAAGTGGCAAAAGAGGATTTTAATGAACAAGAACTAAAAAATAAGTATGAAATAATGAAAGAAGCAATACCTAAGGAGTGGATAAAAAGAATAGAAAATATGGAAGAAGAGAAACAAGGGAAAGAAGTGTATGTAGAGTTGAGAGACAAACTATATGATTTTAATGAATGTACTGTGAAAATGTTTTACTGTTTTTTTAGAGAGGGGGTTTTTAAGAAACCAAAGGTTAATGAGTACTGGGTACAGAAATATGACGACTTAAAAGAAGAAGACATATGGAATAACATGAAGGGTAAAATGATAGAGGCAAAATTGGAGAGTTTGGAGTATTTAATTAGACACAGAGCAATTTTCACTGACATTATATTGAAAAAAATCGGAATGGAACTAAGTGAAACATGTAAAGTGTGTAATGTTGAAGATGAAAGTTTTTTACACTTGTTTTTAAATTGTAGAGAATTGGTAGATTTTATGGAAAAAGGTAGACGACTGATTGAAATACTGAGAGGGGAACAAAATGAGAAAACTGTAGAATGGAATAGAGTGGTGATGTTTGGGATGGAAGAAAAGGGTAAAAACAAAAGTTTTATTAATCTGTGTGTAATGTTAATGAAAAGTGCAATATGGGAGAGAAGAATTGTAGCAAAAAAGGAAAAAATCGTGTTGGATGTTTGGGCTGTGTTTAAAAGGAAAACTGAATTATATATTGAAAGATTGTATGAGTATTTTAAATATGAAAATATGTTGGATGCTTTTTATGATGTTTTTACCCCAAAAGTTTGTTGTGTTTTAAAAGATTTAATGTGGAAGCTGCCGGGAACCGGAGGAGATTTTTAAATAATGTATGTAAAAGAGAGATATGTGATGTAGAGATGATTGTGGAAAGACAATTTGTATTTTTTATTGTTTTAAATGTATTTTATTGATTGAATTTCTTAAAAAAAAAAAAAAAAAAAAAAAAAAAGAGAACGCCCGATCTCGTCTGATCTCGGAAGCTAAGCAGGGTCGGGCCTGGTTAGTACTTGGATGGGAGACCGCCTGGGAATACCAGGTGCTGTAAGCTTTTTAGTTTAAAAAAAAAAAAAAAAAAAAAAAGAACGCCCGATCTCGTCTGATCTCGGAAGCTAAGCAGGGTCGTGCCTGGTTAGTACTTGGATGGGAGACCGCCTGGGAATACCAGGTGCTGTAAGCTTTTTAGTTTACTTCACTAATGTTCTAACCTTTTAAATAGCCCGTTTTTGGCAGCAGATTTCGCTTACGGCCATACCACGTTGAGAACGCCCGATCTCGTCTGATCTCGGAAGCTAAGCAGGGTCGGGCCTGGTTAGTACTTGGATGGGAGACCGCCTGGGAATACCAGGTGCTGTAAGCTTTTTAGTTTACTTCACTAATGTTCTAACCTTTTAAATAGCCCGTTTTTGGCAGCAGATTTCGCTTACGGCCATACCACGTTGAGAACGCCCGATCTCGGAAGCTAAGCAGGGTCGGGCCTGGTTAGTACTTGGATGGGAGACCGCCTGGGAATACCAGGTGCTGTAAGCTTTTTAGTTTACTTCACTAATGTTCTAACCTTTTAAATAGCCCGTTTTTGGCAGCAGATTTCGCTTACGGCCATACCACGTTGAGAACGCCCGATCTCGTCTGATCTCGGAAGCTAAGCAGGGTCGGGCCTGGTTAGTACTTGGATGGGAGACCGCCTGGGAATACCAGGTGCTGTAAGCATTTTTGGCTTTAAAAAAAAAAAAAAAAAAAAAAAAGAGTCCATGAGATTCTTCAAAAAGCCTGAAATATTCTCTGAGTTTCTTCAACATGCCCGGTCTTGGGAGCAGAGTTTCTTCAGAAGGCCTGAAAAATTCTATGAATTTCTTCAAAAAGCCCGTTTTTGGCAGCAGATTTCGCTTACGGCCATACAACGTTGAGAACGCCCGATCTCGTCTGATCTCGGAAGCTAAGCAGGGTCGGGCCTGGTTAGTACTTGGATGGGAGACCGCCTGGGAATACCAGGTGCTGTAAGCTTTTTAGTTTACTTTACTAATGTTCTAACCTTTTAAATAGCCCGTTTTTGGCAGCAGATTTCGCTTACGGCCATACCACGTTGAGAACGCCCGATCTCGTCTAATCTCGGAAGATAAGCAGGGTCGGGCCTGGTTAGTACTTGGATGGGAGACCGCCTGGGAATACCAGGTGCTGTAAGCATTTTTGGCTTTAAAAAAAAAAAAAAAAAAAAAAAGAGTCCATGAGATTCTTCAAAAAGCCTGAAATATTCTCTGAGTTTCTTCAACATGCCCGGTCTTGGGAGCAGAGTTTCTTCAGAAGGCCTGAAAAATTCTATGAATTTCTTCAAAAAGCCCGTTTTTGGCAGCAGATTTCGCTTACGGCCATACCACGTTGAGAACGCCCGATCTCGTCTGATCTCGGAAGCTAAGCAGGGTCGGGCCTGGTTAGTACTTGGATGGGAGACCGCCTGGGAATACCAGGTGCTGTAAGCTTTTTAGTTTACTTCACTAATGTTCTAACCTTTTAAATAGCCCGTTTTTGGCAGCAGATTTCGCTTACGGCCATACCACGTTGAGAACGCCCGATCTCGTCTGATCTCGGAAGCTAAGCAGGGTCGGGCCTGGTTAGTACTTGGGTGGGAGACCGCCTGGGAATACCAGGTGCTGTAAGCATTTTTGGCTTTAAAAAAAAAAAAAAAAAAAAAAAAAAGAGTCCATGACATTCTTCAAAAAGCCTGAAATATTCTCTGAGTTTCTTCAACATGCCCGGTCTTGGGAGCAGAGTTTCTTCAGAAGGCCTGAAAAATTCTATGAATTTCTTCAAAAAGCCCGTTTTTGGCAGCAGATTTCGCTTACGGCCATACAACGTTGAGAACGCCCGATCTCGTCTGATCTCGGAAGCTAAGCAGGGTCGGGCCTGGTTAGTACTTGGATGGGAGACCACCTGGGAATACCAGGTGCTGTAAGCTTTTTAGTTTACTTCACTAATGTTCTAACCTTTTAAATAGCCCGTTTTTGGCAGCAGATTTCGCTTACGGCCATACCACGTTGAGAACGCCCGATCTCGTCTGATCTCGGAAGCTAAGCAGGGTCGGGCCTGGTTAGTACTTGGATGGGAGACCGCCTGGGAATACCAGGTGCTGTAAGCTTTTTAGTTTACTTCACTAATGTTCTAACCTTTTAAATAGCCCGTTTTTGGCAGCAGATTTCGCTTACGGCCATACCACGTTGAGAACGCCCAAGTGGAAGCAGTTTGAGAGAACAGGTGGAAATTGATTTGTTTGTCTTGAATCAAAAGTTTTTTGTTTTTTTTTTACTTAAAAAGGAGTTTTTTTTTCTACTTGCTTCGTGTTATTCCCCGGACAGCTTTTGCTGTTTGGGGTATAACTTAACATTTTTGGTTTGGCTAATAAAAAAAAAAAAAAAAAGGAAGGATAACATGGAGACGGAAGCTGGACGTGGCAAACGAAATATGGGAGAGAAAAGTGACGAAGATATACAAAGAGAACGAACGTATGAAAAGAGGTTAACAGTATTGGTGGAGATCGAGGGAGAAGACAGAGTCACCATGATGGAGTTATTGAAGAAGGTGAGAGATGAATGTGGAGAGGTAATCGGATGTCGATATAAAAGTCCAAGAGAATATGAACTGACAATGAATGAGGAGATGGGAAAAGAAAAAATACTGGATGGACTAAGGATAAAGAATAGTCGAATCATGGCCAAAGAAATAAGCAATACTGAGATGGTGGTTTCTTTCCTAAACCTTCCAACGTATATTCAAGACCATGAGATATTGAGAAAATTGACTGAATGGGGAGTAAAAGCAGTTTCAACAATTAAAAGAAGAATGTGGCCAGGGACCGACATCGCAGATGGAACAAGATTCCTGAAAGTCAGGTTCACGGACAATGTCAAATCATTGCCATACTCAACAAAGTTCGAGACGATTGGAGGAGCGGAGCATTTTCGAGTTATCCATGACAGACAGGTGAAGGTGTGCCGTTTGTGTATTCAACCTGGTCATATTGTGAGAGACTGTCCAAGCTTTAAATGCTTCAAGTGTGGCAAGCAGGGACATTATGTGCGAGAATGCAATGAGGGAAACTGCAGCGTGTGTGCCATGAGGGATGCACTATGTGTGTGTAAAACTCCGGAGGATGAGGAAAGGTCTTTGGATCTGTATGACGATAATGAAGAGGAGGAAAAGGAGGAGGAAGAGGAGGCTTCAGTGGCAGAGAAAGAGGTGATAGAGGAAACCTGGTTTGAAAGAGAAGCAACAACAGAACAGCATGACACTGGGAAGGAGAACCATCGAGAGGATGTGGTACTGGAGCAAGTGGTGACGGAGAGAGGGAAAGGAAGGAGGGGAAAAAAATTGTGCCCAAGCAAAGAGACAAATACAGGAGCTGGTAATGTGGAAATCTCAGCGGAGAAGATGGTGGGAAAAGGCGATGGAGGGTCAATCAAAGGCTATGGGGTGGGTCAGGACGGTGGCAGCAAGAAGGGGCAAGGATCAGTTGGAGGAGGAGGAGAGAAGATGGTGCCTGAGACTACATCAACAGATATGGGTGACGAAATGGATACAAATGAAGGAAATTTCAAACAGATGAAACGGAAAAATATTGAAACGGAGGAGAACAGTGCAAAAAAGTAAGACTGATTTTTTTTCTAATGATTTTGTTTTTTCTTATAATTGTAATGCAGGCTATGTGTGACACAATGAGCATTGCATGTTTGAACAGTAATGGACTCCGTGAAACAAATAAGTTTGAGCAGTTGACTGGAATGCTAAAAACAGATGTAATATGTCTGCAAGAGACTCATTGGACTGAAGACATAATGTCTAATATAAAAAAACATTGGGAAGAAGATATTTTTGTCAATCATGGTAGTCAAAGAGCCTGTGGTGTGGCAATATTGATAAAAAGTGGAAGAATGCAAAATGTAAAACAAATATACAGTGATGGTAAAGGAAGATTGCTAGTTATAGAATTTATGTGGCGCAATGAACTGTTCAGACTGATTAATTTATATGCACCTAATGTTGAAACTGAAAGAGTGGGCATCTTTAAGCAAATGAAACCACTATGTACAGGCAAATGTATAGTAGTTGGGGATTTTAATGTGTGGTGTACAAGACTTGATGCGTCAAGCAGTGCAAATTATAGATCAGATGTGTCCAGAAAATATTTAAATGATCTGATGCAAAGTGAGGACATGGTTGATGCCTGGAGAGAGGAGAATCCATTTAAAAGAGAGTTTTCAAGAAGACAAATGGTGCTGGGAAGTTTAAAACAAAGTCGAATTGATTTATGTTTAATTAAAAGAGAAATGCTGAGTTATGTGAAAAACGTGAGATACAAGTTTTTAGGTTTTAGTGACCATGCTGCCATGACAGTAAAGATGAGTGTAAATATGGAAGAAAGAGGAGGAGGACTGTGGTGTTTGAATGCATCTCTGTTGAAGGAAGAGGCATACAAGGAAAATATAAGTAAATGCATAAGATATGAAATGGAAAACCCTTTGTATAAGGAAAATGTGTGTGAGTGGTGGGAAAGAATGAAAGGGAACATTAAAAAAAGAAGTATAAGATATTCAAAGCAAAGGAATTTTATGAGAAAGAGTAAAATGGATGCTCTGAAAGGTGCTTTGGAAAAGGAAGCAGAAAAAATAGAAAATAATCCTGAGTATGGAAAAGAGCGTTTCTTTCAGATAAAAACAGAAATAGATGGGTACGAAAAGGAGAAGTGTGAGGGTGCAATAGTGAGAAGTAGAGTACAGTATGCAGTGGATGGAGAAAGATGCACAAAATTCTTTCTGAATTTAGAGAAAAAAAAACAGAGGAAGAATCATATCACAGAACTGATAAATGAAGAAGGTGAAAAGATAACAGATTATGTGGAGATAAGGGGAGAAGTAGAGTTGTTTTATAAGAAACTATTTAGTAAGGAGGGCATAAAACAAGAATGTGTGGACGAAGTTTTAAATACTGTAGATGCTAGGTTGACCGAAGAAGACAGAAGTATGTGTGATGGAGACATAAGTATTGAGGAAATAGAAGTGGCAATTAAACAAACAAAGTCGAACAAGAGCCCAGGATCAGATGGTTTAACACATGAGTTTTATAAGACTTTTATCAAGATTTTAGCGCCAATAATGCTGAGGCTTTATAGAAGTATGGAAGAGAGAGGGGAGGTACCAGATTCAATGGGTTTAGGAGTAATTACTGTTCTGTACAAAAACAAAGGTAGTCCATATAGTTTGAAAAATTACAGACCTTTAAGTCTTTTAAACACAGATTATAAGATTCTGACAAAAGTTTTAGCCAACAGGATAAAAGAAGTAGTAGGCAATATAATATCACCGAATCAAACATACAGTATACCGGGAAGAGACATTGCATACACAATTTGTACAATAAGAGATGTAGTGGATAGTCTGAATAAGGATGGGGAAGGGGGGATAGTTTTATGTATGGATTTAAATAAAGCGTTTGACAGAGTAGAGCACAGTTTTGTGGAACAAACAATGAGAAGGTTTGGTTTTGGAGAGAGGATTCTAAAGTGGATAAATTTGTTATATAATAATGCAAACAGTTGTGTAAAGGTTAATGGAGCTCTAACAGATCCATTTCCATTGGAAAGGTCAGTAAGGCAGGGATGCCCCCTGTCTGCTTTGTTGTACTCTATATCAGTGGAACCTCTGGCAACATTGATAAAAGGAGATAAGGAGATCAGAGGAATTCCAATTCCATATGGAGGGTTGAGTGTAATCCATCAGTATGCGGATGACACAACATTCACAGTAAGAGATATTGAGAGTATAAATAAAATAATGAAACACATGGAAACATATGGAAAAGCATCAGGTGCAAAAATAAATATTGAAAAGTCAGAAATAATGAGTGTAGGAGGAGTGCATATAGGAGGGTGTGATATTCCTTTTAAAGTTACAACAGAACATATGGTGATTCTAGGAGTGAATATAGGGGTAAATGCAAAAGAAGCTAGGGATGCTACGTGGGCGGGAATTTTGAATAAAATAAAACAAGTATTGCAGTTTTGGAGATTGAGAGAATTAAGATTGAGAGGTAAGGTAGTTGTTGTGAATTCTTTGTTGCTTTCCAAATGTAATTATGTTATTGGTGCAGTTGATCTACCAGACTGGGTACTGAATGAGATGAAGGACGTGGTGAATAATTTTTTGTGGGGAGGGAAAGGGGTGAAAATATCAACAAAAACATTAATAGCAGATTATAAAGTAGGAGGTTTGAAGCTGATTGAGTTAGGTGTAAAAAGAAAGGCAATAAGAGTGAAAACAATAAAGAAGTATTTATATGATAAAGTTGATTGTGGATGGAAAGGTTTTTTTAGGGATTTTTTGGACAAAAGTAGTGGATGTGGAGAAGAAGGGTTGTTCATGGCATTGAAGAAGCCAATGTTTGAAAAAATTCCATTATTTTATCAAGAAGTATTGAGTGCATGGGCTGAGTTTCTATTGAATGTAGGATATGAGTGTGAAAACATTAATCAAGTATATAACCAGCCAATATTTCTGAATTCAAAGATACGGATGAAAGGGAAAATGTTCTATAACAGATTGTATATGCAAGCGGGAGTAAGACAGATCAAGGACCTGGTATACGAATATGTAAAAGGTTTTTTGCCAAATAGAGCTATTTATGATTGTATTGTGGGATGGGATGACGAGATTGAAAAATCAAAAGTGGATTGTGTGTGCGAAAACATAAAAACTAGTCTGCCCAGGAGTTGGGTGGAGATGATAGAGAGGGAGGTTACTAAAATTGGGGATTGGGGAATTCCAGATTTATATATTATGAAAAATGAAAAGAAGAAATATTTGTCTGATATAACAATGAAAGAAATATACAAAATATTGGTGGAAAAGGAAATTAAATTGCCTGCTTCAGAAAATGTATGGCCAAAGCTGTTCCCAGAATTTAATGTAAAGAAAATATGGACAAACTTAAGTGTGAAATATAATGGGCTGGATTGTGAGAATTTAGATTTTAAACTCAGACATAATAGGATATATACGAAGGTGGTGATACATCAAATGAATAAAAACGTAAACAGGGAATGTGATGTATGTAAGACGGATCCTGAAACTCTGATGCATATATTTTTTGAATGCAAAGAGCTTGATGTGTTCCATGAGAAAATGAAAAAATTGATCAAGGATGATTGGGGAAAAGATGTAACAGGAAACGAATGGAAAAAATTGTTTTTATTTGGTGTAAGCACAAATTGTAAAGATCTGGGAGTTAACCTATTGAACTATATTCTAAGTCATGCAAGGTATGCAATATGGGCGAGGAGAAATTTGGCATATTTTGAAGGAAGAAATGTGGATGTTTCTGTGATGTTTAAATCTGTGGTGAGAAAGAACGTTCATTTAATGTGGAAATATCTGAGCAAAGATGCTTTTGAAAAGGCATTTATTAAAGGATGTAGGCTTATATGTGTGGAAGATAAAGGAGGGTTAATCGTAAAATTCTAAAAAGAGAAAAGTAGAAAACA
This sequence comes from Leuciscus leuciscus, assembly GCF_965113295.1. NCBI lineage: Eukaryota > Metazoa > Chordata > Actinopteri > Cypriniformes > Leuciscidae > Leuciscus > Leuciscus leuciscus. The sequence continues at coordinate 81,743,825 of NC_138725.1, read as the reverse complement.
AGAGTGTACTGATAGATGTTGAATATAAATTTATGAATGTAATTATGTGTTTAAGTTTGTTGCTATTTTAATTTTAATCTTTGATAGAATGATATGATGTTTATTTGTCGTGATGTGTTTAGTGTGGGAAATACTTTATTCATTGTGTTGAATGATAATATGATGTGAAAAATATTTTTGTTACTTTTGATAATAAAAAAAAAAAAAAAAAAAAAAAAAAAAAGAGAACGCCCGATCTCGTCTGATCTCGGAAGCTAAGCAGGGTCGGGCCTGGTTAGTACTTGGATGGGAGACCGCCTGGGAATACCAGGTGCTGTAAGCTTTTTAGTTTACTTCACTAATGTTCTAACCTTTTAAATAGCCCGTTTTTGGCAGCAGATTTCGCTTACGGCCATACCACGTTGAGAACGCCCGATCTCGTCTGATCTCGGAAGCTAAGCAGGGTCGGGCCTGGTTAGTACTTGGATGGGAGACCGCCTGGGAATACCAGGTGCTGTAAGCATTTTTGGCTTTAAAAAAAAAAAAAAAAAAAAAAAAAAGAGTCCATGAGATTCTTCAAAAAGCCTGAAATATTCTCTGAGTTTCTTCAACATGCCCGGTCTTGGGAGCAGAGTTTCTTCAGAAGGCCTGAAAAATTCTATGAATTTCTTCAAAAAGCCCGTTTTTGGCAGCAGATTTCGCTTACGGCCATACAACGTTGAGAACGCCCGATCTCGTCTGATCTCGGAAGCTAAGCAGGGTCGGGCCTGGTTAGTACTTGGATGGGAGACCGCCTGGGAATACCAGGTGCTGTAAGCTTTTTAGTTTACTTCACTAATGTTCTAACCTTTTAAATAGCCCGTTTTTGGCAGCAGATTTCGCTTACGGCCATACCACGTTGAGAACGCCCGATCTCGTCTGATCTCGGAAGCTAAGCAGGGTCGGGCCTGGTTAGTACTTGGATGGGAGACCGCCTGGGAATACCAGGTGCTGTAAGCTTTTTAGTTTACTTCACTAATGTTCTAACCTTTTAAATAGCCCGTTTTTGGCAGCAGATTTCGCTTACGGCCATACCACGTTGAGAACGCCCGATCTCGTCTGATCTCGGAAGCTAAGCAGGGTCGGGCCTGGTTAGTACTTGGATGGGAGACCGCCTGGGAATACCAGGTGCTGTAAGCTTTTTAGTTTACTTCACTAATGTTCTAACCTTTTAAATAGCCCGTTTTTGGCAGCAGATTTCGCTTACGGCCATACCACGTTGAGAACGCCCGATCTCGTCTGATCTTGGAAGCTAAGCAGGGTCGGGCCTGGTTAGTACTTGGATGGGAGACCGCCTGGGAATACCAGGTGCTGTAAGCTTTTTAGTTTACTTCACTAATGTTCTAACCTTTTAAATAGCCCGTTTTTGGCAGCAGATTTCGCTTACGGCCATACCACGTTGAGAACGCCCGATCTCGTCTGATCTCGGAAGCTAAGCAGGGTCGGGCCTGGTTAGTACTTGGATGGGAGACCGCCTGGGAATACCAGGTGCTGTAAGCTTTTTAGTTTACTTCACTAATGTTCTAACCTTTTAAATAGCCCGTTTTTGGCAGCAGATTTCGCTTACGGCCATACCACGTTGAGAACGCCCGATCTCGT
>NC_138725.1:81734708-81737208 GCF_965113295.1 Leuciscus leuciscus | reverse complement strand
CTGGTTAGTACTTGGATGGGAGACCGCCTGGGAATACCAGGTGCTGTAAGCATTTTTGGCTTTAAAAAAAAAAAAAAAAAAAAAAAGAGTCCATGAGATTCTTCAAAAAGCCTGAAATATTCTCTGAGTTTCTTCAACATGCCCGGTCTTGGGAGCAGAGTTTCTTCAGAAGGCCTGAAAAATTCTATGAATTTCTTCAAAAAGCCCGTTTTTGGCAGCAGATCTCGCTTACGGCCATACCACGTTGAGAACGCCCGATCTTGTCTGATCTCGGAAGCTAAGCAGGGTCGGGCCTGGTTAGTACTTGGATGGGAGACCGCCTGGGAATACCAGGTGCTGTAAGCATTTTTGGCTTTAAAAAAAAAAAATTTAAAAAAAAAAGAGTCCATGAGATTCTTCAAAAAGCCTGAAATATTCTCTGAGTTTCTTCAACATGCCCGGTCTTGGGAGCAGAGTTTCTTCAGAAGGCCTGAAAAATTCTATGAATTTCTTCAAAAAGCCCGTTTTTGGCAGCAGATCTCGCTTACGGCCATACCACGTTGAGAACGCCCGATCTCGTCTGATCTCGGAAGCTAAGCAGGGTCGGGCCTGGTTAGTACTTGGATGGGAGACCGCCTGGGAATACCAGGTGCTGTAAGCTTTTTAGTTTACTTCACTAATGTTCTAACCTTTTAAATAGCCCGTTTTTGGCAGCAGATTTCGCTTACGGCCATACCACGTTGAGAACGCCCGATCTCGTCTGATCTCGGAAGCTAAGCAGGGTCGGGCCTGGTTAGTACTTGGATGGGAGACCGCCTGGGAATACCAGGTGCTGTAAGCTTTTTAGTTTACTTCACTAATGTTCTAACCTTTTAAATAGCCCGTTTTTGGCAGCAGATTTCGCTTACGGCCATACCACGTTGAGAACGCCCGATCTCGTCTGATCTCGGAAGCTAAGCAGGGTCGGGCCTGGTTAGTACTTGGATGGGAGACCGCCTGGGAATACCAGGTGCTGTAAGCTTTTTAGTTTACTTCACTAATGTTCTAACCTTTTAAATAGCCCGTTTTTGGCAGCAGATTTCGCTTACGGCCATACCACGTTGAGAACGCCCGATCTCGTCTGATCTCGGAAGCTAAGCAGGGTCGGGCCTGGTTAGTACTTGGATGGGAGACCGCCTGGGAATACCAGGTGCTGTAAGCTTTTTAGTTTACTTCACTAATGTTCTAACCTTTTAAATAGCCCGTTTTTGGCAGCAGATTTCGCTTACGGCCATACCACGTTGAGAACGCCCGATCTCGTCTGATCTCGGAAGCTAAGCAGGGTCGGGCCTGGTTAGTACTTGGATGGGAGACCGCCTGGGAATACCAGGTGCTGTAAGCTTTTTAGTTTACTTCACTAATGTTCTAACCTTTTAAATAGCCCGTTTTTGGCAGCAGATTTCGCTTAAGGCCATACCACGTTGAGAACGCCCGATCTCGTCTGATCTCGGAAGCTAAGCAGGGTCGGGCCTGGTTAGTACTTGGATGGGAGACCGCCTGGGAATACCAGGTGCTGTAAGATTTTTAGTTTACTTCACTAATGTTCTAACCTTTTAAATAGCCCGTTTTTGGCAGCAGATTTCGCTTACGGCCATACCACGTTGAGAACGCCCGATCTCGTCGGATCTCGGAAGCTAAGCAGGGTCGGGCCTGGTTAGTACTTGGATGGGAGACCGCCTGGGAATACTAGGTGCTGTAAGCATTTTTGGCTTTAAAAAAAAAAAAAAAAAAAAAAAGAGTCCATGAGATTCTTCAAAAAGCCTGAAATATTCTCTGAGTTTCTTCAACATGCCCGGTCTTGGGAGCAGAGTTTCTTCAGAAGGCCTGAAAAATTCTATGAATTTCTTCAAAAAGCCCGTTTTTGGCAGCAGATTTCGCTTACGGCCATACCACGTTGAGAACGCCCGATCTCGTCTGATCTCGGAAGCTAAGCAGGGTCGGGCCTAGTTAGTACTTGGATGGGAGACCGCCTGGGAATACCAGGTGCTGTAAGCATTTTTGGCTTTAAAAAAAAAAAAAAAAAAAAAAAAGAGTCCATGAGATTCTTCAAAAAGCCTGAAATATTCTCTGAGTTTCTTCAACATGCCCGGTCTTGGGAGCAGAGTTTCTTCAGAAGGCCTGAAAAATTCTATGAATTTCTTCAAAAAGCCCGTTTTTGGCAGCAGATTTCGCTTACGGCCATACAACGTTGAGAACGCCCGATCTCGTCTGATCTCGGAAGCTAAGCAGGGTCGGGCCTGGTTAGTACTTGGATGGGAGACCGCCTGGGAATACCAGGTGCTGTAAGCTTTTTAGTTTACTTCACTAATGTTCTAACCTTTTAAATAGCCCGTTTTTGGCAGCAGATTTCGCTTACGGCCATACCACGTTGAGAACGCCCGATCTCGTCTGATCTCGGAAGCTAAGCAGGGTCGGGCCTGGTTAGTACTTGGATGGGAGACCGCCTGGGAATACCAGGTGCTGTAAGCTTTTTAGTTTACTT
>NC_138725.1:81722208-81729708 GCF_965113295.1 Leuciscus leuciscus | reverse complement strand
AGAGTTTCTTCAGAAGGCCTGAAAAATTCTATGAATTTCTTCAAAAAGCCCGTTTTTGGCAGCAGATCTCGCTTACGGCCATACCACGTTGAGAACGCCCGATCTCGTCTGATCTCGGAAGCTAAGCAGGGTCGGGCCTGGTTAGTACTTGGATGGGAGACCGCCTGGGAATACCAGGTGCTGTAAGCTTTTTAGTTTACTTCACTAATGTTCTAACCTTTTAAATAGCCCGTTTTTGGCAGCAGATTTCGCTTACGGCCATACAACGTTGAGAACGCCCGATCTCGTCTGATCTCGGAAGCTAAGCAGGGTCGGGCCTGGTTAGTACTTGGATGGGAGACCGCCTGGGAATACCAGGTGCTGTAAGCTTTTTAGTTTACTTCACTAATGTTCTAACCTTTTAAATAGCCCGTTTTTGGCAGCAGATTTCGCTTACGGCCATACCACGTTGAGAACGCCCGATCTCGTCTGATCTCGGAAGCTAAGCAGGGTCGGGCCTGGTTAGTACTTGGATGGGAGACCGCCTGGGAATACCAGGTGCTGTAAGCTTTTTAGTTTACTTCACTAATGTTCTAACCTTTTAAATAGCCCGTTTTTGGCAGCAAATTTCGCTTACGGCCATACCACGTTGAGAACGCCCGATCTCGTCTGATCTCGGAAGCTAAGCAGGGTCGGGCCTGGTTAGTACTTGGATGGGAGACCGCCTGGGAATACCAGGTGCTGTAAGATTTTTAGTTTACTTCACTAATGTTCTAACCTTTTAAATAGCCCGTTTTTGGCAGCAGATTTCGCTTACGGCCATACCACGTTGAGAACGCCCGATCTCGTCGGATCTCGGAAGCTAAGCAGGGTCGGGCCTGGTTAGTACTTGGATGGGAGACCGCCTGGGAATACCAGGTGCTGTAAGCATTTTTGGCTTTAAAAAAAAAAAAAAAAAAAAAAAGAGTCCATGAGATTCTTCAAAAAGCCTGAAATATTCTCTGAGTTTCTTCAACATGCCCGGTCTTGGGAGCAGAGTTTCTTCAGAAGGCCTGAAAAATTCGATGAATTTCTTCAAAAAGCCCGTTTTTGGCAGCAGATTTCGCTTACGGCCATACCACGTTGAGAACGCCCGATCTCGTCTGATCTCGGAAGCTAAGCAGGGTCGGGCCTAGTTAGTACTTGGATGGGAGACCGCCTGGGAATACCAGGTGCTGTAAGCATTTTTGGCTTTAAAAAAAAAAAAAAAAAAAAAAAAGAGTCCATGAGATTCTTCAAAAAGCCTGAAATATTCTCTGAGTTTCTTCAACATGCCCGGTCTTGGGAGCAGAGTTTCTTCAGAAGGCCTGAAAAATTCTATGAATTTCTTCAAAAAGCCCGTTTTTGGCAGCAGATTTCGCTTACGGCCATACAACGTTGAGAACGCCCGATCTCGTCTGATCTCGGAAGCTAAGCAGGGTCGGGCCTGGTTAGTACTTGGATGGGAGACCGCCTGGGAATACCAGGTGCTGTAAGCTTTTTAGTTTACTTCACTAATGTTCTAACCTTTTAAATAGCCCGTTTTTGGCAGCAGATTTCGCTTACGGCCATACCACGTTGAGAACGCCCGATCTCGTCTGATCTCGGAAGCTAAGCAGGGTCGGGCCTGGTTAGTACTTGGATGGGAGACCGCCTGGGAATACCAGGTGCTGTAAGCTTTTTAGTTTACTTCACTAATGTTCTAACCTTTTAAATAGCCCGTTTTTGGCAGCAGATTTCGCTTACGGCCATACCACGTTGAGAACGCCCGATCTCGTCTGATCTCGGAAGCTAAGCAGGGTCGGGCCTGGTTAGTACTTGGATGGGAGACCGCCTGGGAATACCAGGTGCTGTAAGCTTTTTAGTTTACTTCACTAATGTTCTAACCTTTTAAATAGCCCGTTTTTGGCAGCAGATTTTGCTTACGGCCATACCACGTTGAGAATGCCCGATCTCGTCTGATCTCGGAAGCTAAGCAGGGTCGGGCCTGGTTAGTACTTGGATGGGAGACCGCCTGGGAATACCAGGTGCTGTAAGCTTTTTAGTTTACTTCACTAATGTTCTAACCTTTTAAATAGCCCGTTTTTGGCAGCAGATTTCGCTTACGGCCATACCACGTTGAGAACGCCCGATCTCGTCTGATCTCGGAAGCTAAGCAGGGTCGGGCCTGGTTAGTACTTGGATGGGAGACCGCCTGGGAATACCAGGTGCTGTAAGCATTTTTGGCTTTAAAAAAAAAAAAAAAAAAAAAAAGAGTCCATGAGATTCTTCAAAAAGCCTGAAATATTCTCTGAGTTTCTTCAACATGCCCGGTCTTGGGAGCAGAGTTTCTTCAGAAGGCCTGAAAAATTCTATGAATTTCTTCAAAAAGCCCGTTTTTGGCAGCAGATTTCGCTTAAGGCCATACCACGTTGAGAACGCCCGATCTCGTCTGATCTCGGAAGCTAAGCAGGGTCGGGCCTGGTTAGTACTTGGATGGGAGACCGCCTGGGAATACCAGGTGCTGTAAGCTTTTTAGTTTACTTCACTAATGTTCTAACCTTTTAAATAGCCCGTTTTTGGCAGCAGATTTCGCTTACGGCCATACCACGTTGAGAACGCCCGATCTCGTCTGATCTCGGAAGCTAAGCAGGGTCGGGCCTGGTTAGTACTTGGATGGGAGACCGCCTGGGAATACCAGGTGCTGTAAGCATTTTTGGCTTTAAAAAAAAAAAAAAAAAAAAAAAAGAGTCCATGAGATTCTTCAAAAAGCCTGAAATATTCTCTGAGTTTCTTCAACATGCCCGGTCTTGGGAGCAGAGTTTCTTCAGAAGGCCTGAAAAATTCTATGAATTTCTTCAAAAAGCCCGTTTTTGGCAGCAGATTTCGCTTACGGCCATACCACGTTGAGGGCGCTGTTGAGCTTACAGGAAGTGACGTGGCAGTTTGTTGTGTGCAGTAGGTGAGACAGGCTCACCAATTTTCCGTTTAATTTAGTTTTGTTTTTGGGAAATAATAGTCTTTTTGTTTAGTTTTTTTGTTTGTTTGAGTTTTCCTCCCAGCAGCTTACGCTGTTTGGGGGGAGTTTAAGCGTGTTTTTGTTCTTTTATTTAAAATGGATGGATTAATGGCAAACGACACTGGACTGGCAGGAGGAACACGCACGGAAAACGACACTGGACTGGTAGGAGGAACACGCACGGAAAACGACACTGGACTGGCAGGAGGAACACGCACGGCAAACGACACTGGACTGGCAGGAGGAACGCGCACGGCAAACGACACTGGACTGGCTGGAGGAACACGTACGGCAAACAATTTTGGACTGGAGAATCGACAAAGAGCTGGAAATGGAAAGGATCAAGGAGCAAGGAAAAGATTTGGTGAAAGAAAATACTTAAAGGAGGCAACAGTAATCGTAAATACGGAGAACGTGAGTGGAGTGAGAGCGGAGGATATAATCAAAGCTATTTCAGAACAAATTGGAAGTGGAAAGGTGTTGGCTGTAAGACCCCGACAAGGCAAAGAATATGAACTGACACTGGAACAGGAAGAAATGTGCGACGTTTTAATCGAGGGATTGACAATAAAGGGAGTGGACTGTGAAGTAAAGAAACTGCAAAATAAAGATTATGTTGTTTCCTTCATGCACCTGCCTGTCTACCTGGATGATAATGAAATTTTGGACAAATTGGAAGGTTGGGGGGTTTCCCCCATATCTAAAATCAAAAGAAGGTGTTATCCGGGCACTGACATTGAAGATGGTACACGATTTGTGAAGGTGAGGTTCCCTAAAGAAGTGGCGTCACTCCCTTATAGCACAAAGCTGGAAACAGCGGAAGGGCCGCAGTACTTTAGGGTGATGCACAGCCACCAGGTGAAGACCTGTAGGCTGTGCATGAGCCCAGGACATCTGCTGAAAGATTGCCCAGAATTCAAGTGCTATAAGTGTGAGGAAAGGGGACATTTTGCACGAGACTGCAACGCTGTCAGGTGCCCGGATTGCCAAGAAATTTTAAATAAATGTGAATGCTGGATGGAGGGAGAGGTAGGAGGAAGGGAAGAACAGGTGGACAGACAGGTGCATGAAGGGAACAACGAGGAAGAAGGACATTGTGAAGAAAGACAAGAAGAGGACGAATCGCAACCAAAGGAAGCAGAGGAAGGAACAAACAATAGACAGGATGGAGAAGGAGAAAATGAAAAGGATGATGAACAGATAAGAGAAGAGGACATGCAATTGACACCAATGGACATATCTTCAAGTCATGGACAAAAAGGAAAAGAACAAGACAAAGAAACTGACAGCGAAGGAGAAATAAGGATGGAGGCGGACGAGAAGGAAAAAGTGGAGAGGGGACAAGTACGAAGAAGATCGCTAAAGGTAAAGCCAAATTTAGAAACTGCAAGAAAAAAAGTGCTGAAAAAAGGACTAGTGAAATGTTTAAACAGGTTTGAGGCGTTAAAGGAACTGGAGGAGAAAGACTGAGAATGATGGGTTTTAGATATTTATTTATTTTCTTTTTAATGGTTTTAAGTTGTGTGACTTTTAATGCGAGAGGACTTTTGAACTTGAAGAAATTTGAAAATGTAAAAGAAAAATGTAAAAGAGAAGACATTATTGTGCTACAAGAAACAAACTGGAGAGAAAATGTGATGAATGAATACAAAAAGAGATGGGAAGGAGGAATTTTATACAATAATGGAGATGGGAGGCTGGGGAGAGGTGTGGCTTTTTTAATGACGGATGAACTTTTTAAAGCAAGTACAATTATATACAAAGATACGATGGGGAAATGTATGGTGGTTGAGACAAAACATGAAGGAAGAGAATTGATTTTAGTAAATGTACATGCACCAACGGAGGACAAGGAAAAGAAAGAGTTTTTTAATGTTTTAAGAAATATTGTAAAGAAGTATAAGGAAGTAATAATGATGGGGGATTTTAACACGGTTTTTAGTAAACAAGACATGGCAGAAGGAATGGTTTTTAAATCTGATACAGGGAGAAAAGAATTAAAAGTATTAATGGCAGAAAATAATATGATAGATGTGTGGAGAGAAAGAAATGAAAAGAAAAAAGAATTTTCAAGGAGACAAATAGTAGGGAATTTTGTGTGCAAAACAAGAATTGACTTTATTTTATGTACAAGGAATGTGGAGAATTTTATCGAAAATATTAAGTACGAAGACACAAGTTTTAGCGATCACAGTTTTTTATTTTTTAAAATGGATTGGAATAAAGTGCAAAGAGGGCCAGGAATATGGGTTTTAAATACAAAAATGTTACAAAATGAAGACTATGTTTTAAAGGTTAAAGAAATTATAGAAAAAGAAAAGCAAAATGAAATGTATGAAGAAGATAAGAGAATATGGTGGGAGAACGTAAAGTTTTTAATAAAAAAATTCTCGATTAAGTATTGTAGTATAATACGCAAATGCAAAAGATACAAAGAAAAAGAAATAAAGGAAAGTTTGGAAGTGGAATTGAATAAAGAAAATAAAGATATACAAAAGATAAAGGAAATGGAGGAAAAACTGAAAGAAATAGAGGAAAAAGAATATGAGGGGGCGAGGTTAAGAAGCAAAGCTAAATATATGGTGGAGGGAGAAAAATGCACAAAGTTCTTTTTTGATTTGGAAAAAAAGAAAGGGAAAGCTGAAACGATAAAAGAGATAAGAGGAAAAAATGGGGAAATTGTAGAAGGGAATGAAAAAATTTTAGAAGAAATAAGGAATTTTTATGAAGATCTTTTTAGTACAAGGGGTGTAGAAGAAAATGAAAAAAGGGATTTGTTGAATCAGATAAAAGCAAAAATTAACGAGGAAGATAGAAAAGAATGTGATCAAGAAATCAGAGAAGAAGAGATAGAAAGAGCAATAAAGCAGCTGAATAAAAAGAAAAGTCCAGGAATAGATGGTTTGGGAAGTGAATTTTATATATGTTTTAAAGAGATTTTAACCAAGATTTTAAAGGAAGTTTTTAGAGAAATTTTTGAAAAAGAAGAAGTTAATGAAAGAATGGGGATGGGGATAACAAAACTGATATACAAAAAGAAAGGAGAAAAAGTAGATTTAAAAAACTACAGGCCGATCACAATGCTGAACACAGATCTTAAGATTTTAGCGAAAGTTTTAGCAAACAGATTAAAAGAAGTAATGCCAAGTATAATTGAAACAAACCAAGCGTACGGAGTAAAAGGAAGGGATATAGCGGATATAACAATGAGCATAAGAGACACAATATGGTACATGAAAGAAAAAAAGGAAGATGGATACGTAATTAGTTTAGATTTTGAAAAAGCTTTTGATAGGGTTGAACACGGGTATTTATTTGATGTTTTAAAGAATTTTGGTTTTGGGGGAGATTTTATCAAATGGATTGAGATTTTATATAAGGGCGCTTTAACAAGAATAAAATGTAATGGGTTTTTAACAGATTGTTTTAAAATCACAAGATCAATAAGACAGGGTTGTCCGCTTTCAGCGTTATTATATTCACTTGTATCGGAACCATTAGGATTAGCTATAAAACAAAAAGAAGGAATAATTGGAATTGAAATTGAGGAAAACAAAGCTGAAGGGAAGGTTTTTCAATATGCTGATGACACTACAATAATAGTAAAAGGAAAGGAGAGCATCAAAGAAGTTATGAAGGTTGTAGAAGAATATTGTAAAGGATCTGGGAGTAAAGTAAATGAGGATAAGACAGTATATATGAGATTTGGTAAAGCAATGGTTTTAAGGAATTTTTTTAATTTCAAGGAAGTGGAAGAAATGAGGATTTTAGGGATTTTAATGGGGAAAAATGAGAGGAAAGTAAGAGATGAAATGTGGGAGCAACTAGTAACAGAAATAGAGAGAAGGTTAAATTTTTGGAAATTAAGAACATTAAACTTGAAAGGGAAGGTTTTAATATTGAATGTTTTAATGGTTTCTAAGCTATGGTATGTTTTATATGTGTCGGAGATGCCATTGTGGACAGAAAAGAGGTTGAAGAAATGTTTTCTTGACTTTTTATGGGAGGGGAAACCAGCAAGAATAGCTTTTAACACGATTTTAGGGGCGGTAGACAAGGGGGGTTTAGGTTTAATGGATGTGGAACAAAGAAAAAATAGTTTGAGAGTGAAAATAGTGAAGAAATACCTACAGGATGAGGGAAAATCAGAGTGGAAAAAGACGATGAAATATTTTTTAAACAAATGTGGGAATTTTAACATGGGAGATGGAATTTTATGGATGAAAACGAAGATTTGGATGACAGAATGCTTACCAGAGTTTTATAGAGAAATTTTTAGTGCCTGGGGGAAATTTTTAGCCAAAGTCGAGTATGATCCACATGGGAGAGAAAACATTTTAAATCAACCTCTGTTCTTAAACAAAAACATTTTAAACCAAGAGAAAGAAATGTTTTTAAAGAAATGGATGGAAGTGGGGATAACAAGAGTAAGAGACGTTTTATATGAATTTAAAGAAGGTTTTTTACCGACACAATTTATTGTGGATGCAATGGAGGAGGCAAAA
>NC_138725.1:81714708-81717208 GCF_965113295.1 Leuciscus leuciscus | reverse complement strand
TCTTTTTAAGAACTTTTTTTTGTGTTATGATTTTAAAAATGGTTACTTTTAATGCTAGAGGGTTAAGGGATATAAGGAAATTTGAAAAAGTGAAGGAAATGTGCAAAAGAGAAGATGTGATAATGTTACAAGAGACTAACTGGAAAGATGTGCATATAAGTGAAATAAGGAAAAAATGGAATGGAGAGATTTTATACAACAACGGTGATGATAGATTTGGAAGAGGAGTTGCAGTACTAATAAGAGAAAATAGAGATATAAAATGTAAAGTAGTGTATAAAGATAAAGTCGGGAAATGTATAGGTTTTGAAATGGAATATGAAGAGAACAAAATACTTGTGGTAAATGTGCATGCACCACCGGAAGAGATTAAGAAGAGGGAATATTTTAATGGTTTAAGGGAACTTTTAAGGAAATATAAGGAAATTGTTATTATGGGGGATTTTAATGTTGTTTTTAGTAAATTGGACATGGCTGAAGGAATGGTTTTTAAGACGGATACAGGAAGAAAAGAGTTAAAAGGGCTGATGGAAGAAAATAATTTGATTGATGTATGGAGGGAAAGAAATGAAAAGAGAAAAGAATTTTCAAGAAGACAAATAGTGGGGAATTTTATTTGTAAAACAAGAATCGATTTTATTTTATGTACAAGGAATATAGAAAGTTTTTTAGAAAAAATAAGGTACGAAGAAACAAGTTTAAGCGATCATAAACCTATTTTTATGCAAATAGATTGGAATACAGTGAAAAGAGGGCCGGGAGTATGGGTTTTAAACACAGGGATTTTAAAGAATGAAGACTATGTTTTGAGTGTACAAGAAATCATAACAAAGGAAAAAGAAAACGGAATGTATAGAGAGGACAAAAGGATTTGGTGGGAAAATGTGAAGTATTTAATCAAAAAGTTTACCATAAAATATTGTGGGATAATCCAGAGATGCAAAAATGGTAAGGAAAGAGAAATACGAGAACAACTAGAAAAGGAATTGAACATGAACGAAAAAGATATACAAAAAATAAAGGAAATAGAGGGAAAACTGAAAGAAATAGAAGAGAAGAAATATAACGGGGCACGATTAAGAAGTAAAGCAAAGTATACAGTGGAAGGAGAGAAATGTACAAAGTTTTTCTTTGACTTGGAAAGAAGAAGGGGAATGTCACAAACAATTAAAGGAATACAAAGGGAAGATGGAGAGATAGTGGAAACAAATGAGGAGATATTAAAAGCAATAAAAGCATATTATGAAAAGCTATTTAAAGCAGAAGGAGTAAAAGAGGAAGAAAAACTAGAATTATTGAAACAAATAAAGACCAAAGTAGGAGAGGATGACAAAAAAGAGTGTGACCTAGAGATAAGAGAAGAAGAGATAAAAAGAGCAATAAGTGAACTGAATAAAAGGAAAAGTCCAGGCATTGATGGTTTAGGAATGAATTTTATATAACTTTTAAGGATTTTTTAACTGGTATTTTAAAAGAAGTATATGAAGATATTTTTAAGAAAGAGGAAATGAATCAGAGAATGGGGATGGGATTAATTAAGTTGATATATAAAAGAAAAGGAGAAAAAGTAGACTTAAAAATTATAGACCAATCACAATGCTGAATACAGATTTGAAAATTTTAACAAAGGTTTTTAGCCAACAGATTGAAAGAGGTAATGCCAACCATAATCAAAACAAATCAAGTGTATGGAGTGAAAGGGAAGGATATAGCAGACACAACAATAAGTATAATAGATAGAATAAGGTATATGAAAGTAAAAAATAAAGACGGATATGTTATTAGTTTGGATTTTGAAAAGGCCTTTGACAGAGTAGAACATGATTATTTATTTGAGATTTTAAGAGGGTATGGGTTTGGGGAAAGCTTTATCAAATGGATTACAATTTTATATAAAGGAGCAATAACAAGAATAAAATGTAATGGTTTTTTAACAGAATGTTTTAAATTAACTAGGTCAATAAGACAAGGATGTCCACTATCAGCACTTTTATATTCATTAATTGCAGAACCATTGGGATTAGCTGTAAAAATAGATAAAGAAGTAAGAGGGATAGACATTGAAGAGAGTGGGGAAAATGAAAAAATATTTCAATACGCAGATGATACAACGATAATGGTTAAGGATATAGAGAGTGTTAAAAAGGCAATGGAAGTGGTACAGACGTTTTGTAGGGGATCTGGGAGCAAGATAAATGAAGAGAAAACAGTATATATGAGATTTGGAAGAGTGAGTGTTTTAGCAAATGATTTTAATTTTAAAGAATCAAAGGAAATAAAGATTTTAGGTGTTTTAATAGGGAAAGACGAAAAGTATGTTAAAGAAGTAATGTGGGAAGAAATATTAGGAGGAATTGAAAGAAGGTTAACTTTTTGGAAATTGAGGACTTTAAGTTTAAAAGGGAAGGTTTTAATTGTAAATGTTTTAATGGTAGCAAAGCTATGGTATGTTTTATATGTGACTTCTATGCCGATGTGGGTGGAAAAAAAGGCTGAAAAA
>NC_138725.1:81704708-81707208 GCF_965113295.1 Leuciscus leuciscus | reverse complement strand
GGAAGAAAAGAGTTAAAAGGGCTGATGGAAGAAAATAATTTGATTGATGTATGGAGGGAAAGAAATGAAAAGAGAAAAGAATTTTCAAGAAGACAAATAGTGGGGAATTTTATTTGTAAAACAAGAATCGATTTTATTTTATGTACAAGGAATATAGAAAGTTTTTTAGAAAAAATAAGGTACGAAGAAACAAGTTTAAGCGATCATAAACCTATTTTTATGCAAATAGATTGGAATACAGTGAAAAGAGGGCCGGGAGTATGGGTTTTAAACACAGGGATTTTAAAGAATGAAGACTATGTTTTGAGTGTACAAGAAATCATAACAAAGGAAAAAGAAAACGGAATGTATAGAGAGGACAAAAGGATTTGGTGGGAAAATGTGAAGTATTTAATCAAAAAGTTTACCATAAAATATTGTGGGATAATCCAGAGATGCAAAAATGGTAAGGAAAGAGAAATACGAGAACAACTAGAAAAGGAATTGAACATGAACGAAAAAGATATACAAAAAATAAAGGAAATAGAGGGAAAACTGAAAGAAATAGAAGAGAAGAAATATAACGGGGCACGATTAAGAAGTAAAGCAAAGTATACAGTGGAAGGAGAGAAATGTACAAAGTTTTTCTTTGACTTGGAAAGAAGAAGGGGAATGTCACAAACAATTAAAGGAATACAAAGGGAAGATGGAGAGATAGTGGAAACAAATGAGGAGATATTAAAAGCAATAAAAGCATATTATGAAAAGCTATTTAAAGCAGAAGGAGTAAAAGAGGAAGAAAAACTAGAATTATTGAAACAAATAAAGACCAAAGTAGGAGAGGATGACAAAAAAGAGTGTGACCTAGAGATAAGAGAAGAAGAGATAAAAAGAGCAATAAGTGAACTGAATAAAAGGAAAAGTCCAGGCATTGATGGTTTAGGGAATGAATTTTATATAACTTTTAAGGATTTTTTAACTGGTATTTTAAAAGAAGTATATGAAGATATTTTTAAGAAAGAGGAAATGAATCAGAGAATGGGGATGGGATTAATTAAGTTGATATATAAAAGAAAAGGAGAAAAAGTAGACTTAAAAAATTATAGACCAATCACAATGCTGAATACAGATTTGAAAATTTTAACAAAGGTTTTAGCCAACAGATTGAAAGAGGTAATGCCAACCATAATCAAAACAAATCAAGTGTATGGAGTGAAAGGGAAGGATATAGCAGACACAACAATAAGTATAATAGATAGAATAAGGTATATGAAAGTAAAAAATAAAGACGGATATGTTATTAGTTTGGATTTTGAAAAGGCCTTTGACAGAGTAGAACATGATTATTTATTTGAGATTTTAAGAGGGTATGGGTTTGGGGAAAGCTTTATCAAATGGATTACAATTTTATATAAAGGAGCAATAACAAGAATAAAATGTAATGGTTTTTTAACAGAATGTTTTAAATTAACTAGGTCAATAAGACAAGGATGTCCACTATCAGCACTTTTATATTCATTAATTGCAGAACCATTGGGATTAGCTGTAAAAATAGATAAAGAAGTAAGAGGGATAGACATTGAAGAGAGTGGGGAAAATGAAAAAATATTTCAATACGCAGATGATACAACGATAATGGTTAAGGATATAGAGAGTGTTAAAAAGGCAATGGAAGTGGTACAGACGTTTTGTAGGGGATCTGGGAGCAAGATAAATGAAGAGAAAACAGTATATATGAGATTTGGAAGAGTGAGTGTTTTAGCAAATGATTTTAATTTTAAAGAATCAAAGGAAATAAAGATTTTAGGTGTTTTAATAGGGAAAGACGAAAAGTATGTTAAAGAAGTAATGTGGGAAGAAATATTAGGAGGAATTGAAAGAAGGTTAACTTTTTGGAAATTGAGGACTTTAAGTTTAAAAGGGAAGGTTTTAATTGTAAATGTTTTAATGGTAGCAAAGCTATGGTATGTTTTATATGTGACTTCTATGCCGATGTGGGTGGAAAAAAGGCTGAAAAAATGTTTTTTGGATTTTATATGGGATGGAAAACCACCAAGAATTGCATATAATACTGTAATAGGTGAAGTAGGAAAGGGAGGGATGGGATTGATAGATGTGGAACAAAGAAAAAATAGCTTAAGAGTTAAAGTAATAAAAAAGTATCTAGATGAGAAAAGTAAAACAGCATGGAAAAAGACAATGGAATATTTTTTAAATAAATGTGGGAATTTTAATTTGGGAGATAATATTTTATGGATGAAAACTAAGAATTGGATGATGGAAGGAATGCCAGATTTTTACAAAGAATTGATGAGTGCTTGGGGGAAATTTCTAACTATTGTTAATTTTAATCTTCAAGGTAGAGAGAGCATTTTAAACCAGCCTTTATTCTTAAACAGCTGCATTTTAAATCAGGGGAAAGTGATTTTTTTAAAGAAATGGTGGGATGTTGGGATCACAAGAGTCAGAGATATTTTATATGAATTTAAAGAGGGATTTTTACCATTACAGTATATAATAG
>NC_138725.1:81694708-81697208 GCF_965113295.1 Leuciscus leuciscus | reverse complement strand
ACATTCCAGGAAGTGTTTCAAGGCAGTAGGGAGAGAGAGGCTCTCCCATGCTTTTGCAGATTATTGTTGTTTCTTTTTGCATTTAAAACACTTTTCATTTAAAGTTGTTTATTTGCAACTCCAAGCAGTTTTTCTGCTTGGAGGAAATCCTCATTTTGAACAATGGACACACCACATGATAAAGAACCAAGAATGGCAGGAGGAACAAGGAAAGTGGCTGAACAACATGCAACGGACAAGCATTCAAGTGAGCTGACTGGATTTAATAAGGAGATTGGAGTACAACAACACAACGGAAAGGCAGTGGATTATTTGAAAGAGGCAACGGTCGTGTTGGATTTAATGGGAAACAAGGATATAAGTGTCGAGGATATTATCAAGACAATTTTGGAGGAAGTGGGTTTTGGCAATTTACTTGCAGTGAGACCCAAGAAGGATATGGAATATGAATTGACCCTGAGGAGTGTGGATCACTGTGATGGCTTGCTGAACGGGTTGGAAATCAATGGACAATTTTGTGAAGTGAGGAGTTTGGAGAGAAGCGAATATATTGTTTCTTTTCTTCATCTGCCTGCTTATGTGAATGATAAAGCAATTGAGGACAAATTGAAGTCGTGGGGGGTTACTCCAATGACTAAAGTACGGAGGAGGCTTTATCCTGGAACAAACATTGCAGATGGCACGAGGTATGTTAAAGTCCTTTTCCCAAAGGAGATAAAATCACTTCCATATAGTACAAAATTTGAAACATCAGATGGGGTACAATACTTCAGGGTAATTCATGATGGACAAGTAAGACTGTGCCGAATGTGTTTTCAGCCAGGACACTTTTTTAAGGACTGTCCTAACTTTACATGTTTTGAATGCTGTGAGCAGGGACACTTTGCAAGGAATTGTAAAGCAGAAAAGTGCCCTGATTGCAAGAAAGTTTTCATGAAATGTGATTGTGCTACAGAAAGTGAAGGAGAAAATGGAGTTAAAGAGACTGGAACAGAAAATGTTGGAGAAAGTGTGATTGAAACGGAACAGGAAATTAGTAAACGAGGAAAAGGTTTTGAACCAAAAGATTTTAAAACAGGGAATGGAAAAGAAACTGAGAAAGAGAAAGCAGAGGTGGATGGGGTAGAGAAAAAGAGAAAAAGAAAAGCTCAAAGAAAGGTAATTATGGAAACTGAGTTGAATGTGGAAGCAAAAAATGACACTGATCAAATAAGATTGAAAGATCAGGAAAATAATTCCCTGGGTAATGTGCATGAACACAACACAGAAATAGTAATGGAGACAATTGAAGGAGATAGAGGAATTGGTAATGAAAATCAGGTAAATAGAAAACAGACAAAGCAAAAATATGCACATGTGTTAAGATATAAAATACCAAATTTGAATCTTGTGCTAAGAAAGCAAAAGTTAAGGAGGGCAGCTTTAAAGAAAAAAAAGAAAACATTTAAGGTGACATGATGTTTAAATTGCCTTTAGTATGTATTGTATTTTTTCTAATTAAAACTTCTTTGTAATAGTTAGTATGGTGATGTAGTTGGAATATACAATATATAGAAATTTCATGTTCATGAATGAGTTCATTTTGTATAGAATTGTTAATTAAATTAACAAGAAATGTATAAATGAAAATACAATGTATGTAATATGCATTGTTTTTTAAAAATGTAAACTTTCAGTTTTAAAAAAAAAAAAAAAAAAAAAAAAAAAAAAAAAGAACGCCCGATCTCGTCTGATCTCGGAAGCTAAGCAGGGTCGGGCCTGGTTAGTACTTGGATGGGAGACCGCCTGGGAATACCAGGTGCTGTAAGCATTTTTGGCTTTAAAAAAAAAAAAAAAAAAAAAAAAGAGTCCATGAGATTCTTCAAAAAGCCTGAAATATTCTCTGAGTTTCTTCAACATGCCCGGTCTTGGGAGCAGAGTTTCTTCAGAAGGCCTGAAAAATTCTATGAATTTCTTCAAAAAGCCCGTTTTTGGCAGCAGATTTCGCTTACGGCCATACAACGTTGAGAACGCCCGATCTCGTCTGATCTCGGAAGCTAAGCAGGGTCGGGCCTGGTTAGTACTTGGATGGGAGACCGCCTGGGAATACCAGGTGCTGTAAGCTTTTTAGTTTACTTCACTAATGCTCTAACCTTTTAAATAGCCCGTTTTTGGCAGCAGATTTCGCTTACGGCCATACCACGTTGAGAACGCCCGATCTCGTCTGATCTCGGAAGCTAAGCAGGGTCGGGCCTGGTTAGTACTTGGATGGGAGACCGCCTGGGAATACCAGGTGCTGTAAGCTTTTTAGTTTACTTCACTAATGTTCTAACCTTTTAAATAGCCCGTTTTTGGCAGCAGATTTCGCTTACGGCCATACCACGTTGAGAACGCCCGATCTCGTCTGATCTCGGAAGCTAAGCAGGGTCGGGCCTGGTTAGTACTTGGATGGGAGACCGCCTGGGAATACCAGGTGCTGTAAGCTTTTTAGTTTACTTCACTAATGTTCTAACCTTTTAAA
>NC_138725.1:81684708-81687208 GCF_965113295.1 Leuciscus leuciscus | reverse complement strand
GGTCGGGCCTGGTTAGTACTTGGATGGGAGACCGCCTGGGAATACCAGGTGCTGTAAGCATTTTTGGCTTTAAAAAAAAAAAAAAAAAAAAAAAAGAGTCCATGAGATTCTTCAAAAAGCCTGAAATATTCTCTGAGTTTCTTCAACATGCCCGGTCTTGGGAGCAGAGTTTCTTCAGAAGGCCTGAAAAATTCTATGAATTTCTTCAAAAAGCCCGTTTTTGGCAGCAGATTTCGCTTACGGCCATACAACGTTGAGAACGCCCGATCTCGTCTGATCTCGGAAGCTAAGCAGGGTCGGGCCTGGTTAGTACTTGGATGGGAGACCGCCTGGGAATACCAGGTGCTGTAAGCTTTTTAGTTTACTTCACTAATGTTCTAACCTTTTAAATAGCCCGTTTTTGGCAGCAGATTTCGCTTACGGCCATACAACGTTGAGAACGCCCGATCTCGTCTGATCTCGGAAGCTAAGCAGGGTCGGGCCTGGTTAGTACTTGGATGGGAGACCGCCTGGGAATACCAGGTGCTGTAAGCTTTTTAGTTTACTTCACTAATGTTCTAACCTTTTAAATAGCCCGTTTTTGGCAGCAGATTTCGCTTACGGCCATACCACGTTGAGAATGCCCGATCTCGTCTGATCTCGGAAGCTAAGCAGGGTCGGGCCTGGTTAGTACTTGGATGGGAGACCGCCTGGGAATACCAGGTGCTGTAAGCTTTTTAGTTTACTTCACTAATGTTCTAACCTTTTAAATAGCCCGTTTTTGGCAGCAGATTTCGCTTACGGCCATACCACGTTGAGAACGCCCGATCTCGTCTGATCTCGGAAGCTAAGCAGGGTCGGGCCTGGTTAGTACTTGGATGGGAGACCGCCTGGGAATACCAGGTGCTGTAAGCTTTTTAGTTTACTTCACTAATGTTCTAACCTTTTAAATAGCCCGTTTTTGGCAGCAGATTTCGCTTACGGCCATACCACGTTGAGAACGCCCGATCTCGTCTGATCTCGGAAGCTAAGCAGGGTCGGGCCTGGTTAGTACTTGGATGGGAGACCGCCTGGGAATACCAGGTGCTGTAAGCATTTTTGGCTTTAAAAAAAAAAAAAAAAAAAAAAAAAGAGTCCATGAGATTCTTCAAAAAGCCTGAAATATTCTCTGAGTTTCTTCAACATGCCCGGTCTTGGGAGCAGAGTTTCTTCAGAAGGCCTGAAAAATTCTATGAATTTCTTCAAAAAGCCCGTTTTTGGCAGCAGATTTCGCTTACGGCCATACAACGTTGAGAACGCCCGATCTCGTCTGATCTCGGAAGCTAAGCAGGGTCGGGCCTGGTTAGTACTTGGATGGGAGACCGCCTGGGAATACCAGGTGCTGTAAGCTTTTTAGTTTACTTCACTAATGTTCTAACCTTTTAAATAGCCCGTTTTTGGCAGCAGATTTCGCTTACGGCCATACCACGTTGAGAACGCCCGATCTCGTCTGATCTCGGAAGCTAAGCAGGGTCGGGCCTGGTTAGTACTTGGATGGGAGACCGCCTGGGAATACCAGGTGCTGTAAGCTTTTTAGTTTACTTCACTAATGTTCTAACCTTTTAAATAGCCCGTTTTTGGCAGCAGATTTCGCTTACGGCCATACCACGTTGAGAACGCCCGATCTCGTCTGATCTCGGAAGCTAAGCAGGGTCGGGCCTGGTTAGTACTTGGATGGGAGACCGCCAGGGAATACCAGGTGCTGTAACCATTTTTGGCTTTAAAAAAAAAAAAAAAAAAAAAAAGAGTCCATGAGATTCTTCAAAAAGCCTGAAATATTCTCTGAGTTTCTTCAACATGCCCGGTCTTGGGAGCAGAGTTTCTTCAGAAGGCCTGAAAAATTCTATGAATTTCTTCAAAAAGCCCGTTTTTGGCAGCAGATTTCGCTTACGGCCATACAACGTTGAGAACGCCCGATCTCGTCTGATCTCGGAAGCTAAGCAGGGTCGGGCCTGGTTAGTACTTGGATGGGAGACCGCCTGGGAATACCAGGTGCTGTAAGCTTTTTAGTTTACTTCACTAATGTTCTAACCTTTTAAATAGCCCGTTTTTGGCAGCAGATTTCGCTTACGGCCATACCACGTTGAGAACGCCCGATCTCGTCTGATCTCGGAAGCTAAGCAGGGTCGGGCCTGGTTAGTACTTGGATGGGAGACCGCCTGGGAATACCAGGTGCTGTAAGCATTTTTGGCTTTAAAAAAAAAAAAAAAAAAAAAAAGAGTCCATGAGATTCTTCAAAAAGCCTGAAATATTCTCTGAGTTTCTTCAACATGCCCGGTCTTGGGAGCAGAGTTTCTTCAGAAGGCCTGAAAAATTCTATGAATTTCTTCAAAAAGCCCGTTTTTGGCAGCAGATTTCGCTTACGGCCATACAACGTTGAGAACGCCCGATCTCGTCTGATCTCGGAAGCTAAGCAGGGTCGGGCCTGGTTAGTACTTGGATGGGAGACCGCCTGGGAATACCAGGTGCTGTAAGCTTTTTA
>NC_138725.1:81628508-81664508 GCF_965113295.1 Leuciscus leuciscus | reverse complement strand
CGATGAATTTCTTCAAAAAGCCCGTTTTTGGCAGCAGATTTTGCTTACGGCCATACCACGTTGAGAACGCCCGATCTTGTCTGATCTCGGAAGCTAAGCAGGGTCGGGCCTGGTTAGTACTTGGATGGGAGACCGCCTGGGAATACCAGGTGCTGTAAGCTTTTTAGTTTACTTCACTAATGTTCTAACCTTTTAAATAGCCCGTTTTTGGCAGCAGATTTCGCTTACGGCCATACCACGTTGAGAACGCCCGATCTCGTCTGATCTCGGAAGCTAAGCAGGGTCGGGCCTGGTTAGTACTTGGATGGGAGACCGCCTGGGAATACCAGGTGCTGTAAGCATTTTTGGTTTAAAAAAAAAAAAAAAAAAAAAAGAGTCCATGAGATTCTTCAAAAAGCCTGAAATATTCTCTGAGTTTCTTCAACATGCCCCGGTCTTGGGAGCAGAGTTTCTTCAGAAGGCCTGAAAAATTCGATGAATTTCTTCAAAAAGCCCGTTTTTGGCAGCAGATTTCGCTTACGGCCATACCACGTTGAGAACGCCCGATCTCGTCTGATCTCGGAAGCTAAGCAGGGTCGGGCCTGGTTAGTACTTGGATGGGAGACCGCCTGGGAATACCAGGTGCTGTAAGCATTTTTGGTTTAAAAAAAAAAAAAAAAAAAAAAGAGTCCATGAGATTCTTCAAAAAGCCTGAAATATTCTCTGAGTTTCTTCAACATGCCCCGGTCTTGGGAGCAGAGTTTCTTCAGAAGGCCTGAAAAATTCGATGAATTTCTTCAAAAAGCCCGTTTTTGGCAGCAGATTTCGCTTACGGCCATACCACGTTGAGAACGCCCGATCTCGTCTGATCTCGGAAGCTAAGCAGGGTCGGGCCTGGTTAGTACTTGGATGGGAGACCGCCTGGGAATACCAGGTGCTGTAAGCTTTTTAGTTTACTTCACTAATGTTCTAACCTTTTAAATAGCCCGTTTTTGGCAGCAGATTTCGCTTACGGCCATACCACGTTGAGAACGCCCGATCTCGTCTGATCTCGGAAGCTAAGCAGGGTCGGGCCTGGTTAGTACTTGGATGGGAGACCGCCTGGGAATACCAGGTGCTGTAAGCTTTTTAGTTTACTTCACTAATGTTCTAACCTTTTAAATAGCCCGTTTTTGGCAGCAGATTTTGCTTACGGCCATACCACGTTGAGAACGCCCGATCTCGTCTGATCTCGGAAGCTAAGCAGGGTCGGGCCTGGTTAGTACTTGGATGGGAGACCGCCTGGGAATACCAGGTGCTGTAAGCTTTTTAGTTTACTTCACTAATGTTCTAACCTTTTAAATAGCCCGTTTTTGGCAGCAGATTTCGCTTACGGCCATACCACGTTGAGAACGCCCGATCTCGTCTGATCTCGGAAGCTAAGCAGGGTCGGGCCTGGTTAGTACTTGGATGGGAGACCGCCTGGGAATACCAGGTGCTGTAAGCATTTTTGGTTTAAAAAAAAAAAAAAAGAGTCCATGAGATTCTTCAAAAAGCCTGAAATATTCTCTGAGTTTCTTCAACATGCCCCGGTCTTGGGAGCAGAGTTTCTTCAGAAGGCCTGAAAAATTCGATGAATTTCTTCAAAAAGCCCGTTTTTGGCAGCAGATTTCGCTTACGGCCATACCACGTTGAGAACGCCCGATCTCATCTGATCTCGGAAGCTAAGCAGGGTCGGGCCTGGTTAGTACTTGGATGGGAGACCGCCTGGGAATACCAGGTGCTGTAAGCTTTTTAGTTTACTTCACTAATGTTCTAACCTTTTAAATAGCCCGTTTTTGGCAGCAGATTTCGCTTACGGCCATACCACGTTGAGAACGCCCGATCTCGTCTGATCTCGGAAGCTAAGCAGGGTCGGGCCTGGTTAGTACTTGAATGGGAGACCGCCTGGGAATACCAGGTGCTGTAAGCATTTTTGGTTAAAAAAAAAAAAAAAAAGAGTCCATGAGATTCTTCAAAAAGCCTGAAATATTCTCTGAGTTTCTTCAACATGCCCGGTCTTGGGAGCAGAGTTTCTTCAGAAGGCCTGAAAAATTCGATGAATTTCTTCAAAAAGCCCGTTTTTGGCAGCAGATTTCGCTTACGGCCATACCACGTTGAGAACGCCCGATCTCGTCTGATCTCGGAAGCTAAGCAGGGTCGGGCCTGGTTAGTACTTGGATGGGAGACCGCCTGGGAATACCAGGTGCTGTAAGCATTTTTGGTTAAAAAAAGAAAAAAAAAAAAAGAAAAAAAGAGTCCATGAGATTCTTCAAAAAGCCTGAAATATTCTCTGAGTTTCTTCAACATGCCCCGGTCTTGGGAGCAGAGTTTCTTCAGAAGGCCTGAAAAATTCGATGAATTTCTTCAAAAAGCCCGTTTTTGGCAGCAGATTTCGCTTACGGCCATACCACGTTGAGAACGCCCGATCTCGTCTGATCTCGGAAGCTAAGCAGGGTCGGGCCTGGTTAGTACTTGGATGGGAGACCGCCTGGGAATACCAGGTGCTGTAAGCATTTTTGGTTAAAAAAAAAAACAAAAAAAAGAAAAAAAGAGTCCATGAGATTCTTCAAAAAGCCTGAAATATTCTCTGAGTTTCTTCAACATGCCCCGGTCTTGGGAGCAGAGTTTCTTCAGAAGGCCTGAAAAATTCGATGAATTTCTTCAAAAAGCCCGTTTTTGGCAGCAGATTTCGCTTACGGCCATACCACGTTGAGAACGCCCGATCTCGTCTGATCTCGGAAGCTAAGCAGGGTCGGGCCTGGTTAGTACTTGGATGGGAGACCGCCTGGGAATACCAGGTGCTGTAAGCATTTTTGGTTTAAAAAAAAAAAAAAAAAAAAAAGAGTCCATGAGATTCTTCAAAAAGCCTGAAATATTCTCTGAGTTTCTTCAACATGCCCCGGTCTTGGGAGCAGAGTTTCTTCAGAAGGCCTGAAAAATTCGATGAATTTCTTCAAAAAGCCCGTTTTTGGCAGCAGATTTCGCTTACGGCCATACCACGTTGAGAACGCCCGATCTCGTCTGATCTCGGAAGCTAAGCAGGGTCGGGCCTGGTTAGTACTTGGATGGGAGACCGCCTGGGAATACCAGGTGCTGTAAGCTTTTTAGTTTACTTCACTAATGTTCTAACCTTTTAAATAGCCCGTTTTTGGCAGCAGATTTAGCTTACGGCCATACCACGTTGAGAACGCCCGATCTCGTCTGATCTCGGAAGCTAAGCAGGGTCGGGCCTGGTTAGTACTTGGATGGGAGACCGCCTGGGAATACCAGGTGCTGTAAGCTTTTTAGTTTACTTCACTAATGTTCTAACCTTTTAAATAGCCCGTTTTTGGCAGCAGATTTTGCTTACGGCCATACCACGTTGAGAACGCCCGATCTCGTCTGATCTCGGAAGCTAAGCAGGGTCGGGCCTGGTTAGTACTTGGATGGGAGACCGCCTGGGAATACCAGGTGCTGTAAGCTTTTTAGTTTACTTCACTAATGTTCTAACCTTTTAAATAGCCCGTTTTTGGCAGCAGATTTCGCTTACGGCCATACCACGTTGAGAACGCCCGATCTCGTCTGATCTCGGAAGCTAAGCAGGGTCGGGCCTGGTTAGTACTTGGATGGGAGACCGCCTGGGAATACCAGGTGCTGTAAGCATTTTTGATTTAAAAAAAAAAAAAAAAAAAAAAAAAGAGTCCATGAGATTCTTCAAAAAGCCTGAAATATTCTCTGAGTTTCTTCAACATGCCCCGGTCTTGGGAGCAGAGTTTCTTCAGAAGGCCTGAAAAATTCGATGAATTTCTTCAAAAAGCCCGTTTTTGGCAGCAGATTTCGCTTACGGCCATACCACGTTGAGAACGCCCGATCTCGTCTGATCTCGGAAGCTAAGCAGGGTCGGGCCTGGTTAGTACTTGGATGGGAGACCGCCTGGGAATACCAGGTGCTGTAAGCTTTTTAGTTTACTTCACTAATGTTCTAACCTTTTAAATAGCCCGTTTTTGGCAGCAGATTTCGCTTACGGCCATACCACGTTGAGAACGCCCGATCTCGTCTGATCTCGGAAGCTAAGCAGGGTCGGGCCTGGTTAGTACTTGGATGGGAGACCGCCTGGGAATACCAGGTGCTGTAAGCTTTTTAGTTTACTTCACTAATGTTCTAACCTTTTAAATAGCCCGTTTTTGGCAGCAGATTTCGCTTACGGCCATACCACGTTGAGAACGCCCGATCTCGTCTGATTAGATTAGATTAGATTAGATTCAACTTTATTGTCATTACACAAGTACAGGTACAAGGCAACGAAATGCAGTTTAGGTCTAACCAGAAGTGCAATAGCAGCAAGTGCAGGATATACAGTGGTTCCATAAGTGCAGAACATGGATATGTACTGAATAAATATAGAGTTGAATACTATTATAAACAAAAATTTACAGATAGATTGTCCTATGAATATAATATACAGATAACTATTACTGTGAACAGAGTTTACAGCTAGATATGTACTGAATATAATAATATACAGATGGCTATTACTATAAACAGAATGTTTACAGATAGATATGTACTGAATATAATATACAGATGGCTGTTACTATAAACAGAATTTTACAGATAGATATGTACTATGAATATATATACAGATGGCTGTTACTATAAACAGAATGTGAGCATAATATACAGATGGCTATTACTATAAACAGAATTTAACAAATAGATATATGTATAAGTTAGGCTAATGAGCAGTATAACAATGGATTTAAAGTAGTGCAAATAAAGTTTGGACAGAAGCTATCCGAGTGAAAGTGCAGTGGAAAGTAATTGCATATTACAGTTAAGGTACGATATTGCAATGTATATATAAACAGTCGGTACTGTAAATAAACAGTCGGCAGTGCAAATTGAGCATATTCCAGTCAAGGTAGTAGTGCAAGATGCATATGTAAACAGTTGTTACTGTAATAACAGTCAGCAGTGCAAATGAACATTATAGTATTGCAAATAACAAAATGGAGGCAGGTGTGAGGAGGGAGAGGAGAGTCAATCAGTATATGAGGGGAGTGGGATCAATGAGGGTTAGAGTTTAATAAAGAGACAGCTCTGGGGAAAAAACTGTTCTTTAGTCTGCTGGTCCTGGTCCGGAGGCACCTGAAACGCCTGCCGGAGGGCAGGAGAGAAAACAATCTGTGGGCTGGGTGAGAGGAGTCCTTAAGGATGCTGCGAGCTCGATGCAGACAGCGTTTCCTCTGGATGTGCTCGATGGCAGGTAGTGGAGTCCCAGTGATGCGCTGGGCGGTTTTCACCACCCGCTGCAGTGCCTTGCGCTCTGCAACAGAACAGCTCCCATACCACACTGTAGCACAGTTGGTCAGGATGCTTTCTATTGCACAGCGATAGAAGTTCACCAGGATAGTGGAGGAAAGCTGATTCTTCCTCAGTGTCCTCAGGAAGAAAAGGCGCTGGTGAGCCTTCTTGACCAGGCTGGAGGTGTTGGTTGTCCAGGTCATGTCCGCCGAGATGTGGATCCCCAGGAACTTGAAACTGGAGACACGCTCAACAGCCATTCCATTGATGTGGATGGTGTCGTGTGTGCCTCTTGACACTTTCCTGAAGTCCACGATGAGCTCCTTCGTTTTGGTGGTGTTGAGGAGCTGGTTATTTTCGGTGCACCATGTGGCCAGGTGCTTGATCTCCTCCCTATAGGCAGTCTCATCGTTGTTGCTGATGAGACCAATCACCGTAGTGTCGTCCGCAAACTTGACGATGGAATTAGATCCGTACACAGGCTTGCAGTCGGAGGTGAAGAGGGAGTAGAGGAACGGGCTTAGCACACAGCCCTGTGGTACACCAGTGTTGAGTGTGATGGATGTGGAGCAGTTGGAGCCTGATCGAACATTCTGGGGTCTGTTGGTCAAGAAGTCCAAAATCCAGTTGCACATGGAGGTGTTGAAGCCCAGGTCTCCAAGTTTGGCTATTAACTTAGTTGGGATGACAGTGTTGAATGCTGAGCTGAAGTCAACAAACAGCATGCGTGCATAAGTGTTCTTATTGTCCAGATGTGTGAGCACAGAGTGCAGTGCCATGGAGACTGCATCCTCTGTGCTCCTATTGCTACGGTAGGCAAACTGGTGTGAGTCCAATGTGGATGGTAGAGAGTCTTTTAGGTGTGCCAGGACCAGCCGCTCAAAGCACTTCATTACGATGGGTGTGAGTGCTACAGGGCGGTAGTCATTAAGGCACTTCGGGCTGGAGTGTTTTGGCACTGGCACAATGGAAGTGCATTTAAAGCATGTTGGTACAGCTGCTTGGGCAAGAGACAGGTTGAAAATGTCTGTAAAAACCCCAGCGAGCTGCTCCGCACATGCCCTGAGTACGCGTCCAGGGATGTTGTCTGGTCCAGCAGCCTTGTGCGCGCTGATCCTGCTCAGTGCATTGCAGACATCTGTGGAGGAGAGTGTGATCGGTGGGTGGTCAGCTGAGGATTTGAGCTTGGTGGCAGTTTCTCTGTTGTCTCTTTCAAAGCGAGCATAAAAGTAATTTAGCTCGTTCAGGAAGTTGACATCAGTGGCTGCGGGGGTGGAGTGAGAGGGTTTGTAGTCACTGATGGCCTGAATGCCCTGCCACATGCGCCGAGGGTCAGCGTTGGAAAAGTGTCCCTCTATCTTAAGCTTGTAGCAGTGCTTGGCCTCTTTGATGCCCCTTTTCAGATTTGCTCTGGATGTGCTATAGGCTTGTGCATCTCCTGATCTGAAGGCAGTATTGCGTGTCTTCAATAGGAGTCGCACTTCCCTGTTCATCCATGGCTTCTGATTTGGGTATGTGGTGATCTGCTTCTGGGTTGTAACACTGTCAATGGTGGTATTAATATAATCCAGTACAGAGGAGGTGTAGCAGTCAATGTCCGTGTGAGAGCCACTGGTGGCTTGAGAAGCAAACATACTCCAGTCTGTGTGTAGAAACCTTTCCTGGAGTGAGAAATCTGCCCCCGCAGGCCACACCTTGATGGTCTTCACTGATGGCTTCACGCGATTGATCAGAGGTGCATATTTGGGGGTGAGGAACAAAGAAAGGTGATCTGACTGTCCCAAGTGGGGGAGGGGTGTCGCGACGTAAGCTTCAGCCATGTTTGTGTAAACATGGTCTAAGGTTTTGTTTCCTCTGGTGTGACAGGAAACATGCTGGTGAAATTTCGGTAGCACAGACTTTAAGTTTGAATGATTAAAATCACCCGCAACAATAAACGCAGCTTCCGGGTGAACGGTCTGTTGTTTACTGATGGCTGCGTGAAGTTCTTTCATAGCAAACTTGGCATCAGCATCCGGGGGAATATAGGCTGCAGTTATAATAGTGGAAGTGAACTCCCGCGGTAGATAAAACGGTCTACATTTAACCATGAGAAACTCAAGGTTAGCTGAACAATGTCTCCCAACAATAGCAGAGTTTGTGCACCAAGCTTTGTTAATGTAAATGCACAATCCACCACCTCTGGTCTTACCGGAGCCATCTAATGTTCTATCCGCCCGGAATGTATGGCGTCCCGCTAGCTCAATAGCGTTGTCCGGTATTCCGCTGTTTAACCATGTTTCCGTGAAAATTAGAACATTACAGTTCAAAAGTCTCTTGCTGTATGTGATGTTGAGTCGAATCTCCTCCATTTTGTTCAACAGCGACCGTACATTGGCAAGGAAAATGCTGGGTAAAGAGAGCCGGTGTGGTGTTAGCTTTAGCTTAGCTCTTAGTCCTTCCCTTATCTCGGAAGCTAAGCAGGGTCGGGCCTGGTTAGTACTTGGATGGGAGACCGCCTGGGAATACCAGGTGCTGTAAGCTTTTTAGTTTACTTCACTAATGTTCTAACCTTTTAAATAGCCCGTTTTTGGCAGCAGATTTCGCTTACGGCCATACCACGTTGAGAACGCCCGATCTCGTCTGATCTCGGAAGCTAAGCAGGGTCGGGCCTGGTTAGTACTTGGATGGGAGACCGCCTGGGAATACCAGGTGCTGTAAGCATTTTTGGTTAAAAAAAAAAAAAAAAAAAGAGTCCATGAGATTCTTCAAAAAGCCTGAAATATTCTCTGAGTTTCTTCAACATGCCCCGGTCTTGGGAGCAGAGTTTCTTCAGAAGGCCTGAAAAATTCGATGAATTTCTTCAAAAAGCCCGTTTTTGGCAGCAGATTTCGCTTACGGCCATACCACGTTGAGAACGCCCGATCTCGTCTGATCTCGGAAGCTAAGCACTGTCGGGCCTGGTTAGTACTTGGATGGGAGACCGCCTGGGAATACCAGGTGCTGTAAGCTTTTTAGTTTACTTC
This sequence comes from Leuciscus leuciscus, assembly GCF_965113295.1. NCBI lineage: Eukaryota > Metazoa > Chordata > Actinopteri > Cypriniformes > Leuciscidae > Leuciscus > Leuciscus leuciscus. Next base: position 81,656,220 of record NC_138725.1, on the reverse strand, counting down.
ACTAATGTTCTAACCTTTTAAATAGCCCGTTTTTGGCAGCAGATTTCGCTTACGGCCATACCACGTTGAGAACGCCCGATCTCGTCTGATCTCGGAAGCTAAGCAGGGTCGGGCCTGGTTAGTACTTGGATGGGAGACCGCCTGGGAGTACCAGGTGCTGTAAGCATTTTTGATTTAAAAAAAAAAAAAAAAAAAAAAAAAAAGAGTCCATGAGATTCTTCAAAAAGCCTGAAATATTCTCTGAGTTTCTTCAACATGCCCCGGTCTTGGGAGCAGAGTTTCTTCAGAAGGCCTGAAAAATTCGATGAATTTCTTCAAAAAGCCCGTTTTTGGCAGCAGATTTCGCTTACGGCCATACCACGTTGAGAACGCCCGATCTCGTCTGATCTCGGAAGCTAAGCAGGGTCGGGCCTGGTTAGTACTTGGATGGGAGACCGCCTGGGAATACCAGGTGCTGTAAGCATTTTTGGTTAAAAAAAAAAAAAAAAAAAAGAAAAAAAGAGTCCATGAGATTCTTCAAAAAGCCTGAAATATTCTCTGAGTTTCTTCAACATGCCCCGGTCTTGGGAGCAGAGTTTCTTCAGAAGGCCTGAAAAATTCGATGAATTTCTTCAAAAAGCCCGTTTTTGGCAGCAGATTTCGCTTACGGCCATACCACGTTGAGAACGCCCGATCTCGTCTGATCTCGGAAGCTAAGCAGGGTCGGGCCTGGTTAGTACTTGGATGGGAGACCGCCTGGGAATACCAGGTGCTGTAAGCTTTTTAGTTTACTTCACTAATGTTCTAACCTTTTAAATAGCCCGTTTTTGGCAGCAGATTTCGCTTACGGCCATACCACGTTGAGAACGCCCGATCTCGTCTGATCTCGGAAGCTAAGCAGGGTCGGGCCTGGTTAGTACTTGAATGGGAGACCGCCTGGGAATACCAGGTGATGTAAGCATTTTTGGTTTAAAAAAAAAAAAAAAAAACAAAAAAAAAGAGTCCATGAGATTCTTCAAAAAGCCTGAAATATTCTCTGAGTTTCTTCAACATGCCCCGGTCTTGGGAGCAGAGTTTCTTCAGAAGGCCTGAAAAATTCGATGAATTTCTTCAAAAAGCCCGTTTTTGGCAGCAGATTTCGCTTACGGCCATACCACGTTGAGAACGCCCGATCTCGTCTGATCTCGGAAGCTAAGCAGGGTCGGGCCTGGTTAGTACTTGGATGGGAGACCGCCTGGGAATACCAGGTGCTGTAAGCTTTTTAGTTTACTTCACTAATGTTCTAACCTTTTAAATAGCCCGTTTTTGGCAGCAGATTTCGCTTACGGCCATACCACGTTGAGAACGCCCGATCTCGTCTGATCTCGGAAGCTAAGCAGGGTCGGGCCTGGTTAGTACTTGGATGGGAGACCGCCTGGGAATACCAGGAGCTGTAAGCTTTTTAGTTTACTTCACTAATGTTCTAACCTTTTAAATAGCCCGTTTTTGGCAGGAGATTTCGCTTACGGCCATACCACGTTGAGAACGCCCGATCTCGTCTGATCTCGGAAGCTAAGCAGGGTCGGGCCTGGTTAGTACTTGGATGGGAGACCGCCTGGGAATACCAGGTGCTGTAATCATTTTTGGTTAAAAAAGAAAAAAAAAAAAAGAAAAAAAGAGTCCATGAGATTCTTCAAAAAGCCTGAAATATTCTCTGAGTTTCTTCAACATGCCCCGGTCTTGGGAGCAGAGTTTCTTCAGAAGGCCTGAAAAATTCGATGAATTTCTTCAAAAAGCCCGTTTTTGGCAGCAGATTTCGCTTACGGCCATACCACGTTGAGAACGCCCGATCTCGTCTGATCTCGGAAGCTAAGCAGGGTCGGGCCTGGTTAGTACTTGGATGGGAGACCGCCTGGGAATACCAGGTGCTGTAAGCTTTTTAGTTTACTTCACTAATGTTCTAACCTTTTAAATAGCCCGTTTTTGGCAGCAGATTTCGCTTACGGCCATACCACGTTGAGAACGCCCGATCTCGTCTGATCTCGGAAGCTAAGCAGGGTCGGGCCTGGTTAGTACTTGGATGGGAGACCGCCTGGGAATACCAGGTGCTGTAAGCATTTTTGGTTTAAAAAAAAAAAAAAAAAAAAAAAAAAAAGAGTCCATGAGATTCTTCAAAAAGCCTGAAATATTCTCTGAGTTTCTTCAACATGCCCCGGTCTTGGGAGCAGAGTTTCTTCAGAAGGCCTGAAAAATTCGATGAATTTCTTCAAAAAGCCCGTTTTTGGCAGCAGATTTCGCTTACGGCCATACCACGTTGAGAACGCCCGATCTCGTCTGATCTCGGAAGCTAAGCAGGGTCGGGCCTGGTTAGTACTTGGATGGGAGACCGTCTGGGAATACCAGGTGCTGTAAGCTTTTTAGTTTACTTCACTAATGTTCTAACCTTTTAAATAGCCCGTTTTTGGCAGCAGATTTCGCTTACGGCCATACCACGTTGAGAACGCCCGATCTCGTCTGATCTCGGAAGCTAAGCAGGGTCGGGCCTGGTTAGTACTTGAATGGGAGACCGCCTGGGAATACCAGGTGCTGTAAGCATTTTTGGTTAAAAAAAAAAAAAAAAAGAGTCCATGAGATTCTTCAAAAAGCCTGAAATATTCTCTGAGTTTCTTCAACATGCCCGGTCTTGGGAGCAGAGTTTCTTCAGAAGGCCTGAAAAATTCGATGAATTTCTTCAAAAAGCCCGTTTTTGGCAGCAGATTTCGCTTACGGCCATACCACGTTGAGAACGCCCGATCTCGTCTGATCTCGGAAGCTAAGCAGGGTCGGGCCTGGTTAGTACTTGGATGGGAGACCGCCTGGGAATACCAGGTGCTGTAAGCATTTTTGGTAAAAAAAAAAAAAAGAAAAAAAGAGTCCATGAGATTCTTCAAAAAGCCTGAAATATTCTCTGAGTTTCTTCAACATGCCCCGGTCTTGGGAGCAGAGTTTCTTCAGAAGGCCTGAAAAATTCGATGAATTTCTTCAAAAAGCCCGTTTTTGGAAGCAGATTTCGCTTACGGCCATACCACGTTGAGAACGCCCGATCTCGTCTGATCTCGGAAGCTAAGCAGGGTCGGGCCTGGTTAGTACTTGGATGGGAGACCGCCTGGGAATACCAGGTGCTGTAAGCATTTTTGGTTTAAAAAAAAAAAAAAAAAAAAAAAAAAAGAGTCCATGAGATTCTTCAAAAAGCCTGAAATATTCTCTGAGTTTCTTCAACATGCCCCGGTCTTGGGAGCAGAGTTTCTTCAGAAGGCCTGAAAAATTCGATGAATTTCTTCAAAAAGCCCGTTTTTGGCAGCAGATTTTGCTTACGGCCATACCACGTTGAGAACGCCCGATCTTGTCTGATCTCGGAAGCTAAGCAGGGTCGGGCCTGGTTAGTACTTGGATGGGAGACCGCCTGGGAATACCAGGTGCTGTAAGCTTTTTAGTTTACTTCACTAATGTTCTAACCTTTTAAATAGCCCGTTTTTGGCAGCAGATTTCGCTTACGGCCATACCACGTTGAGAACGCCCGATCTCGTCTGATCTCGGAAGCTAAGCAGGGTCGGGCCTGGTTAGTACTTGGATGGGAGACCGCCTGGGAATACCAGGTGCTGTAAGCTTTTTTGATTTAAAAAAAAAAAAAAAAAAAAAAAAAAGAGTCCATGAGATTCTTCAAAAAGCCTGAAATATTCTCTGAGTTTCTTCAACATGCCCCGGTCTTGGGAGCAGAGTTTCTTCAGAAGGCCTGAAAAATTCGATGAATTTCTTCAAAAAGCCCGTTTTTGGCAGCAGATTTCGCTTACGGCCATACCACGTTGAGAACGCCCGATCTCGTCTGATCTCGGAAGCTAAGCAGGGTCGGGCCTGGTTAGTACTTGGATGGGAGACCGCCTGGGAATACCAGGTGCTGTAAGCTTTTTAGTTTACTTCACTAATGTTCTAACCTTTTAAATAGCCCGTTTTTGGCAGCAGATTTCGCTTACGGCCATACCACGTTGAGAACGCCCGATCTCGTCTGATCTCGGAAGCTAAGCAGGGTCGGCCTGGTTAGTACTTGGATGGGAGACCGCCTGGGAATACCAGGTGCTGTAAGCATTTTTGGTTTAAAAAAAAAAAAAAAAGGAGTCCATGAGATTCTTCAAAAAGCCTGAAATATTCTCTGAGTTTCTTCAACATGCCCCGGTCTTGGGAGCAGAGTTTCTTCAGAAGGCCTGAAAAATTCGATGAATTTCTTCAAAAAGCCCGTTTTTGGCAGCAGATTTCGCTTACGGCCATACCACGTTGAGAACGCCCGATCTCGTCTGATCTCGGAAGCTAAGCAGGGTCGGGCCTGGTTAGTACTTGGATGGGAGACCGCCTGGGAATACCAGGTGCTGTAAGCTTTTTAGTTTACTTCACTAATGTTCTAACCTTTTAAATAGCCCGTTTTTGGCAGCAGATTTCGCTTACGGCCATACCACGTTGAGAACGCCCGATCTCGTCTGATCTCGGAAGCTAAGCAGGGTCGGGCCTGGTTAGTACTTGGATGGGAGACCGCCTGGGAATACCAGGTGCTGTAAGCATTTTTGGTTTAAAAAAAAAAAAAAAAAAAAAAAAAAGAGTCCATGAGATTCTTCAAAAAGCCTGAAATATTCTCTGAGTTTCTTCAACATGCCTGGGAACTTGGGAGCAGAGTTTCTTCAGAAGGCCTGAAAAATTCGATGAATTTCTTCAAAAAGCCCGTTTTTGGCAGCAGATTTCGCTTACGGCCATACCACGTTGAGAACGCCCGATCTCGTCTGATCTCGGAAGCTAAGCAGGGTCGGGCCTGGTTAGTACTTGGATGGGAGACCGCCTGGGAATACCAGGTGCTGTAAGCTTTTTAGTTTACTTCACTAATGTTCTAACCTTTTAAATAGCCCGTTTTTGGCAGCAGATTTCGCTTACGGCCATACCACGTTGAGAACGCCCGATCTCGTCTGATCTCGGAAGCTAAGCAGGGTCGGGCCTGGTTAGTACTTGAATGGGAGACCGCCTGGGAATACCAGGTGCTGTAAGCATTTTTGGTTTAAAAAAAAAAAAAAAAGAGTCCATGAGATTCTTCAAAAAGCCTGAAATATTCTCTGAGTTTCTTCAACATGCCCGGTCTTGGGAGCAGAGTTTCTTCAGAAGGCCTGAAAAATTCGATGAATTTCTTCAAAAAGCCCGTTTTTGGCAGCAGATTTCGCTTACGGCCATACCACGTTGAGAACGCCCGATCTCGTCTGATCTCGGAAGCTAAGCAGGGTCGGGCCTGGTTAGTACTTGGATGGGAGACCGCCTGGGAATACCAGGTGCTGTAAGCATTTTTGGTTAAAAAAAAAAAAAAAAAAAAAAAAAAAGAGTCCATGAGATTCTTCAAAAAGCCTGAAATATTCTCTGAGTTTCTTCAACATGCCCCGGTCTTGGGAGCAGAGTTTCTTCAGAAGGCCTGAAAAATTCGATGAATTTCTTCAAAAAGCCCGTTTTTGGCAGCAGATTTCGCTTACGGCCATACCACGTTGAGAACGCCCGATCTCGTCTGATCTCGGAAGCTAAGCAGGGTCGGGCCTGGTTAGTACTTGGATGGGAGACCGCCTGGGAATACCAGGTGCTGTAAGCATTTTTGGTTTAAAAAAAAAAAAAAAAAAAGAGTCCATGAGATTCTTCAAAAAGCCTGAAATATTCTCTGAGTTTCTTCAACATGCCCCGGTCTTGGGAGCAGAGTTTCTTCAGAAGGCCTGAAAAATTCGATGAATTTCTTCAAAAAGCCCGTTTTTGGCAGCAGATTTCGCTTACGGCCATACCACGTTGAGAACGCCCGATCTCGTCTGATCTCGGAAGCTAAGCAGGGTCGGGCCTGGTTAGTACTTGGATGGGAGACCGCCTGGGAATACCAGGTGCTGTAAGCTTTTTAGTTTACTTCACTAATGTTCTAACCTTTTAAATAGCCCGTTTTTGGCAGCAGATTTCGCTTACGGCCATACCACGTTGAGAACGCCCGATCTCGTCTGATCTCGGAAGCTAAGCAGGGTCGTCCTGCTTAGTACTTGGATGGGAGACCGCCTGGGAATACCAGGTGCTGTAAGCATTTTTGGTTTAAAAAAAAAAAAAAAAAAGAGTCCATGAGATTCTTCAAAAAGCCTGAAATATTCTCTGAGTTTCTTCAACATGCCCCGGTCTTGGGAGCAGAGTTTCTTCAGAAGGCCTGAAAAATTCGATGAATTTCTTCAAAAAGCCCGTTTTTGGCAGCAGATTTCGCTTACGGCCATACCACGTTGAGAACGCCCGATCTCGTCTGATCTCGGAAGCTAAGCAGGGTCGGGCCTGGTTAGTACTTGGATGGGAGACCGCCTGGGAATACCAGGTGCTGTAAGCTTTTTAGTTTACTTCACTAATGTTCTAACCTTTTAAATAGCCCGTTTTTGGCAGCAGATTTCGCTTACGGCCATACCACGTTGAGAACGCCCGATCTCGTCTGATCTCGGAAGCTAAGCAGGGTCGGGCCTGGTTAGTACTTGGATGGGAGACCGCCTGGGAATACCAGGTGCTGTAAGCATTTTTGGTTTAAAAAAAAAAAAAAAAAAAAAAAAAAGAGTCCATGAGATTCTTCAAAAAGCCTGAAATATTCTCTGAGTTTCTTCAACATGCCTGGGAACTTGGGAGCAGAGTTTCTTCAGAAGGCCTGAAAAATTCGATGAATTTCTTCAAAAAGCCCGTTTTTGGCAGCAGATTTCGCTTACGGCCATACCACGTTGAGAACGCCCGATCTCGTCTGATCTCGGAAGCTATGCAGGGTCGGGCCTGGTTAGTACTTGGATGGGAGACCGCCTGGGAATACCAGGTGCTGTAAGCTTTTTAGTTTACTTCACTAATGTTCTAACCTTTTAAATAGCCCGTTTTTGGCAGCAGATTTCGCTTACGGCCATACCACGTTGAGAACGCCCGATCTCGTCTGATCTCGGAAGCTAAGCAGGGTCGGGCCTGGTTAGTACTTGAATGGGAGACCGCCTGGGAATACCAGGTGCTGTAAGCATTTTTGGTTTAAAAAAAAAAAAAAAAGAGTCCATGAGATTCTTCAAAAAGCCTGAAATATTCTCTGAGTTTCTTCAACATGCCCGGTCTTGGGAGCAGAGTTTCTTCAGAAGGCCTGAAAAATTCGATGAATTTCTTCAAAAAGCCCGTTTTTGGCAGCAGGTTTCGCTTACGGCCATACCACGTTGAGAACGCCCGATCTCGTCTGATCTCGGAAGCTAAGCAGGGTCGGGCCTGGTTAGTACTTGGATGGGAGACCGCCTGGGAATACCAGGTGCTGTAAGCATTTTTGGTAAAAAAAAAAAAAAAAAAAAAAGAGTCCATGAGATTCTTCAAAAAGCCTGAAATATTCTCTGAGTTTCTTCAACATGCCTGGGAACTTGGGAGCAGAGTTTCTTCAGAAGGCCTGAAAAATTCGATGAATTTCTTCAAAAAGCCCGTTTTTGGCAGCAGATTTCGCTTACGGCCATACCACGTTGAGAACGCCCGATCTCGTCTGATCTCGGAAGCTAAGCAGGGTCGGGCCTGGTTAGTACTTGGATGGGAGACCGCCTGGGAATACCAGGTGCTGTAAGCTTTTTAGTTTACTTCACTAATGTTCTAACCTTTTAAATAGCCCGTTTTTGGCAGCAGATTTCGCTTACGGCCATACCACGTTGAGAACGCCCGATCTCGTCTGATCTCGGAAGCTAAGCAGGGTCGGGCCTGGTTAGTACTTGGATGGGAGACCGCCTGGGAATACCAGGTGCTGTAAGCTTTTTAGTTTACTTCACTAATGTTCTAACCTTTTAAATAGCCCGTTTTTGGCAGCAGATTTCGCTTACGGCCATACCACGTTGAGAACGCCCGATCTCGTCTGATTAGATTAGATTAGATTAGATTCAACTTTATTGTCATTACACAAGTACAGGTACAAGGCAACGAAATGCAGTTTAGGTCTAACCATAAGTGCAATAGCAGCAAGTGCAGGATATACAGTGGTTCCATAAGTGCAGAACATGGATATGTACTGAATAAATATAGAGTTGAATACTATTATAAACAAAAATTTACAGATAGATTGTCCTATGAATATAATATACAGATAACTATTACTGTGAACAGAGTTTACAGCTAGATATGTACTGAATATAATAATATACAGATGGCTATTACTATAAACAGAATGTTTACAGATAGATATGTACTGAATATAATATACAGATGGCTGTTACTATAAACAGAATTTTACAGATAGATATGTACTATGAATATATATACAGATGGCTGTTACTATAAACAGAATGTGAGCATAATATACAGATGGCTATTACTATAAACAGAATTTAACAAATAGATATATGTATAAGTTAGGCTAATGAGCAGTATAACAATGGATTTAAAGTAGTGCAAATAAAGTTTGGACAGAAGCTATCCGAGTGAAAGTGCAGTGGAAAGTAATTGCATATTACAGTTAAGGTACGATATTGCAATGTATATATAAACAGTCGGTACTGTAAATAAACAGTCGGCAGTGCAAATTGAGCATATTCCAGTCAAGGTAGTAGTGCAAGATGCATATGTAAACAGTTGTTACTGTAATAACAGTCAGCAGTGCAAATGAACATTATAGTATTGCAAATAACAAAATGGAGGCAGGTGTGAGGAGGGAGAGGAGAGTCAATCAGTATATGAGGGGAGTGGGATCAATGAGGGTTAGAGTTTAATAAAGAGACAGCTCTGGGGAAAAAACTGTTCTTTAGTCTGCTGGTCCTGGTCCGGAGGCACCTGAAACGCCTGCCGGAGGGCAGGAGAGAAAACAGTCTGTGGGCTGGGTGAGAGGAGTCCTTAAGGATGCTGCGAGCTCGATGCAGACAGCGTTTCCTCTGGATGTGCTCGATGGCAGGTAGTGGAGTCCCAGTGATGCGCTGGGCGGTTTTCACCACCCGCTGCAGTGCCTTGCGCTCTGCAACAGAACAGCTCCCATACCACACTGTAGCACAGTTGGTCAGGATGCTTTCTATTGCACAGCGATAGAAGTTCACCAGGATAGTGGAGGAAAGCTGATTCTTCCTCAGTGTCCTCAGGAAGAAAAGGCGCTGGTGAGCCTTCTTGACCAGGCTGGAGGTGTTGGTTGTCCAGGTCATGTCCGCCGAGATGTGGATCCCCAGGAACTTGAAACTGGAGACACGCTCAACAGCCATTCCATTGATGTGGATGGTGTCGTGTGTGCCTCTTGACACTTTCCTGAAGTCCACGATGAGCTCCTTCGTTTTGGTGGTGTTGAGGAGCTGGTTATTTTCGGTGCACCATGTGGCCAGGTGCTTGATCTCCTCCCTATAGGCAGTCTCATCGTTGTTGCTGATGAGACCAATCACCGTAGTGTCGTCCGCAAACTTGACGATGGAATTAGATCCGTACACAGGCTTGCAGTCGGAGGTGAAGAGGGAGTAGAGGAACGGGCTTAGCACACAGCCCTGTGGTACACCAGTGTTGAGTGTGATGGATGTGGAGCAGTTGGAGCCTGATCGAACATTCTGGGGTCTGTTGGTCAAGAAGTCCAAAATCCAGTTGCACATGGAGGTGTTGAAGCCCAGGTCTCCAAGTTTGGCTATTAACTTAGTTGGGATGACAGTGTTGAATGCTGAGCTGAAGTCAACAAACAGCATGCGTGCATAAGTGTTCTTATTGTCCAGATGTGTGAGCACAGAGTGCAGTGCCATGGAGACTGCATCCTCTGTGCTCCTATTGCTACGGTAGGCAAACTGGTGTGAGTCCAATGTGGATGGTAGAGAGTCTTTTAGGTGTGCCAGGACCAGCCGCTCAAAGCACTTCATTACGATGGGTGTGAGTGCTACAGGGCGGTAGTCATTAAGGCACTTCGGGCTGGAGTGTTTTGGCACTGGCACAATGGAAGTGCATTTAAAGCATGTTGGTACAGCTGCTTGGGCAAGAGACAGGTTGAAAATGTCTGTAAAAACCCCAGCGAGCTGCTCCGCACATGCCCTGAGTACGCGTCCAGGGATGTTGTCTGGTCCAGCAGCCTTGTGCGCGCTGATCCTGCTCAGTGCATTGCAGACATCTGTGGAGGAGAGTGTGATCGGTGGGTGGTCAGCTGAGGATTTGAGCTTGGTGGCAGTTTCTCTGTTGTCTCTTTCAAAGCGAGCATAAAAGTAATTTAGCTCGTTCAGGAAGTTGACATCAGTGGCTGCGGGGGTGGAGTGAGAGGGTTTGTAGTCACTGATGGCCTGAATGCCCTGCCACATGCGCCGAGGGTCAGCGTTGGAAAAGTGTCCCTCTATCTTAAGCTTGTAGCAGTGCTTGGCCTCTTTGATGCCCCTTTTCAGATTTGCTCTGGATGTGCTATAGGCTTGTGCATCTCCTGATCTGAAGGCAGTATTGCGTGTCTTCAATAGGAGTCGCACTTCCCTGTTCATCCATGGCTTCTGATTTGGGTATGTGGTGATCTGCTTCTGGGTTGTAACACTGTCAATGGTGGTATTAATATAATCCAGTACAGAGGAGGTGTAGCAGTCAATGTCCGTGTGAGAGCCACTGGTGGCTTGAGAAGCAAACATACTCCAGTCTGTGTGTAGAAACCTTTCCTGGAGTGAGAAATCTGCCCCCGCAGGCCACACCTTGATGGTCTTCACTGATGGCTTCACGCGATTGATCAGAGGTGCATATTTGGGGGTGAGGAACAAAGAAAGGTGATCTGACTGTCCCAAGTGGGGGAGGGGTGTCGCGACGTAAGCTTCAGCCATGTTTGTGTAAACATGGTCTAAGGTTTTGTTTCCTCTGGTGTGACAGGAAACATGCTGGTGAAATTTCGGTAGCACAGACTTTAAGTTTGAATGATTAAAATCACCCGCAACAATAAACGCAGCTTCCGGGTGAACGGTCTGTTGTTTACTGATGGCTGCGTGAAGTTCTTTCATAGCAAACTTGGCATCAGCATCCGGGGGAATATAGGCTGCAGTTATAATAGTGGAAGTGAACTCCCGCGGTAGATAAAACGGTCTACATTTAACCATGAGAAACTCAAGGTTAGCTGAACAATGTCTCCCAACAATAGCAGAGTTTGTGCACCAAGCTTTGTTAATGTAAATGCACAATCCACCACCTCTGGTCTTACCGGAGCCATCTAATGTTCTATCCGCCCGGAATGTATGGCGTCCCGCTAGCTCAATAGCGTTGTCCGGTATTCCGCTGTTTAACCATGTTTCCGTGAAAATTAGAACATTACAGTTCAAAAGTCTCTTGCTGTATGTGATGTTGAGTCGAATCTCCTCCATTTTGTTCAACAGCGACCGTACATTGGCAAGGAAAATGCTGGGTAAAGAGAGCCGGTGTGGTGTTAGCTTTAGCTTAGCTCTTAGTCCTTCCCTTATCTCGGAAGCTAAGCAGGGTCGGGCCTGGTTAGTACTTGGATGGGAGACCGCCTGGGAATACCAGGTGCTGTAAGCTTTTTAGTTTACTTCACTAATGTTCTAACCTTTTAAAAAGCCCGTTTTTGGCAGCAGATTTCGCTTACGGCCATACCACGTTGAGAACGCCCGATCTCGTCTGATCTCGGAAGCTAAGCAGGGTCGGGCCTGGTTAGTACTTGGATGGGAGACCGCCTGGGAATACCAGGTGCTGTAAGCATTTTTGGTTAAAAAAAAAAAAAAAAAAAGAGTCCATGAGATTCTTCAAAAAGCCTGAAATATTCTCTGAGTTTCTTCAACATGCCCCGGTCTTGGGAGCAGAGTTTCTTCAGAAGGCCTGAAAAATTCGATGAATTTCTTCAAAAAGCCCGTTTTTGGCAGCAGATTTCGCTTACGGCCATACCACGTTGAGAACGCCCGATCTCGTCTGATCTCGGAAGCTAAGCACTGTCGGGCCTGGTTAGTACTTGGATGGGAGACCGCCTGGGAATACCAGGTGCTGTAAGCTTTTTAGTTTACTTCACTAATGTTCTAACCTTTTAAATAGCCCGTTTTTGGCAGCAGATTTCGCTTACGGCCATACCACGTTGAGAACGCCCGATCTCGTCTGATCTCGGAAGCTAAGCAGGGTCGGGCCTGGTTAGTACTTGGATGGGAGACCGCCTGGGAGTACCAGGTGCTGTAAGCATTTTTGATTTAAAAAAAAAAAAAAAAAAAAAAAAAAGAGTCCATGAGATTCTTCAAAAAGCCTGAAATATTCTCTGAGTTTCTTCAACATGCCCCGGTCTTGGGAGCAGAGTTTCTTCAGAAGGCCTGAAAAATTCGATGAATTTCTTCAAAAAGCCCGTTTTTGGCAGCAGATTTCGCTTACGGCCATACCACGTTGAGAACGCCCGATCTCGTCTGATCTCGGAAGCTAAGCAGGGTCGGGCCTGGTTAGTACTTGGATGGGAGACCGCCTGGGAATACCAGGTGCTGTAAGCATTTTTGGTTAAAAAAAAAAAAAAAAAAAAGAAAAAAAGAGTCCATGAGATTCTTCAAAAAGCCTGAAATATTCTCTGAGTTTCTTCAACATGCCCCGGTCTTGGGAGCAGAGTTTCTTCAGAAGGCCTGAAAAATTCGATGAATTTCTTCAAAAAGCCCGTTTTTGGCAGCAGATTTCGCTTACGGCCATACCACGTTGAGAACGCCCGATCTCGTCTGATCTCGGAAGCTAAGCAGGGTCGGGCCTGGTTAGTACTTGGATGGGAGACCGCCTGGGAATACCAGGTGCTGTAAGCTTTTTAGTTTACTTCACTAATGTTCTAACCTTTTAAATAGCCCGTTTTTGGCAGCAGATTTCGCTTACGGCCATACCACGTTGAGAACACCCGATCTCGTCTGATCTCGGAAGCTAAGCAGGGTCGGGCCTGGTTAGTACTTGGATGGGAGACCGCCTGGGAATACCAGGTGCTGTAAGCATTTTTGGTTTAAAAAAAAAAAAAAAAAAAAAAAAAAGAGTCCATGAGATTCTTCAAAAAGCCTGAAATATTCTCTGAGTTTCTTCAACATGCCTGGGAACTTGGGAGCAGAGTTTCTTCAGAAGGCCTGAAAAATTCGATGAATTTCTTCAAAAAGCCCGTTTTTGGCAGCAGATTTCGCTTACGGCCATACCACGTTGAGAACGCCCGATCTCGTCTGATCTCGGAAGCTAAGCAGGGTCGGGCCTGGTTAGTACTTGGATGGGAGACCGCCTGGGAATACCAGGTGCTGTAAGCTTTTTAGTTTACTTCACTAATGTTCTAACCTTTTAAATAGCCCGTTTTTGGCAGCAGATTTCGCTTACGGCCATACCACGTTGAGAACGCCCGATCTCGTCTGATCTCGGAAGCTAAGCAGGGTCGGGCCTGGTTAGTACTTGAATGGGAGACCGCCTGGGAATACCAGGTGCTGTAAGCATTTTTGGTTTAAAAAAAAAAAAAAAAGAGTCCATGAGATTCTTCAAAAAGCCTGAAATATTCTCTGAGTTTCTTCAACATGCCCGGTCTTGGGAGCAGAGTTTCTTCAGAAGGCCTGAAAAATTCGATGAATTTCTTCAAAAAGCCCGTTTTTGGCAGCAGGTTTCGCTTACGGCCATACCACGTTGAGAACGCCCGATCTCGTCTGATCTCGGAAGCTAAGCAGGGTCGGGCCTGGTTAGTACTTGGATGGGAGACCGCCTGGGAATACCAGGTGCTGTAAGCATTTTTGGTAAAAAAAAAAAAAAAAAAAAAAGAGTCCATGAGATTCTTCAAAAAGCCTGAAATATTCTCTGAGTTTCTTCAACATGCCCCGGTCTTGGGAGCAGAGTTTCTTCAGAAGGCCTGAAAAATTCGATGAATTTCTTCAAAAAGCCCGTTTTTGGCAGCAGATTTCGCTTACGGCCATACCACGTTGAGAACGCCCGATCTCGTCTGATCTCGGAAGCTAAGCAGGGTCGGGCCTGGTTAGTACTTGGATGGGAGACCGCCTGGGAATACCAGGTGCTGTAAGCATTTTTGGTTTAAAAAAAAAAAAAAAAAAAAAAAAAAGAGTCCATGAGATTCTTCAAAAAGCCTGAAATATTCTCTGAGTTTCTTCAACATGCCCCGGTCTTGGGAGCAGAGTTTCTTCAGAAGGCCTGAAAAATTCGATGAATTTCTTCAAAAAGCCCGTTTTTGGCAGCAGATTTCGCTTACGGCCATACCACGTTGAGAACGCCCGATCTCGTCTGATCTCGGAAGCTAAGCAGGGTCGGGCCTGGTTAGTACTTGGATGGGAGACCGCCTGGGAATACCAGGTGCTGTAAGCTTTTTAGTTTACTTCACTAATGTTCTAACCTTTTAAATAGCCCGTTTTTGGCAGCAGATTTCGCTTACGGCCATACCACGTTGAGAACGCCCGATCTCGTCTGATCTCGGAAGCTAAGCAGGGTCGGGCCTGGTTAGTACTTGAATGGGAGACCGCCTGGGAATACCAGGTGATGTAAGCATTTTTGGTTTAAAAAAAAAAAAAAAAGAGTCCATGAGATTCTTCAAAAAGCCTGAAATATTCTCTGAGTTTCTTCAACATGCCCGGTCTTGGGAGCAGAGTTTCTTCAGAAGGCCTGAAAAATTCGATGAATTTCTTCAAAAAGCCCGTTTTTGGCAGCAGATTTCGCTTACGGCCATACCACGTTGAGAACGCCCGATCTCGTCTGATCTCGGAAGCTAAGCAGGGTCGGGCCTGGTTAGTACTTGGATGGGAGACCGCCTGGGAATACCAGGTGATGTAAGCATTTTTGGTTTAAAAAAAAAAAAAAAAGAGTCCATGAGATTCTTCAAAAAGCCTGAAATATTCTCTGAGTTTCTTCAACATGCCCGGTCTTGGGAGCAGAGTTTCTTCAGAAGGCCTGAAAAATTCGATGAATTTCTTCAAAAAGCCCGTTTTTGGCAGCAGATTTCGCTTACGGCCATACCACGTTGAGAACGCCCGATCTCGTCTGATCTCGGAAGCTAAGCAGGGTCGGGCCTGGTTAGTACTTGGATGGGAGACCGCCTGGGAATACCAGGTGCTGTAAGCATTTTTGGTTTAAAAAAAAAAAAAAAAAAAAAAAAAAAGAGTCCATGAGATTCTTCAAAAAGCCTGAAATATTCTCTGAGTTTCTTCAACATGCCCCGGTCTTGGGAGCAGAGTTTCTTCAGAAGGCCTGAAAAATTCGATGAATTTCTTCAAAAAGCCCGTTTTTGGCAGCAGATTTCGCTTACGGCCATACCACGTTGAGAACGCCCGATCTCGTCTGATCTCGGAAGCTAAGCAGGGTCGGGCCTGGTTAGTACTTGGATGGGAGACCGCCTGGGAATACCAGGTGCTGTAAGCTTTTTAGTTTACTTCACTAATGTTCTAACCTTTTAAATAGCCCGTTTTTGGCAGCAGATTTCGCTTACGGCCATACCACGTTGAGAACGCCCGATCTCGTCTGATCTCGGAAGCTAAGCAGGGTCGGGCCTGGTTAGTACTTGGATGGGAGACCGCCTGGGAATACCAGGAGCTGTAAGCTTTTTAGTTTACTTCACTAATGTTCTAACCTTTTAAATAGCCCGTTTTTGGCAGGAGATTTCGCTTACGGCCATACCACGTTGAGAACGCCCGATCTCGTCTGATCTCGGAAGCTAAGCAGGGTCGGGCCTGGTTAGTACTTGGATGGGAGACCGCCTGGGAATACCAGGTGCTGTAAGCATTTTTGGTTAAAAAAAAAAAAAAAAAAAGAGTCCATGAGATTCTTCAAAAAGCCTGAAATATTCTCTGAGTTTCTTCAACATGCCCCGGTCTTGGGAGCAGAGTTTCTTCAGAAGGCCTGAAAAATTCGATGAATTTCTTCAAAAAGCCCGTTTTTGGCAGCAGATTTCGCTTACGGCCATACCACGTTGAGAACGTCCGATCTCGTCTGATCTCGGAAGCTAAGCAGGGTCGGGCCTGGTTAGTACTTGGATGGGAGACCGCCTGGGAATACCAGGTGCTGTAAGCTTTTTAGTTTACTTCACTAATGTTCTAACCTTTTAAATAGCCCGTTTTTGGCAGCAGATTTCGCTTACGGCCATACCACGTTGAGAACGCCCGATCTCGTCTGATCTCGGAAGCTAAGCAGGGTCGGGCCTGGTTAGTACTTGGATGGGAGACCGCCTGGGAATACCAGGTGCTGTAATCATTTTTGGTTAAAAAAGAAAAAAAAAAAAAGAAAAAAAGAGTCCATGAGATTCTTCAAAAAGCCTGAAATATTCTCTGAGTTTCTTCAACATGCCCCGGTCTTGGGAGCAGAGTTTCTTCAGAAGGCCTGAAAAATTCGATGAATTTCTTCAAAAAGCCCGTTTTTGGCAGCAGATTTCGCTTACGGCCATACCACGTTGAGAACGCCTGATCTCGTCTGATCTCGGAAGCTAAGCAGGGTCGGGCCTGGTTAGTACTTGGATGGGAGACCGCCTGGGAATACCAGGTGCTGTAAGCTTTTTAGTTTACTTCACTAATGTTCTAACCTTTTAAATAGCCCGTTTTTGGCAGCAGATTTCGCTTACGGCCATACCACGTTGAGAACGCCCGATCTCGTCTGATCTCGGAAGCTAAGCAGGGTCGGGCCTGGTTAGTACTTGGATGGGAGACCGCCTGGGAATACCAGGTGCTGTAAGCATTTTTGGTTTAAAAAAAAAAAAAAAAAAAAAAAAAAGAGTCCATGAGATTCTTCAAAAAGCCTGAAATATTCTCTGAGTTTCTTCAACATGCCCCGGTCTTGGGAGCAGAGTTTCTTCAGAAGGCCTGAAAAATTCGATGAATTTCTTCAAAAAGCCCGTTTTTGGCAGCAGATTTCGCTTACGGCCATACCACGTTGAGAACGCCCGATCTCGTCTGATCTCGGAAGCTAAGCAGGGTCGGGCCTGGTTAGTACTTGGATGGGAGACCGTCTGGGAATACCAGGTGCTGTAAGCTTTTTAGTTTACTTCACTAATGTTCTAACCTTTTAAATAGCCCGTTTTTGGCAGCAGATTTCGCTTACGGCCATACCACGTTGAGAACGCCCGATCTCGTCTGATCTCGGAAGCTAAGCAGGGTCGGGCCTGGTTAGTACTTGAATGGGAGACCGCCTGGGAATACCAGGTGCTGTAAGCATTTTTGGTTAAAAAAAAAAAAAAAAAGAGTCCATGAGATTCTTCAAAAAGCCTGAAATATTCTCTGAGTTTCTTCAACATGCCCGGTCTTGGGAGCAGAGTTTCTTCAGAAGGCCTGAAAAATTCGATGAATTTCTTCAAAAAGCCCGTTTTTGGCAGCAGATTTCGCTTACGGCCATACCACGTTGAGAACGCCCGATCTCGTCTGATCTCGGAAGCTAAGCAGGGTCGGGCCTGGTTAGTACTTGGATGGGAGACCGCCTGGGAATACCAGGTGCTGTAAGCTTTTTAGTTTACTTCACTAATGTTCTAACCTTTTAAATAGCCCGTTTTTGGCAGCAGATTTCGCTTACGGCCATACCACGTTGAGAACGCCCGATCTCGTCTGATCTCGGAAGCTAAGCAGGGTCGGGCCTGGTTAGTACTTGGATGGGAGACCGCCTGGGAATACCAGGTGCTGTAAGCATTTTTGGTTTAAAAAAAAAAAAAAAAAAAAAAAAAGAGTCCATGAGATTCTTCAAAAAGCCTGAAATATTCTCTGAGTTTCTTCAACATGCCCCGGTCTTGGGAGCAGAGTTTCTTCAGAAGGCCTGAAAAATTAGATGAATTTCTTCAAAAAGCCCGTTTTTGGCAGCAGATTTCGCTTACGGCCATACCACGTTGAGAACGCCCGATCTCGTCTGATCTCGGAAGCTAAGCAGGGTCGGGCCTGGTTAGTACTTGGATGGGAGACCGCCTGGGAATACCAGGTGCTGTAAGCTTTTTAGTTTACTTCACTAATGTTCTAACCTTTTAAATAGCCCGTTTTTGGCAGCAGATTTCGCTTACGGCCATACCACGTTGAGAACGCCCGATCTCGTCTGATCTCGGAAGCTAAGCAGGGTCGGGCCTGGTTAGTACTTGAATGGGAGACCGCCTGGGAATACCAGGTGCTGTAAGCATTTTTGGTTTAAAAAAAAAAAAAAAAGAGTCCATGAGATTCTTCAAAAAGCCTGAAATATTCTCTGAGTTTCTTCAACATGCCCGGTCTTGGGAGCAGAGTTTCTTCAGAAGGCCTGAAAAATTCGATGAATTTCTTCAAAAAGCCCGTTTTTGGCAGCAGGTTTCGCTTACGGCCATACCACGTTGAGAACGCCCGATCTCGTCTGATCTCGGAAGCTAAGCAGGGTCGGGCCTGGTTAGTACTTGGATGGGAGACCGCCTGGGAATACCAGGTGCTGTAAGCATTTTTGGTAAAAAAAAAAAAAAAAAAAAAAGAGTCCATGAGATTCTTCAAAAAGCCTGAAATATTCTCTGAGTTTCTTCAACATGCCTGGGAACTTGGGAGCAGAGTTTCTTCAGAAGGCCTG
Source organism: Leuciscus leuciscus (assembly GCF_965113295.1). Lineage (NCBI taxonomy): Eukaryota > Metazoa > Chordata > Actinopteri > Cypriniformes > Leuciscidae > Leuciscus > Leuciscus leuciscus. The sequence continues at coordinate 81,637,812 of NC_138725.1, read as the reverse complement.
AAAAATTCGATGAATTTCTTCAAAAAGCCCGTTTTTGGCAGCAGATTTCGCTTACGGCCATACCACGTTGAGAACGCCCGATCTCGTCTGATCTCGGAAGCTAAGCAGGGTCGGGCCTGGTTAGTACTTGGATGGGAGACCGCCTGGGAATACCAGGTGCTGTAAGCTTTTTAGTTTACTTCACTAATGTTCTAACCTTTTAAATAGCCCGTTTTTGGCAGCAGATTTCGCTTACGGCCATACCACGTTGAGAACGCCCGATCTCGTCTGATCTCGGAAGCTAAGCAGGGTCGGGCCTGGTTAGTACTTGAATGGGAGACCGCCTGGGAATACCAGGTGCTGTAAGCATTTTTGGTTTAAAAAAAAAAAAAAAAGAGTCCATGAGATTCTTCAAAAAGCCTGAAATATTCTCTGAGTTTCTTCAACATGCCCGGTCTTGGGAGCAGAGTTTCTTCAGAAGGCCTGAAAAATTCGATGAATTTCTTCAAAAAGCCCGTTTTTGGCAGCAGGTTTCGCTTACGGCCATACCACGTTGAGAACGCCCGATCTCGTCTGATCTCGGAAGCTAAGCAGGGTCGGGCCTGGTTAGTACTTGGATGGGAGACCGCCTGGGAATACCAGGTGCTGTAAGCATTTTTGGTTAAAAAAAAAAAAAAAAAAAAAGAGTCCATGAGATTCTTCAAAAAGCCTGAAATATTCTCTGAGTTTCTTCAACATGCCTGGGAACTTGGGAGCAGAGTTTCTTCAGAAGGCCTGAAAAATTCGATGAATTTCTTCAAAAAGCCCGTTTTTGGCAGCAGATTTCGCTTACGGCCATACCACGTTGAGAACGCCCGATCTCGTCTGATCTCGGAAGCTAAGCAGGGTCGGGCCTGGTTAGTACTTGGATGGGAGACCGCCTGGGAATACCAGGTGCTGTAAGCTTTTTAGTTTACTTCACTAATGTTCTAACCTTTTAAATAGCCCGTTTTTGGCAGCAGATTTCGCTTACGGCCATACCACGTTGAGAACGCCCGATCTCGTCTGATCTCGGAAGCTAAGCAGGGTCGGGCCTGGTTAGTACTTGAATGGGAGACCGCCTGGGAATACCAGGTGCTGTAAGCATTTTTGGTTTAAAAAAAAAAAAAAAAGAGTCCATGAGATTCTTCAAAAAGCCTGAAATATTCTCTGAGTTTCTTCAACATGCCCGGTCTTGGGAGCAGAGTTTCTTCAGAAGGCCTGAAAAATTCGATGAATTTCTTCAAAAAGCCCGTTTTTGGCAGCAGGTTTCGCTTACGGCCATACCACGTTGAGAACGCCCGATCTCGTCTGATCTCGGAAGCTAAGCAGGGTCGGGCCTGGTTAGTACTTGGATGGGAGACCGCCTGGGAATACCAGGTGCTGTAAGCATTTTTGGTTAAAAAAAAAAAAAAAAAAAAAGAGTCCATGAGATTCTTCAAAAAGCCTGAAATATTCTCTGAGTTTCTTCAACATGCCCCGGTCTTGGGAGCAGAGTTTCTTCAGAAGGCCTGAAAAATTCGATGAATTTCTTCAAAAAGCCCGTTTTTGGCAGCAGATTTCGCTTACGGCCATACCACGTTGAGAACGCCCGATCTCGTCTGATCTCGGAAGCTAAGCAGGGTCGGGCCTGGTTAGTACTTGGATGGGAGACCGCCTGGGAATACCAGGTGCTGTAAGCATTTTTGGTTTAAAAAAAAAAAAAAAAAAAAAAAAAAGAGTCCATGAGATTCTTCAAAAAGCCTGAAATATTCTCTGAGTTTCTTCAACATGCCCCGGTCTTGGGAGCAGAGTTTCTTCAGAAGGCCTGAAAAATTCGATGAATTTCTTCAAAAAGCCCGTTTTTGGCAGCAGATTTCGCTTACGGCCATACCACGTTGAGAACGCCCGATCTCGTCTGATCTCGGAAGCTAAGCAGGGTCGGGCCTGGTTAGTACTTGGATGGGAGACCGCCTGGGAATACCAGGTGCTGTAAGCTTTTTAGTTTACTTCACTAATGTTCTAACCTTTTAAATAGCCCGTTTTTGGCAGCAGATTTCGCTTACGGCCATACCACGTTGAGAACGCCCGATCTCGTCTGATCTCGGAAGCTAAGCAGGGTCGGGCATGGTTAGTACTTGAATGGGAGACCGCCTGGGAATACCAGGTGATCTAAGCATTTTTGGTTTAAAAAAAAAAAAAAAAGAGTCCATGAGATTCTTCAAAAAGCCTGAAATATTCTCTGAGTTTCTTCAACATGCCCGGTCTTGGGAGCAGAGTTTCTTCAGAAGGCCTGAAAAATTCGATGAATTTCTTCAAAAAGCCCGTTTTTGGCAGCAGATTTCGCTTACGGCCATACCACGTTGAGAACGCCCGATCTCGTCTGATCTCGGAAGCTAAGCAGGGTCGGGCCTGGTTAGTACTTGGATGGGAGACCGCCTGGGAATACCAGGTGCTGTAAGCATTTTTGGTTTAAAAAAAAAAAAAAAAAAAAAAAAAAAAGAGTCCATGAGATTCTTCAAAAAGCCTGAAATATTCTCTGAGTTTCTTCAACATGCCCCGGTCTTGGGAGCAGAGTTTCTTCAGAAGGCCTGAAAAATTCGATGAATTTCTTCAAAAAGCCCGTTTTTGGCAGCAGATTTCGCTTACGGCCATACCACGTTGAGAACGCCCGATCTCGTCTGATCTCGGAAGCTAAGCAGGGTCGGGCCTGGTTAGTACTTGGATGGGAGACCGCCTGGGAATACCAGGTGCTGTAAGCATTTTTGATTTAAAAAAAAAAAAAAAAAAAAAAAAAAAGAGTCCATGAGATTCTTCAAAAAGCCTGAAATATTCTCTGAGTTTCTTCAACATGCCCCGGTCTTGGGAGCAGAGTTTCTTCAGAAGGCCTGAAAAATTCGATGAATTTCTTCAAAAAGCCCGTTTTTGGCAGCAGATTTCGCTTACGGCCATACCACGTTGAGAACGCCCTAGTGGTTACAGGAAGTGGTACAGCAAGAGAAGCGAGGAGGAAGAAGGAGAGTGTTTGTTTGGAGTGAAGGAATATATCCTTTTTTTATTTTGTTTGAAAGAATTTTGACAAAGGAGTGTTTGCGTTTTGGGGTCATTTCATCCTCAAACAGCGCTTGCTGTTTGGGGATAGATACCTCGAGCAGCAAAGAAGGAGAAATGGCTGGACAACAAGAGACGGGAAGAAGTCGGAACATGCGGGAAGTGAGAGGTGATGAACGCAGCTACGGTAAAGAGCTGACGGTGTTGGTGGAGATGGAAGGTGAGGACAGAATCACAATGATGGAATTATTGAAGAGAGTGAAAGAAGAATGCGGAGGAGTGATTGGATGCAGATACAAAACTCCAAAAGAATATGAACTAACAATGGAGGACGGGAAAGCAAAAGAGAAAATTCTGGATGGTCTGAAGATCAGGAATAGTCGTGTGATGGTGAAGGAAGTGGATTGCATGGAGGTGGTCGTTTCTTTCCTAGGACTGCCCATGTATATTCAAGATGAAGAAATCCTGAACAAACTGAAGGACTGGGGAGTAACAGCGGCGTCGAAAATAAAAAGGAGAATGTGGCCGGGAACGGACATTGCAGACGGGACAAGGTTTTTAAAAGTTAAATTCAACAACATTGTAAAATCATTGCCCTACTCGACGAAATTTGAAACGCTTGGTGGGACGGAGCACTTCAGGGTGATACATGATCGTCAAGTGAAGGTTTGTCGCCTGTGTATACAACCTGGGCATGTTGTGAGAGACTGCCCGAGCTTTAGATGTTTTAGATGTGACAAACAAGGACACTATGCAAGAGAGTGCAAAGAGGAGAATTGCGACAGGTGTGGAATGCGGCCAGGACTATGTGTGTGTGAAACGCTGGCAGCAGCAGAAGACGGGAACACCGGGGAGATATTGTCAGATCTGTACGAGGTGGTGGAGAGCGAAGAAGAGGAGATCGCAGGAGGAGAGGCGGGTATAAGCACCTGGGGAAAGGAAAAAGGAGAGGAAAAAAGAGAGGACATTGAGAGCGAGAGCAGCCAAGAGGATGCGAGCTCAAGGCAACGGATGAGAGAGAGAAAGAAGAAAGAGAGTACACCAGGCAAAGAGATGGTTCCAAGAGACCTGGAAAGTGAAGATGGGGACGGGAAGAAGGAAAACAATGGCGACGAAGGAGGAGCCAAAAGCCAGGGAGGCAAACATTGGGAGGAGAAAAGTATGAAGAAGGACGAAGGGGGAGGAAAGGAGAAGGAAATACCAGAGAATCCTGTGACAAATGTGGAGGAAGACATGGACACGAGTGAGGGGAAAAGTGTGCAGAGAAAAAGAAAGAAGAAAAGAGCGGAGGAGCATAAGGAGGAAAGTAAGAGCTTGACTTAATCTGAATGAGTATAAAACTTTTTAAAAAATTGACAATCCTTATGTGGGGTGCTATGAACATTGCGTGTCTAAATATTAATGGGCTAAGAGACCTAAACAAATTTGAGAGAGTGAAAAGACTGTCAAAAGCCGAAGTGTTATGTTTACAAGAGACACACTGGACAGCAGACATAATGGACGACATAAAAAAGAGATGGGAGGGGGAAATTTTTGTGAGTCACGGAAATGTAAAAGCCTGTGGGGTGGCGATTTTGATAAGAAAAGATAAAGTACAAAATGTGAAACAGATCTATAAAGACGGAAGCGGGAGATTGTTAGGGCTTGAATTTATGTTTTGCAATGAACTGTTTAGACTCATAAACATTTATGCACCGAATATAGAGGTTGACAGAAAAGAAGTCTTCAACGAAATGAAGAAAATATGTAAGGGGAGGTGCATAGTGGTTGGGGATTTTAATGTGTGGTGCACGAGATTGGACGCTTCATGTAGTGCCAATTTTAAATCGGATGGGTCAAGAAAGATTTTAACAGAGTGGATGCGGAATGAAGATTTTGTTGATGTGTGGAGGGAAGAGAATCCACATAAGAGAGAATTCTCGAGAAGACAAATGGTGATGGGTAGCCTTAAACAGAGTCGTATAGATTTATGTTTAACGAAAAGGGAAATGTTGAAATATGTCAGAAATGTAAAATATAAGTTTGTTGATGTTAGTGATCATGCAGTGATGACAATCAAGGTGGGTGTAACTAGAGAGGAGAGGGGAGGGGGAGTGTGGTGTTTAAATGCTAATTTGTTAAATGAAGAGCCATACAAGAAAAGTATTTTAAAATGTATAAATTATGAAATGCAGAATCCTCTATTTGAGGAGAATATATGTGAATGGTGGGAGGGAATGAAAGGGAAAATAAAAAAAAGAAGCATAAGGTTTTCAAAACAAAGAAATTTTATGAGGAGGAGTAAAGCAGAAGCACTGGAAAATGCTTTAAACGAAGAAGCGGAAAAAATAGAAAATAATCCTGAGCATGGTGAAGAGGGTTTTGTGAGGCTAAAAACGGAATTAGAGGAGTATAAAAAAGAAAAAAGCAAGGGAGCAATTATAAGGAGCAGAGCTCAGTATGCTTTAGAAGGAGAAAGAAGCACAAAATTCTTCCTCAATCTAGAAAATAAAAAGCAGAGGAGAAAGCATATTGTAGAGTTGGAAAATGGAAAAGGTGAAAAAATAAATGACTTTGTAGGGATAATAGAAGAAGTGGAGAATTTTTATAAGGAACTATTCAAGAAAGAGGGTGTAAAACAAGAGTGTGTGGATGAAGTATTGAGTACTGTGAATGTGAAGCTAGATGAGGATGAGAAGAACATGTGTGAAAGAGATATAGATATTGAAGAAATAAAGAGTGCAATAAATCAGACAAAAAAGAATAAAAGTCCGGGTTCGGATGGTTTAACGCATGAGTTCTACAAGACCTTTATAGGGACCTTAGCGCCAATATTGCTAAAGGTATATAAAAGTATGGAGGAGAGAAGGGAGGTGCCAGAGTCAATGGGGTTAGGTGTGATCACGATTCTGTACAAAAATAAAGGCAGCCCGCTTAGTTTGGGAAATTACAGACCGTTAAGTCTTTTAAATACAGATTATAAGATTTTAACAAAGGTTTTAACCAATAGAATAAAAGAAGTAGTGGGGAATATAATATCACAAAATCAAGCATACAGTATACCGGGAAGAGACATCACAGACACAATTTGTACAATAAGAGATGTAGTAGATAGTTTGGATAAGGATGGGGAAGGGGGGATAGTTTTATGTATAGATTTAAACAAAGCATTTGATAGGGTAGAACACAGTTTTATTGAACAAACGATGAGAAGATTTGGATTTGGGGAGAGGATTTTAAGGTGGATAAGTCTTTTATATAATAATGCAAAAAGTTGTGTAAAGGTAAATGGTGTTTTGACAGATTCCTTTCCTTTGGAAAGGTCAGTAAGGCAGGGATGCCCCTTATCTGCTTTGCTGTATTCAATAACAGCTGAACCTCTGGCAACATTAATAAAAAAAGATAAGGAGATAAGAGGGATTCCAATTCCACATGGAAGGATGAGTTTAATACACCAGTATGCAGACGACACAACATTTACAGTTAGAGATATTGAGAGTATAAATAAAATAATGAAACACATGGAAACTTATGGGAAAGCATCAGGGGCAAAAATAAACATTGACAAATCAGAAATAATGAGTATTGGAGGAGTAGATATAGGTAGGTGTGATATTCCTTTTAAAGTTACAAATGATCATATGAGAATTTTAGGTGTGAATATAGGTGTTAATGCAAAGGAAGCCAGGGATGCTACGTGGACTGGAATTTTAAATAAAATGAAACAAGTGCTACAGTTTTGGAGGTTGAGAGATTTAAGATTGAGAGGTAAGGTAGTAGTTGCAAATTCTTTAGTAATTTCCAAATGTAATTATGTGATTGGCGCAGTTGATTTACCAGATTGGGTACTGAATGAGATGAAGGAGGTGGTGAATAATTTTTTGTGGGGAGGAAAAGGGGTAAAAATATCAACAAAAACATTAATAGCGGATTATACTGCGGGAGGTTTGAAGCTGATTGATATAGATGTAAAAAGAAAATCAATAAGAGTGAAAATGATAAAGAAGTATTTGTATGATAAAGTAGATTGTGGATGGAAGGGATTCTTGAGAGATTTTTTAGACAAAAGTGGTGGATGTGGAGAGGAAGGGGTGTTTTTAGCATTAAAGAAGCCAATGGTTGAAAAGATACCACTATTTTACCAAGAAGTTTTTAGTGCATGGGCTGAGTTTTTGGTTAATATAGGGTATGAGTGCGAAAATATTAATCAAATACACAACCAGCCGATATTTTTGAATCCCAAGATAAGGATGAAAGGGAAAATGTTTTATAACACACTGTATATGAAAGCGGGAATAAGACAAGTCAAGGATATAGTATATGAATATGTAAGGGGTTTTCTACCAAATAGGGCTATTTATGATTGTGTTGTGGGATGGGATGAGGATATTGAAAAATCAAAAGTTGACTGTGTATGTGAAAACATCAAAGCAAGTCTGCCCAGGAGTTGGGTAGAAAGGATAGAGAAAGAGGTGATGAAAGTTGGAAATTGGGGAATTCCAGATATGTATATTGTGAAAAATGATGAGAGAAAACATTTGGCTGTGGTAACCATGAAAGAGATATACAAGATGTTGGTGGAAAAGGAAATCAAATTGCCTGCATCAGAAAGTGTATGGCCAAAAGTGTTTCCAGATCTTAATGTGAAGGCAATATGGAAGAACCTAAGTGTGAAGTATAATGGGCTGGATTGTGAGAATTTAGATTTTAAACTAAGACATAACAGGATATACACAAAGGTGGTGATTCATCAAATTAATAGAAATGTGAACAGAGAATGTGATGTTTGTAAGACTGATCCTGAAACGCTAATGCACATATTTTTTGAATGCAAAGAGCTAGATGTATTTCATGAAAAATTAAAAAAAATTATCAAGGGAAATTGGGGAAAAGATGTAACAGGAAAAGAGTGGAAAAAATTGTTTTTATTTGGTGAAAGTACAAACTGTAAAGATGTGGGAGTTAACCTGTGTAACTTTATTTTAAGTCATGCAAGGTATGCAATATGGGCAAGGAGGAATTTGGCATACTTTGAAAGGAAAAAAGTGGATGTTGCTGTGATGTTCAAATCTGTGGTGAGAAAGAATGTTTATTTAATGTGGAAATATCTGAGCAAAGACACTTTTGAAAAGGCGTTTATTAATGGATGTAGTCTGATAAGGGTGGATGATAAAGAAGGGTTAAGCATAAAATTCTAAAAGGAAAGAAAAATGTTGAAGGTGGAATGTATGGTTATGGTATAATTTGTGTGTATATTGTGTAATGGTTTTTTTGTTTTGTTAGTTTTTTTGTGGATGTAATTCAAATGTTGTGTCTGTTTGGATTTGATTGATAATATGTTGTAAAATTATATTTTTGATACTTTTGATAATAAAAAAAAAAAAAAAAAAAAAAAAGAACGCCCGATCTCGTCTGATCTCGGAAGCTAAGCAGGGTCGGGCCTGGTTAGTACTTGGATGGGAGACCGCCTGGGAATACCAGGTGCTGTAAGCATTTTTGGTTTAAAAAAAAAAAAAAAAAAAAAAAAAAGAGTCCATGAGATTCTTCAAAAAGCCTGAAATATTCTCTGAGTTTCTTCAACATGCCCCGGTCTTGGGAGCAGAGTTTCTTCAGAAGGCCTGAAAAATTCGATGAATTTCTTCAAAAAGCCCGTTTTTGGCAGCAGATTTCGCTTACGGCCATACCACGTTGAGAACGCCCGATCTCGTCTGATCTCGGAAGCTAAGCAGGGTCGGGCCTGGTTAGTACTTGGATGGGAGACCGCCTGGGAATACCAGGTGCTGTAAGCATTTTTGGTTTAAAAAAAAAAAAAAAAAAAAAAAAAAGAGTCCATGAGATTCTTCAAAAAGCCTGAAATATTCTCTGAGTTTCTTCAACATGCCCCGGTCTTGGGAGCAGAGTTTCTTCAGAAGGCCTGAAAAATTCGATGAATTTCTTCAAAAAGCCCGTTTTTGGCAGCAGATTTCGCTTACGGCCATACCACGTTGAGAACGCCCGATCTCGTCTGATCTCGGAAGCTAAGCAGGGTCGGGCCTGGTTAGTACTTGGATGGGAGACCGCCTGGGAATACCAGGTGCTGTAAGCATTTTTGGTTTAAAAAAAAAAAAAAAAAAAAAAAAAAGAGTCCATGAGATTCTTCAAAAAGCCTGAAATATTCTCTGAGTTTCTTCAACATGCCCCGGTCTTGGGAGCAGAGTTTCTTCAGAAGGCCTGAAAAATTCGATGAATTTCTTCAAAAAGCCCGTTTTTGGCAGCAGATTTCGCTTACGGCCATACCACGTTGAGAACGCCCGATCTC
>NC_138725.1:81586008-81601008 GCF_965113295.1 Leuciscus leuciscus | reverse complement strand
AGTTTACTTCACTAATGTTCTAACCTTTTAAATAGCCCGTTTTTGGCAGCAGATTTCGCTTACGGCCATACCACGTTGAGAACGCCCGATCTCGTCTGATCTCGGAAGCTAAGCAGGGTCGGGCCTGGTTAGTACTTGAATGGGAGACCGCCTGGGAATACCAGGTGCTGTAAGCATTTTTGATTTAAAAAAAAAAAAAAAAGAGTCCATGAGATTCTTCAAAAAGCCTGAAATATTCTCTGAGTTTCTTCAACATGCCCGGTCTTGGGAGCAGAGTTTCTTCAGAAGGCCTGAAAAATTCGATGAATTTCTTCAAAAAGCCCGTTTTTGGCAGCAGATTTCGCTTACGGCCATACCACGTTGAGAACGCCCGATCTCGTCTGATCTCGGAAGCTAAGCAGGGTCGGGCCTGGTTAGTACTTGGATGGGAGACCGCCTGGGAATACCAGGTGCTGTAAGCTTTTTAGTTTACTTCACTAATGTTCTAACCTTTTAAATAGCCCGTTTTTGGCAGCAGATTTCGCTTACGGCCATACCACGTTGAGAACGCCCGATCTCGTCTGATCTCGGAAGCTAAGCAGGGTCGGGCCTGGTTAGTACTTGGATGGGAGACCGCCTGGGAATACCAGGTGCTGTAAGCATTTTTGATTTAAAAAAAAAAAAAAAAAAAAAAAAAAAGAGTCCATGAGATTCTTCAAAAAGCCTGAAATATTCTCTGAGTTTCTTCAACATGCCCCGGTCTTGGGAGCAGAGTTTCTTCAGAAGGCCTGAAAAATTCGATGAATTTCTTCAAAAAGCCCGTTTTTGGCAGCAGATTTCGCTTACGGCCATACCACGTTGAGAACGCCCGATCTCGTCTGATCTCGGAAGCTAAGCAGGGTCGGGCCTGGTTAGTACTTGGATGGGAGACCGCCTGGGAATACCAGGTGCTGTAAGCTTTTTAGTTTACTTCACTAATGTTCTAACCTTTTAAATAGCCCGTTTTTGGCAGCAGATTTCGCTTACGGCCATACCACGTTGAGAACGCCCGATCTCGTCTGATCTCGGAAGCTAAGCAGGGTCGGGCCTGGTTAGTACTTGAATGGGAGACCGCCTGGGAATACCAGGTGCTGTAAGCATTTTTGGTTTAAAAAAAAAAAAAAAAGAGTCCATGAGATTCTTCAAAAAGCCTGAAATATTCTCTGAGTTTCTTCAACATGCCCGGTCTTGGGAGCAGAGTTTCTTCAGAAGGCCTGAAAAATTCGATGAATTTCTTCAAAAAGCCCGTTTTTGGCAGCAGATTTCGCTTACGGCCATACCACGTTGAGAACGCCCGATCTCGTCTGATCTCGGAAGCTAAGCAGGGTCGGGCCTGGTTAGTACTTGGATGGGAGACCGCCTGGGAATACCAGGTGCTGTAAGCATTTTTGGTTTAAAAAAAAAAAAAAAAAAAAAAAGAGTCCATGAGATTCTTCAAAAAGCCTGAAATATTCTCTGAGTTTCTTCAACATGCCCCGGTCTTGGGAGCAGAGTTTCTTCAGAAGGCCTGAAAAATTCGATGAATTTCTTCAAAAAGCCCGTTTTTGGCAGCAGATTTCGCTTACGGCCATACCACGTTGAGAACGCCCGATCTCGTCTGATCTCGGAAGCTAAGCAGGGTCGGGCCTGGTTAGTACTTGGATGGGAGACCGCCTGGGAATACCAGGTGCTGTAAGCATTTTTGGTTTAAAAAAAAAAATAAAAATAAAAAAAAGAGTCCATGAGATTCTTCAAAAAGCCTGAAATATTCTCTGAGTTTCTTCAACATGCCCCGGTCTTGGGAGCAGAGTTTCTTCAGAAGGCCTGAAAAATTCGATGAATTTCTTCAAAAAGCCCGTTTTTGGCAGCAGATTTCGCTTACGGCCATACCACGTTGAGAACGCCCGATCTCGTCTGATCTCGGAAGCTAAGCAGGGTCGGGCCTGGTTAGTACTTGGATGGGAGACCGCCTGGGAATACCAGGTGCTGTAAGCTTTTTAGTTTACTTCACTAATGTTCTAACCTTTTAAATAGCCCGTTTTTGGCAGCAGATTTCGCTTACGGCCATACCACGTTGAGAACGCCCGATCTCGTCTGATCTCGGAAGCTAAGCAGGGTCGGGCCTGGTTAGTACTTGGATGGGAGACCGCCTGGGAATACCAGGTGCTGTAAGCATTTTTGGTTTAAAAAAAAAAAAAAAAAAAAAAAAAAATAGTCCATGAGATTCTTCAAAAAGCCTGAAATATTCTCTGAGTTTCTTCAACATGCCCCGGTCTTGGGAGCAGAGTTTCTTCAGAAGACCTGAAAAATTCGATGAATTTCTTCAAAAAGCCCGTTTTTGGCAGCAGATTTCGCTTACGGCCATACCACGTTGAGAACGCCCGATCTCGTCTGATCTCGGAAGCTAAGCAGGGTCGGGCCTGGTTAGTACTTGGATGGGAGACCGCCTGGGAATACCAGGTGCTGTAAGCTTTTTAGTTTACTTCACTAATGTTCTAACCTTTTAAATAGCCCGTTTTTGGCAGCAGATTTCGCTTACGGCCATACCACGTTGAGAACGCCCGATCTCGGAAGCTAAGCAGGGTCGGGCCTGGTTAGTACTTGGATGGGAGACCGCCTGGGAATACCAGGTGCTGTAAGCATTTTTGATTTAAAAAAAAAAAAAAAAAAAAAAAAAAAGAGTCCATGAGATTCTTCAAAAAGCCTGAAATATTCTCTGAGTTTCTTCAACATGCCCCGGTCTTGGGAGCAGAGTTTCTTCAGAAGGCCTGAAAAATTCGATGAATTTCTTCAAAAAGCCCGTTTTTGGCAGCAGATTTCGCTTACGGCCATACCACGTTGAGAACGCCCGATCTCGTCTGATCTCGGAAGCTAAGCAGGGTCGGGCCTGGTTAGTACTTGGATGGGAGACCGCCTGGGAATACCAGGTGCTGTAAGCTTTTTAGTTTACTTCACTAATGTTCTAACCTTTTAAATAGCCCGTTTTTGGCAGCAGATTTCGCTTACGGCCATACCACGTTGAGAACGCCCGATCTCGTCTGATCTCGGAAGCTAAGCAGGGTCGGGCCTGGTTAGTACTTGAATGGGAGACCGCCTGGGAATACCAGGTGCTGTAAGCATTTTTGGTTTAAAAAAAAAAAAAAAAAGAGTCCATGAGATTCTTCAAAAAGCCTGAAATATTCTCTGAGTTTCTTCAACATGCCCCGGTCTTGGGAGCAGAGTTTCTTCAGAAGACCTGAAAAATTCGATGAATTTCTTCAAAAAGCCCGTTTTTGGCAGCAGATTTCGCTTACGGCCATACCACGTTGAGAACGCCCGATCTCGTCTGATCTCGGAAGCTAAGCAGGGTCGGGCCTGGTTAGTACTTGGATGGGAGACCGCCTGGGAATACCAGGTGCTGTAAGCTTTTTAGTTTACTTCACTAATGTTCTAACCTTTTAAATAGCCCGTTTTTGGCAGCAGATTTCGCTTACGGCCATACCACGTTGAGAACGCCCGATCTCGTCTGATCTCGGAAGCTAAGCAGGGTCGGGCCTGGTTAGTACTTGGATGGGAGACCGCCTGGGAATACCAGGTGCTGTAAGCATTTTTGATTTAAAAAAAAAAAAAAAAAAAAAAAAAAGAGTCCATGAGATTCTTCAAAAAGCCTGAAATATTCTCTGAGTTTCTTCAACATGCCCCGGTCTTGGGAGCAGAGTTTCTTCAGAAGGCCTGAAAAATTCGATGAATTTCTTCAAAAAGCCCGTTTTTGGCAGCAGATTTCGCTTACGGCCATACCACGTTGAGAACGCCCGATCTCGTCTGATCTCGGAAGCTAAGCAGGGTCGGGCCTGGTTAGTACTTGGATGGGAGACCGCCTGGGAATACCAGGTGCTGTAAGCTTTTTAGTTTACTTCACTAATGTTCTAACCTTTTAAATAGCCCGTTTTTGGCAGCAGATTTCGCTTACGGCCATACCACGTTGAGAACGCCCGATCTCGTCTGATCTCGGAAGCTAAGCAGGGTCGGGCCTGGTTAGTACTTGAATGGGAGACCGCCTGGGAATACCAGGTGCTGTAAGCATTTTTGATTTAAAAAAAAAAAAAAAAGAGTCCATGAGATTCTTCAAAAAGCCTGAAATATTCTCTGAGTTTCTTCAACATGCCCGGTCTTGGGAGCAGAGTTTCTTCAGAAGGCCTGAAAAATTCGATGAATTTCTTCAAAAAGCCCGTTTTTGGCAGCAGATTTCGCTTACGGCCATACCACGTTGAGAACGCCCGATCTCGTCTGATCTCGGAAGCTAAGCAGGGTCGGGCCTGGTTAGTACTTGGATGGGAGACCGCCTGGGAATACCAGGTGCTGTAAGCTTTTTAGTTTACTTCACTAATGTTCTAACCTTTTAAATAGCCCGTTTTTGGCAGCAGATTTCGCTTACGGCCATACCACGTTGAGAACGCCCGATCTCGTCTGATCTCGGAAGCTAAGCAGGGTCGGGCCTGGTTAGTACTTGGATGGGAGACCGCCTGGGAATACCAGGTGCTGTAAGCATTTTTGATTTAAAAAAAAAAAAAAAAAAAAAAAAAAGAGTCCATGAGATTCTTCAAAAAGCCTGAAATATTCTCTGAGTTTCTTCAACATGCCCCGGTCTTGGGAGCAGAGTTTCTTCAGAAGGCCTGAAAAATTCGATGAATTTCTTCAAAAAGCCCGTTTTTGGCAGCAGATTTCGCTTACGGCCATACCACGTTGAGAACGCCCGATCTCGTCTGATCTCGGAAGCTAAGCAGGGTCGGGCCTGGTTAGTACTTGGATGGGAGACCGCCTGGGAATACCAGGTGCTGTAAGCTTTTTAGTTTACTTCACTAATGTTCTAACCTTTTAAATAGCCCGTTTTTGGCAGCAGATTTCGCTTACGGCCATACCACGTTGAGAACGCCCGATCTCGTCTGATCTCGGAAGCTAAGCAGGGTCGGGCCTGGTTAGTACTTGAATGGGAGACCGCCTGGGAATACCAGGTGCTGTAAGCATTTTTGATTTAAAAAAAAAAAAAAAAGAGTCCATGAGATTCTTCAAAAAGCCTGAAATATTCTCTGAGTTTCTTCAACATGCCCGGTCTTGGGAGCAGAGTTTCTTCAGAAGGCCTGAAAAATTCGATGAATTTCTTCAAAAAGCCCGTTTTTGGCAGCAGATTTCGCTTACGGCCATACCACGTTGAGAACGCCCGATCTCGTCTGATCTCGGAAGCTAAGCAGGGTCGGGCCTGGTTAGTACTTGGATGGGAGACCGCCTGGGAATACCAGGTGCTGTAAGCATTTTTGGTTTAAAAAAAAAAAAAAAAAAAAAAAAAAAAGAGTCCATGAGATTCTTCAAAAAGCCTGAAATATTCTCTGAGTTTCTTCAACATGCCCCGGTCTTGGGAGCAGAGTTTCTTCAGAAGGCCTGAAAAATTCGATGAATTTCTTCAAAAAGCCCGTTTTTGGCAGCAGATTTCGCTTACGGCCATACCACGTTGAGAACGCCCGATCTCGTCTGATCTCGGAAGCTAAGCAGGGTCGGGCCTGGTTAGTACTTGGATGGGAGACCGCCTGGGAATACCAGGTGCTGTAAGCATTTTTGGTTTAAAAAAAAAAAAAAAAAAAAAAAAAAAAGAGTCCATGAGATTCTTCAAAAAGCCTGAAATATTCTCTGAGTTTCTTCAACATGCCCCGGTCTTGGGAGCAGAGTTTCTTCAGAAGGCCTGAAAAATTCGATGAATTTCTTCAAAAAGCCCGTTTTTGGCAGCAGATTTCGCTTACGGCCATACCACGTTGAGAACGCCCGATCTCGTCTGATCTCGGAAGCTAAGCAGGGTCGGGCCTGGTTAGTACTTGGATGGGAGACCGCCTGGGAATACCAGGTGCTGTAAGCATTTTTGATTTAAAAAAAAAAAAAAAAAAAAAAAAAAAGAGTCCATGAGATTCTTCAAAAAGCCTGAAATATTCTCTGAGTTTCTTCAACATGCCCCGGTCTTGGGAGCAGAGTTTCTTCAGAAGGCCTGAAAAATTCGATGAATTTCTTCAAAAAGCCCGTTTTTGGCAGCAGATTTCGCTTACGGCCATACCACGTTGAGAACGCCCGATCTCGTCTGATCTCGGAAGCTAAGCAGGGTCGGGCCTGGTTAGTACTTGGATGGGAGACCGCCTGGGAATACCAGGTGCTGTAAGCATTTTTGATTTAAAAAAAAAAAAAAAAAAAAAAAAAAAGAGTCCATGAGATTCTTCAAAAAGCCTGAAATATTCTCTGAGTTTCTTCAACATGCCCCGGTCTTGGGAGCAGAGTTTCTTCAGAAGGCCTGAAAAATTCGATGAATTTCTTCAAAAAGCCCGTTTTTGGCAGCAGATTTCGCTTACGGCCATACCACGTTGAGAACGCCCGATCTCGTCTGATCTCGGAAGCTAAGCAGGGTCGGGCCTGGTTAGTACTTGGATGGGAGACCGCCTGGGAATACCAGGTGCTGTAAGCATTTTTGATTTAAAAAAAAAAAAAAAAAAAAAAAAAAGAGTCCATGAGATTCTTCAAAAAGCCTGAAATATTCTCTGAGTTTCTTCAACATGCCCCGGTCTTGGGAGCAGAGTTTCTTCAGAAGGCCTGAAAAATTCGATGAATTTCTTCAAAAAGCCCGTTTTTGGCAGCAGATTTCGCTTACGGCCATACCACGTTGAGAACGCCCGATCTCGTCTGATCTCGGAAGCTAAGCAGGGTCGGGCCTGGTTAGTACTTGGATGGGAGACCGCCTGGGAATACCAGGTGCTGTAAGCATTTTTGGTTTAAAAAAAAAAAAAAAAGAGTCCATGAGATTCTTCAAAAAGCCTGAAATATTCTCTGAGTTTCTTCAACATGCCCCGGTCTTGGGAGCAGAGTTTCTTCAGAAGGCCTGAAAAATTCGATGAATTTCTTCAAA
This sequence comes from Leuciscus leuciscus, assembly GCF_965113295.1. Taxonomy (NCBI): domain Eukaryota; kingdom Metazoa; phylum Chordata; class Actinopteri; order Cypriniformes; family Leuciscidae; genus Leuciscus; species Leuciscus leuciscus. The sequence goes on along the minus strand of NC_138725.1, from coordinate 81,594,095 downwards.
AAGCCCGTTTTTGGCAGCAGATTTCGCTTACGGCCATACCACGTTGAGAACGCCCGATCTCGTCTGATCTCGGAAGCTAAGCAGGGTCGGGCCTGGTTAGTACTTGGATGGGAGACCGCCTGGGAATACCAGGTGCTGTAAGCATTTTTGATTTAAAAAAAAAAAAAAAAAAAAAAAAAAAGAGTCCATGAGATTCTTCAAAAAGCCTGAAATATTCTCTGAGTTTCTTCAACATGCCCCGGTCTTGGGAGCAGAGTTTCTTCAGAAGGCCTGAAAAATTCGATGAATTTCTTCAAAAAGCCCGTTTTTGGCAGCAGATTTCGCTTACGGCCATACCACGTTGAGAACGCCCGATCTCGTCTGATCTCGGAAGCTAAGCAGGGTCGGGCCTGGTTAGTACTTGGATGGGAGACCGCCTGGGAATACCAGGTGCTGTAAGCATTTTTGGTTTAAAAAAAAAAAAAAAAAAAAAAAAAAAGAGTCCATGAGATTCTTCAAAAAGCCTGAAATATTCTCTGAGTTTCTTCAACATGCCCCGGTCTTGGGAGCAGAGTTTCTTCAGAAGACCTGAAAAATTCGATGAATTTCTTCAAAAAGCCCGTTTTTGGCAGCAGATTTCGCTTACGGCCATACCACGTTGAGAACGCCCGATCTCGTCTGATCTCGGAAGCTAAGCAGGGTCGGGCCTGGTTAGTACTTGGATGGGAGACCGCCTGGGAATACCAGGTGCTGTAAGCATTTTTGGTTTAAAAAAAAAAAAAAAAAAAAAAAAAATAGTCCATGAGATTCTTCAAAAAGCCTGAAATATTCTCTGAGTTTCTTCAACATGCCCCGGTCTTGGGAGCAGAGTTTCTTCAGAAGACCTGAAAAATTCGATGAATTTCTTCAAAAAGCCCGTTTTTGGCAGCAGATTTCGCTTACGGCCATACCACGTTGAGAACGCCCGATCTCGTCTGATCTCGGAAGCTAAGCAGGGTCGGGCCTGGTTAGTACTTGGATGGGAGACCGCCTGGGAATACCAGGTGCTGTAAGCTTTTTAGTTTACTTCACTAATGTTCTAACCTTTTAAATAGCCCGTTTTTGGCAGCAGATTTCGCTTACGGCCATACCACGTTGAGAACGCCCGATCTCGGAAGCTAAGCAGGGTCGGGCCTGGTTAGTACTTGGATGGGAGACCGCCTGGGAATACCAGGTGCTGTAAGCATTTTTGATTAAAAAAAAAAAAAAAAAAAAAAAAAAAAGAGTCCATGAGATTCTTCAAAAAGCCTGAAATATTCTCTGAGTTTCTTCAACATGCCCCGGTCTTGGGAGCAGAGTTTCTTCAGAAGGCCTGAAAAATTCGATGAATTTCTTCAAAAAGCCCGTTTTTGGCAGCAGATTTCGCTTACGGCCATACCACGTTGAGAACGCCCGATCTCGTCTGATCTCGGAAGCTAAGCAGGGTCGGGCCTGGTTAGTACTTGGATGGGAGACCGCCTGGGAATACCAGGTGCTGTAAGCTTTTTAGTTTACTTCACTAATGTTCTAACCTTTTAAATAGCCCGTTTTTGGCAGCAGATTTCGCTTACGGCCATACCACGTTGAGAACGCCCGATCTCGTCTGATCTCGGAAGCTAAGCAGGGTCGGGCCTGGTTAGTACTTGAATGGGAGACCGCCTGGGAATACCAGGTGCTGTAAGCATTTTTGGTTTAAAAAAAAAAAAAAAAAGAGTCCATGAGATTCTTCAAAAAGCCTGAAATATTCTCTGAGTTTCTTCAACATGCCCCGGTCTTGGGAGCAGAGTTTCTTCAGAAGACCTGAAAAATTCGATGAATTTCTTCAAAAAGCCCGTTTTTGGCAGCAGATTTCGCTTACGGCCATACCACGTTGAGAACGCCCGATCTCGTCTGATCTCGGAAGCTAAGCAGGGTCGGGCCTGGTTAGTACTTGGATGGGAGACCGCCTGGGAATACCAGGTGCTGTAAGCTTTTTAGTTTACTTCACTAATGTTCTAACCTTTTAAATAGCCCGTTTTTGGCAGCAGATTTCGCTTACGGCCATACCACGTTGAGAACGCCCGATCTCGTCTGATCTCGGAAGCTAAGCAGGGTCGGGCCTGGTTAGTACTTGGATGGGAGACCGCCTGGGAATACCAGGTGCTGTAAGCATTTTTGATTTAAAAAAAAAAAAAAAAAAAAAAAAAAAGAGTCCATGAGATTCTTCAAAAAGCCTGAAATATTCTCTGAGTTTCTTCAACATGCCCCCGGTCTTGGGAGCAGAGTTTCTTCAGAAGGCCTGAAAAATTCGATGAATTTCTTCAAAAAGCCCGTTTTTGGCAGCAGATTTCGCTTACGGCCATACCACGTTGAGAACGCCCGATCTCGTCTGATCTCGGAAGCTAAGCAGGGTCGGGCCTGGTTAGTACTTGGATGGGAGACCGCCTGGGAATACCAGGTGCTGTAAGCTTTTTAGTTTACTTCACTAATGTTCTAACCTTTTAAATAGCCCGTTTTTGGCAGCAGATTTCGCTTACGGCCATACCACGTTGAGAACGCCCGATCTCGTCTGATCTCGGAAGCTAAGCAGGGTCGGGCCTGGTTAGTACTTGGATGGGAGACCGCCTGGGAATACCAGGTGCTGTAAGCATTTTTGGTTTAAAAAAAAAAAAAAAGAGTCCATGAGATTCTTCAAAAAGCCTGAAATATTCTCTGAGTTTCTTCAACATGCCCCGGTCTTGGGAGCAGAGTTTCTTCAGAAGGCCTGAAAAATTCGATGAATTTCTTCAAAAAGCCCGTTTTTGGCAGCAGATTTCGCTTACGGCCATACCACGTTGAGAACGCCCGATCTCGTCTGATCTCGGAAGCTAAGCAGGGTCGGGCCTGGTTAGTACTTGGATGGGAGACCGCCTGGGAATACCAGGTGCTGTAAGCATTTTTGGTTTAAAAAAAAAAAAAAAAAAAAAAAAAAGAGTCCATGAGATTCTTCAAAAAGCCTGAAATATTCTCTGAGTTTCTTCAACATGCCCCGGTCTTGGGAGCAGAGTTTCTTCAGAAGGCCTGAAAAATTCGATGAATTTCTTCAAAAAGCCCGTTTTTGGCAGCAGATTTCGCTTACGGCCATACCACGTTGAGAACGCCCGATCTCGTCTGATCTCGGAAGCTAAGCAGGGTCGGGCCTGGTTAGTACTTGGATGGGAGACCGCCTGGGAATACCAGGTGCTGTAAGCATTTTTGATTTAAAAAAAAAAAAAAAAAAAAAAAAAAAAGAGTCCATGAGATTCTTCAAAAAGCCTGAAATATTCTCTGAGTTTCTTCAACATGCCCCGGTCTTGGGAGCAGAGTTTCTTCAGAAGGCCTGAAAAATTCGATGAATTTCTTCAAAAAGCCCGTTTTTGGCAGCAGATTTCGCTTACGGCCATACCACGTTGAGAACGCCCGATCTCGTCTGATCTCGGAAGCTAAGCAGGGTCGGGCCTGGTTAGTACTTGGATGGGAGACCGCCTGGGAATACCAGGTGCTGTAAGCATTTTTGATTTAAAAAAAAAAAAAAAAAAAAAAAAAATGAGTCCATGAGATTCTTCAAAAAGCCTGAAATATTCTCTGAGTTTCTTCAACATGCCCCGGTCTTGGGAGCAGAGTTTCTTCAGAAGGCCTGAAAAATTCGATGAATTTCTTCAAAAAGCCCGTTTTTGGCAGCAGATTTCGCTTACGGCCATACCACGTTGAGAACGCCCGATCTCGTCTGATCTCGGAAGCTAAGCAGGGTCGGGCCTGGTTAGTACTTGGATGGGAGACCGCCTGGGAATACCAGGTGCTGTAAGCATTTTTGGTTTAAAAAAAAAAAAAAAAAAAAAAAAAAGAGTCCATGAGATTCTTCAAAAAGCCTGAAATAGGGGGGGCGCTAGAGAGCCCGAACAAGATGGCAGCATAGCGTGACGGCTCCCTATAACCTCGCACATAAAACAGCCCCAGATCTTTACAAACCTGGTCAACTACATAATATAAATAATGCCTAAACCCCCAGTAGCAAAGGAGTGTGATATCTTCTCGAACGCCCGAAAAACAAGCTCACGAAGTGCGAAGACAGCATCTCCGGTCGAGAGTGTCGAAGCTAATAGCATGGCTAGTGTAGCCGACGTACTAACTGAGCTTAAATCACTCCGCTCCGAGTTCAGCTCGAAGCTGGACGGAATAAACATCCAACTGGGGGAGCTGACGAACTCTGTCTCGGTGATGGAGAGCAATTTAGGTGAAATCAAACGAGATGTAACAGCGAATGAACAGCGAATCGAGGAGGCTGAAACTCGCATAGCCGCTACAGAGGACGCGTTGGACAAGGCCGAGAGGGCTTTGGCTAAAGCAACAAAGCGGCTCACATACCTGGAGGAAAAGACAGAGGACCTGGAAAACCGCGGGAGGAGGAAAAATATCCGGCTGTTTGGTCTTAAGGAGGGAGCTGAGGGTAAGCGTCCTCTTTTAGACTTTATTACCGATATGCTACCCCAGTGGCTGGGCAACGAACCCGACAGAGTATTCATATTGGAAAGAGCCCATCGTACCCTGGCCTCACCAGTTCCCAATCAGAACCGAGCCGTCCTCCTTCGCTTTCTCAACTATCAGGATAAAGAATTCGTCCTACGCTCTACAAGACAACGGGACATTACACACGACGGATCCAAACTCGCATTCGTCCAGGATTTTTCAGCGGAGACGATCCGACGAAGACGGGAGTTCAACGCTGTAAAAAAGCTGTTTGTTGACATGGGGACCTTCCGAGGATTTCACCTCCAACCGTGCAGGCTAAGAGTGCTACACAACGGGAAAATACAGTTGTTTTCCTCACCACAAGAGGCTGAAGAATTCCATCGCAAAATCTCTGCTAAATAGCCCACACAGGACCAGGTTTGAATTGAATTGAATCGTTTTCCATACATGGAGAGGGGTGAGTGCATTAACTTATGTGCAGGAGACAGGCTCGCCATCGGGCCTGACGGTGACCACTTAAGCCAGGTGACTCTACAACAGTAGGAAATATGAACAATTCACAGAAGGCACACACTGGTTTCTATCAAACAGACAGTGCAAAACTTCTGCTTTATCTTTATTTTATTCTATTTTATTTATTTATTTTCCGTGAACACTTGCAGTCTCTGTATATGACTGTCACTTTATTTTGGATATATGTGATATTTTTCTAGCATGGTAAATAGAAGAGAGCAATGGTATTAAGATGGGATGGGAGCAGCAGGTGTGTAGGTTTTATGAATACTAATTCAAATCTGTTCTAAGTTGTGTTTTAAATAATACTAATGGCGGGACATTTTGATTTTTCTATATACTTGAAAATAATATACATATAATATATATAAAAAATGATTGTTTTTTCTTTTTCTTTTTTCTTTTTTTTTTTTTTTTTTTTTTACCTACATGCTTGCTGTTAAGTAGAGTGGATTACCACTCAAGAAAGTTAAGCTTGAACTCTTTTCTTGCCTGTTCTCCTGCACAGAGATACCGCCTTTTTCTAAGATGTGCGTCGTTGACGGATAGCTGTTACTTGCCGGTCAACTTGAGGGTGTTAATTGTTCCAGTGGGGTTGCCTTGTCGTTTGGGGACTAGGCTGGGGTTTTGGGGAGGCGGGGAGGGGGTGGGTAGAGGGGGCCCCTCATGCTCTACCAATGTTTTGTTTTTTTGTCTTAATAGCTTGTTAGTCTTATTTTGTTTTTACTTTTACTTTTACTTTTACTCTATCATGGTCACACGAAACCAATGTAGCAGGCAAATCTCTGTATGTCTAGTACACTTAATGTAATAACGTTTAATGTCAGAGGCCTTGGCCACCCAATTAAGCGGAAGAGAGTCCTTACATTCTTAAAAAAAGAAAAAGTAGACATAGCTTTCCTTCAGGAAACCCATTTGTCCAATGAAGAGCATAAAAAACTCAAGAGAGATTGGGTCGGGCAAGCTTACTTCTCTAGCTTTACTAGCAATAAAAGGGGAACAGCAATACTTATTCATAAAAAACTACCTTTCATATTTAAAGAGCAATATAGCGACTATGATGGCAGACAAATATTAATTAAGGGGATGCTATATGGACAAGAGCTGACATTACTAAACGTATATGCACCGAACAAAGATAACCCTAAATTCATGATGGATACGATCACCCTATTTAATCAATATAATACAGACTTTGGAATAGTTGCCGGAGATTTTAATTGTCATATGGATAGTAGCTTAGACAAATCCTCAACCACACTGTCTAACCCCAACGCTTCTAAGACTCTGAGGTTAGCCTCGGCTGATGTAGGCCTGGTCGATGTTTGGAGAGAACTTAATCCTACAAGGAAAGATTACACTTTCTATTCGGCTAGACACAAATCATACTCCCGACTAGATTTATTTTTTTTACCACAGGATCATCTCTCATCCATAGTTTCATGCGATATAGGGCCCATTCTTATATCAGACCACTCACCAGTCTACCTGCGGTTATCCCTGCCCCAGCAGACAAATCAAACCAAACAATGGAGATTTAATACCTCCCTCCTCACAGACTTTCAGGCTTGTAATAATATTAGAAAATGGTTAGAGCAGTACAGACAGGATAATGCGTTCTCCCCCGTTACTCCGGCAGTGATGTGGGATGCAGCTAAAGCTGTAATTAGGGGCCAATTGATCTCTTACGCATCTGCAAAAAAAAAATCTATTATTAAACAAATAGAACAACTTAAGAAAGAGTTAATTAATTTGGAACAATGCCATAAACGCTCTCCTACAGAGGAAAACTTGAGAAAATTAAATGCAACAAGAACTAATCTTAATCTCATTCAAACAGAACATATCAAAAAACTTCTATTCTTTACCAAACAGCAATATCATGAATATGGTAACAAGCCAAGTAGACTTTTAGCCTATCAACTCAAAAAAGAACGTGCAGAAAGTATAATAAAGTGTACACGTAATGCGGCAGGCCAGTTGAAATATTATACACAATCAATTAAGTCCTCATTTCTTGATTTTTATACACAGCTTTACGCGTCAGAAAATCCCTCCGCAACAGATATCCACAGATTTTTGGAAAAAGTATCCCTACCCTCTATCTCAGAGGATAAGAAGGAGCAGTTGAGTGCTCCATTCGCCCCAGAGGAGGTGCTACAAGCAATCAAGTCAATGCCCTCCGGAAAAACTCCAGGTTTGGACGGATATTCGGTAGAATTCTATAAGACTTTCTGGGTGCAAATCGAGCCACTTTTCATGCCCATGGTTACTGATTTTTTTGAAAATGGCGTTCTTCCCGACACTATGAAGACAGCAATAATATCTTTAATACACAAGAAGGACAAGGATGCTGCTGACTGCGCATCATTTCGCCCAATTTCATTACTTCCGGTTGACTTTAAGATATTATCAAAATTAATTGCACGCAGGCTGGAAGACCTGTTGCCCCAGATTATTAATCCTGATCAGTCCGGTTTTGTGAAGGCACGCTATGCATCTGACAATATCCGGAGGCTATTAAATATAATTGACCACTCGGCCCTACATAACAGAACAGCCCTACTACTTTCGCTTGATGCAGAAAAAGCGTTTGATAGGGTCGAGTGGTCATATTTGTTTGCAGTTCTGAAGAAATTTAATCTGGGTGAAAAATGTATTGGGTGGATCAGAACTATGTATGGCAACCCACAAGCCCAAATATGTATAAATGGTACCCTCACTGAAAAATTCAATTTGTTTAGAGGCTGCCGGCAGGGGTGCCCTCTATCTCCATATTTATTTAACTTGGCAATTGAGCCACTCGCAGAAGCCATACGGGCTAATGAAGAGATTGCAGGTATTAATATCGGGAAAACACAGAACAAAATTTCGCTATATGCGGATGACATAATCCTATACTTAACCAGCCCCGAGCAATCAATTCCAGCAGTATTAGACCTTATCACTAAATTTGGAACAATATCAGGCTACAAAATCAATTTGACAAAATCCAATGCATTATTAATTAACTCGTCAGTTTCTAATAGACTCAGAGCAATCTCACCTTTCACCTGGGCCCAAAGCAGCTTTAAATATCTTGGGGTGAATGTGGCTCTAAAACTCAAGGA
>NC_138725.1:81556008-81568508 GCF_965113295.1 Leuciscus leuciscus | reverse complement strand
AGACCGCCTGGGAATACCAGGTGCTGTAAGCATTTTTGGTTTAAAAAAAAAAAAAAAAGAGTCCATGAGATTCTTCAAAAAGCCTGAAATATTCTCTGAGTTTCTTCAACATGCCCCGGTCTTGGGAGCAGAGTTTCTTCAGAAGGCCTGAAAAATTCGATGAATTTCTTCAAAAAGCCCGTTTTTGGCAGCAGATTTCGCTTACGGCCATACCACGTTGAGAACGCCCGATCTCGTCTGATCTCGGAAGCTAAGCAGGGTCGGGCCTGGTTAGTACTTGGATGGGAGACCGCCTGGGAATACCAGGTGCTGTAAGCTTTTTAGTTTACTTCACTAATGTTCTAACCTTTTAAATAGCCCGTTTTTGGCAGCAGATTTCGCTTACGGCCATACCACGTTGAGAACGCCCGATCTCGTCTGATCTCGGAAGCTAAGCAGGGTCGGCCTGGTTAGTACTTGGATGGGAGACCGCCTGGGAATACCAGGTGCTGTAAGCATTTTTGGTTTAAAAAAAAAAAAAAAAAAAAAAAAGAGTCCATGAGATTCTTCAAAAAGCCTGAAATATTCTCTGAGTTTCTTCAACATGCCCCGGTCTTGGGAGCAGAGTTTCTTCAGAAGGCCTGAAAAATTCGATGAATTTCTTCAAAAAGCCCGTTTTTGGCAGCAGATTTCGCTTACGGCCATACCACGTTGAGAACGCCCGATCTCGTCTGATCTCGGAAGCTAAGCAGGGTCGGGCCTGGTTAGTACTTGGATGGGAGACCGCCTGGGAATACCAGGTGCTGTAAGCTTTTTAGTTTACTTCACTAATGTTCTAACCTTTTAAATAGCCCGTTTTTGGCAGCAGATTTCGCTTACGGCCATACCACGTTGAGAACGCCCGATCTCGTCTGATCTCGGAAGCTAAGCAGGGTCGGGCCTGGTTAGTACTTGGATGGGAGACCGCCTGGGAATACCAGGTGCTGTAAGCATTTTTGGTTTAAAAAAAAAAAAAAAAAAAAAAAAAAAGAGTCCATGAGATTCTTCAAAAAGCCTGAAATATTCTCTGAGTTTCTTCAACATGCCTGGGAACTTGGGAGCAGAGTTTCTTCAGAAGGCCTGAAAAATTCGATGAATTTCTTCAAAAAGCCCGTTTTTGGCAGCAGATTTCGCTTACGGCCATACCACGTTGAGAACGCCCGATCTCGTCTGATCTCGGAAGCTAAGCAGGGTCGGGCCTGGTTAGTACTTGGATGGGAGACCGCCTGGGAATACCAGGTGCTGTAAGCTTTTTAGTTTACTTCACTAATGTTCTAACCTTTTAAATAGCCCGTTTTTGGCAGCAGATTTCGCTTACGGCCATACCACGTTGAGAACGCCCGATCTCGTCTGATCTCGGAAGCTAAGCAGGGTCGGCCTGGTTAGTACTTGAATGGGAGACCGCCTGGGAATACCAGGTGCTGTAAGCATTTTTGGTTTAAAAAAAAAAAAAAAAGAGTCCATGAGATTCTTCAAAAAGCCTGAAATATTCTCTGAGTTTCTTCAACATGCCCGGTCTTGGGAGCAGAGTTTCTTCAGAAGGCCTGAAAAATTCGATGAATTTCTTCAAAAAGCCCGTTTTTGGCAGCAGATTTCGCTTACGGCCATACCACGTTGAGAACGCCCGATCTCGTCTGATCTCGGAAGCTAAGCAGGGTCGGGCCTGGTTAGTACTTGGATGGGAGACCGCCTGGGAATACCAGGTGCTGTAAGCATTTTTGGTAAAAAAAAAGAAAAAAAAAAAAAAAAAGAAAAAAAGAGTCCATGAGATTCTTCAAAAAGCCTGAAATATTCTCTGAGTTTCTTCAACATGCCCCGGTCTTGGGAGCAGAGTTTCTTCAGAAGGCCTGAAAAATTCGATGAATTTCTTCAAAAAGCCCGTTTTTGGCAGCAGATTTCGCTTACGGCCATACCACGTTGAGAACGCCCGATCTCGTCTGATCTCGGAAGCTAAGCAGGGTCGGGCCTGGTTAGTACTTGGATGGGAGACCGCCTGGGAATACCAGGTGCTGTAAGCATTTTTGGTTTAAAAAAAAAAAAAAAAAAAAAAAAAAAAGAGTCCATGAGATTCTTCAAAAAGCCTGAAATATTCTCTGAGTTTCTTCAACATGCCCCGGTCTTGGCAGCAGAGTTTCTTCAGAAGGCCTGAAAAATTCGATGAATTTCTTCAAAAAGCCCGTTTTTGGCAGCAGATTTCGCTTACGGCCATACCACGTTGAGAACGCCCGATCTCGTCTGATCTCGGAAGCTAAGCAGGGTCGGGCCTGGTTAGTACTTGGATGGGAGACCGCCTGGGAATACCAGGTGCTGTAAGCTTTTTAGTTTACTTCACTAATGTTCTAACCTTTTAAATAGCCCGTTTTTGGCAGCAGATTTCGCTTACGGCCATACCACGTTGAGAACGCCCGATCTCGTCTGATCTCGGAAGCTAAGCAGGGTCGGCCTGGTTAGTACTTGGATGGGAGACCGCCTGGGAATACCAGGTGCTGTAAGCATTTTTGGTTTAAAAAAAAAAAAAAAAAAAAAAAAAAGAGTCCATGAGATTCTTCAAAAAGCCTGAAATATTCTCTGAGTTTCTTCAACATGCCCCGGTCTTGGGAGCAGAGTTTCTTCAGAAGGCCTGAAAAATTCGATGAATTTCTTCAAAAAGCCCGTTTTTGGCAGCAGATTTCGCTTACGGCCATACCACGTTGAGAACGCCCGATCTCGTCTGATCTCGGAAGCTAAGCAGGGTCGGGCCTGGTTAGTACTTGGATGGGAGACCGCCTGGGAATACCAGGTGCTGTAAGCTTTTTAGTTTACTTCACTAATGTTCTAACCTTTTAAATAGCCCGTTTTTGGCAGCAGATTTCGCTTACGGCCATACCACGTTGAGAACGCCCGATCTCGTCTGATCTCGGAAGCTAAGCAGGGTCGGGCCTGGTTAGTACTTGGATGGGAGACCGCCTGGGAATACCAGGTGCTGTAAGCATTTTTGGTTTAAAAAAAAAAAAAAAAAAAAAAAAAAGAGTCCATGAGATTCTTCAAAAAGCCTGAAATATTCTCTGAGTTTCTTCAACATGCCTGGGAACTTGGGAGCAGAGTTTCTTCAGAAGGCCTGAAAAATTCGATGAATTTCTTCAAAAAGCCCGTTTTTGGCAGCAGATTTCGCTTACGGCCATACCACGTTGAGAACGCCCGATCTCGTCTGATCTCGGAAGCTAAGCAGGGTCGGGCCTGGTTAGTACTTGGATGGGAGACCGCCTGGGAATACCAGGTGCTGTAAGCTTTATAGTTTACTTCACTAATGTTCTAACCTTTTAAATAGCCCGTTTTTGGCAGCAGATTTCGCTTACGGCCATACCACGTTGAGAACGCCCGATCTCGTCTGATCTCGGAAGCTAAGCAGGGTCGGGCCTGGTTAGTACTTGAATGGGAGACCGCCTGGGAATACCAGGTGCTGTAAGCATTTTTGGTTTAAAAAAAAAAAAAAAAGAGTCCATGAGATTCTTCAAAAAGCCTGAAATATTCTCTGAGTTTCTTCAACATGCCCGGTCTTGGGAGCAGAGTTTCTTCAGAAGGCCTGAAAAATTCGATGAATTTCTTCAAAAAGCCCGTTTTTGGCAGCAGGTTTCGCTTACGGCCATACCACGTTGAGAACGCCCGATCTCGTCTGATCTCGGAAGCTAAGCAGGGTCGGGCCTGGTTAGTACTTGGATGGGAGACCGCCTGGGAATACCAGGTGCTGTAAGCATTTTTGGTTAAAAAAAAAGAAAAAAAAGAAAGAAAAAAAGAGTCCATGAGATTCTTCAAAAAGCCTGAAATATTCTCTGAGTTTCTTCAACATGCCCCGGTCTTGGGAGCAGAGTTTCTTCAGAAGGCCTGAAAAATTCGATGAATTTCTTCAAAAAGCCCGTTTTTGGCAGCAGATTTCGCTTACGGCCATACCACGTTGAGAATACCCGATCTCGTCTGATCTCGGAAGCTAAGCAGGGTCGGGCCTGGTTAGTACTTGGATGGGAGACCGCCTGGGAATACCAGGTGCTGTAAGCATTTTTGGTTTAAAAAAAAAAAAAAAAAAAAAAAAAAGAGTCCATGAGATTCTTCAAAAAGCCTGAAATATTCTCTGAGTTTCTTCAACATGCCCCGGTCTTGGGAGCAGAGTTTCTTCAGAAGGCCTGAAAAATTCGATGAATTTCTTCAAAAAGCCCGTTTTTGGCAGCAGATTTCGCTTACGGCCATACCACGTTGAGAACGCCCGATCTCGTCTGTTCTCGGAAGCTAAGCAGGGTCGGGCCTGGTTAGTACTTGGATGGGAGACCGCCTGGGAATACCAGGTGCTGTAAGCATTTTTGGTTAAAAAAAAAAAAAAAAAAAAGAAAAAAAGAGTCCATGAGATTCTTCAAAAAGCCTGAAATATTCTCTGAGTTTCTTCAACATGCCCCGGTCTTGGGAGCAGAGTTTCTTCAGAAGGCCTGAAAAATTCGATGAATTTCTTCAAAAAGCCCGTTTTTGGCAGCAGATTTCGCTTACGGCCATACCACGTTGAGAACGCCCGATCTCGTCTGATCTCGGAAGCTAAGCAGGGTCGGGCCTGGTTAGTACTTGGATGGGAGACCGCCTGGGAATACCAGGTGCTGTAAGCATTTTTGATTTAAAAAAAAAAAAAAAAAAAAAAAAAAAGAGTCCATGAGATTCTTCAAAAAGCCTGAAATATTCTCTGAGTTTCTTCAACATGCCCCGGTCTTGGGAGCAGAGTTTCTTCAGAAGGCCTGAAAAATTCGATGAATTTCTTCAAAAAGCCCGTTTTTGGCAGCAGATTTCGCTTACGGCCATACCACGTTGAGAACGCCCGATCTCGTCTGATCTCGGAAGCTAAGCAGGGTCGGGCCTGGTTAGTACTTGGATGGGAGACCGCCTGGGAATACCAGGTGCTGTAAGCATTTTTGGTTTAAAAAAAAAAAAAAAAAAAAAAAAAAAGAGTCCATGAGATTCTTCAAAAAGCCTGAAATATTCTCTGAGTTTCTTCAACATGCCCCGGTCTTGGGAGCAGAGTTTCTTCAGAAGGCCTGAAAAATTCGATGAATTTCTTCAAAAAGCCCGTTTTTGGCAGCAGATTTCGCTTACGGCCATACCACGTTGAGAACGCCCGATCTCGTCTGATCTCGGAAGCTAAGCAGGGTCGGGCCTGGTTAGTACTTGGATGGGAGACCGCCTGGGAATACCAGGTGCTGTAAGCTTTATAGTTTACTTCACTAATGTTCTAACCTTTTAAATAGCCCGTTTTTGGCAGCAGATTTCGCTTACGGCCATACCACGTTGAGAACGCCCGATCTCGTCTGATCTCGGAAGCTAAGCAGGGTCGGGCCTGGTTAGTACTTGAATGGGAGACCGCCTGGGAATACCAGGTGCTGTAAGCATTTTTGGTTTAAAAAAAAAAAAAAAAGAGTCCATGAGATTCTTCAAAAAGCCTGAAATATTCTCTGAGTTTCTTCAACATGCCCGGTCTTGGGAGCAGAGTTTCTTCAGAAGGCCTGAAAAATTCGATGAATTTCTTCAAAAAGCCCGTTTTTGGCAGCAGGTTTCGCTTACGGCCATACCACGTTGAGAACGCCCGATCTCGTCTGATCTCGGAAGCTAAGCAGGGTCGGGCCTGGTTAGTACTTGGATGGGAGACCGCCTGGGAATACCAGGTGCTGTAAGCATTTTTGGTTAAAAAAAAAGAAAAAAAAGAAAGAAAAAAAGAGTCCATGAGATTCTTCAAAAAGCCTGAAATATTCTCTGAGTTTCTTCAACATGCCCCGGTCTTGGGAGCAGAGTTTCTTCAGAAGGCCTGAAAAATTCGATGAATTTCTTCAAAAAGCCCGTTTTTGGCAGCAGATTTCGCTTACGGCCATACCACGTTGAGAATGCCCGATCTCGTCTGATCTCGGAAGCTAAGCAGGGTCGGGCCTGGTTAGTACTTGGATGGGAGACCGCCTGGGAATACCAGGTGCTGTAAGCATTTTTGGTTTAAAAAAAAAAAAAAAAAAAAAAAAAAGAGTCCATGAGATTCTTCAAAAAGCCTGAAATATTCTCTGAGTTTCTTCAACATGCCCCGGTCTTGGGAGCAGAGTTTCTTCAGAAGGCCTGAAAAATTCGATGAATTTCTTCAAAAAGCCCGTTTTTGGCAGCAGATTTCGCTTACGGCCATACCACGTTGAGAACGCCCGATCTCGTCTGTTCTCGGAAGCTAAGCAGGGTCGGGCCTGGTTAGTACTTGGATGGGAGACCGCCTGGGAATACCAGGTGCTGTAAGCATTTTTGGTTAAAAAAAAAAAAAAAAAAAAGAAAAAAAGAGTCCATGAGATTCTTCAAAAAGCCTGAAATATTCTCTGAGTTTCTTCAACATGCCCCGGTCTTGGGAGCAGAGTTTCTTCAGAAGGCCTGAAAAATTCGATGAATTTCTTCAAAAAGCCCGTTTTTGGCAGCAGATTTCGCTTACGGCCATACCACGTTGAGAACGCCCGATCTCGTCTGATCTCGGAAGCTAAGCAGGGTCGGGCCTGGTTAGTACTTGGATGGGAGACCGCCTGGGAATACCAGGTGCTGTAAGCATTTTTGATTTAAAAAAAAAAAAAAAAAAAAAAAAAAAGAGTCCATGAGATTCTTCAAAAAGCCTGAAATATTCTCTGAGTTTCTTCAACATGCCCCGGTCTTGGGAGCAGAGTTTCTTCAGAAGGCCTGAAAAATTCGATGAATTTCTTCAAAAAGCCCGTTTTTGGCAGCAGATTTCGCTTACGGCCATACCACGTTGAGAACGCCCGATCTCGTCTGATCTCGGAAGCTAAGCAGGGTCGGGCCTGGTTAGTACTTGGATGGGAGACCGCCTGGGAATACCAGGTGCTGTAAGCATTTTTGGTTTAAAAAAAAAAAAAAAAAAAAAAAAAAAGAGTCCATGAGATTCTTCAAAAAGCCTGAAATATTCTCTGAGTTTCTTCAACATGCCCCGGTCTTGGGAGCAGAGTTTCTTCAGAAGGCCTGAAAAATTCGATGAATTTCTTCAAAAAGCCCGTTTTTGGCAGCAGATTTCGCTTACGGCCATACCACGTTGAGAACGCCCGATCTCGTCTGATCTCGGAAGCTAAGCAGGGTCGGGCCTGGTTAGTACTTGGATGGGAGACCGCCTGGGAATACCAGGTGCTGTAAGCTTTTTAGTTTACTTCACTAATGTTCTAACCTTTTAAATAGCCCGTTTTTGGCAGCAGATTTCGCTTACGGCCATACCACGTTGAGAACGCCCGATCTCGTCTGATCTCGGAAGCTAAGCAGGGTCGGGCCTGGTTAGTACTTGAATGGGAGACCGCCTGGGAATACCAGGTGCTGTAAGCATTTTTGGTTTAAAAAAAAAAAAAAAAAAAAAAAAAAGAGTCCATGAGATTCTTCAAAAAGCCTGAAATATTCTCTGAGTTTCTTCAACATGCCCCGGTCTTGGCAGCAGAGTTTCTTCAGAAGGCCTGAAAAATTCGATGAATTTCTTCAAAAAGCCCGTTTTTGGCAGCAGATTTCGCTTACGGCCATACCACGTTGAGAACGCCCGATCTCGTCTGATCTCGGAAGCTAAGCAGGGTCGGGCCTGGTTAGTACTTGGATGGGAGACCGCCTGGGAATACCAGGTGCTGTAAGCATTTTTGGTTTAAAAAAAAAAAAAAAAAAAAAAAAAAAGAGTCCATGAGATTCTTCAAAAAGCCTGAAATATTCTCTGAGTTTCTTCAACATGCCCCGGTCTTGGGAGCAGAGTTTCTTCAGAAGGCCTGAAAAATTCGATGAATTTCTTCAAAAAGCCCGTTTTTGGCAGCAGATTTCGCTTACGGCCATACCACGTTGAGAACGCCCGATCTCGTCTGATCTCGGAAGCTAAGCAGGGTCGGGCCTGGTTAGTACTTGGATGGGAGACCGCCTGGGAATACCAGGTGCTGTAAGCATTTTTGGTTTAAAAAAAAAAAAAAAAAAAAAAAAAAGAGTCCATGAGATTCTTCAAAAAGCCTGAAATATTCTCTGAGTTTCTTCAACATGCCCCGGTCTTGGGAGCAGAGTTTCTTCAGAAGGCCTGAAAAATTCGATGAATTTCTTCAAAAAGCCCGTTTTTGGCAGCAGATTTCGCTTACGGCCATACCACGTTGAGAACGCCCGATCTCGTCTGATCTCGGAAGCTAAGCAGGGTCGGGCCTGGTTAGTACTTGGATGGGAGACCGCCTGGGAATACCAGGTGCTGTAAGCTTTTTAGTTTACTTCACTAATGTTCTAACCTTTTAAATAGCCCGTTTTTGGCAGCAGATTTCGCTTACGGCCATACCACGTTGAGAACGCCCGATCTCGTCTGATCTCGGAAGCTAAGCAGGGTCGGGCCTGGTTAGTACTTGAATGGGAGACCGCCTGGGAATACCAGGTGCTGTAAGCATTTTTGGTTTAAAAAAAAAAAAAAAAAAAAAAAAAAGAGTCCATGAGATTCTTCAAAAAGCCTGAAATATTCTCTGAGTTTCTTCAACATGCCCCGGTCTTGGGAGCAGAGTTTCTTCAGAAGGCCTGAAAAATTCGATGAATTTCTTCAAAAAGCCCGTTTTTGGCAGCAGATTTCGCTTACGGCCATACCACGTTGAGAACGCCCGATCTCGTCTGATCTCGGAAGCTAAGCAGGGTCGGGCCTGGTTAGTACTTGAATGGGAGACCGCCTGGGAATACCAGGTGCTGTAAGCATTTTTGGTTTAAAAAAAAAAAAAAAAGAGTCCATGAGATTCTTCAAAAAGCCTGAAATATTCTCTGAGTTTCTTCAACATGCCCGGTCTTGGGAGCAGAGTTTCTTCAGAAGGCCTGAAAAATTCGATGAATTTCTTCAAAAAGCCCGTTTTTGGCAGCAGGTTTCGCTTACGGCCATACCACGTTGAGAACGCCCGATCTCGTCTGATCTCGGAAGCTAAGCAGGGTCGGGCCTGGTTAGTACTTGGATGGGAGACCGCCTGGGAATACCAGGTGCTGTAAGCATTTTTGGTTTAAAAAAAAAAAAAAAAAAAAAAAAAAAGAGTCCATGAGATTCTTCAAAAAGCCTGAAATATTCTCTGAGTTTCTTCAACATGCCTGGGAACTTGGGAGCAGAGTTTCTTCAGAAGGCCTGAAAAATTCGATGAATTTCTTCAAAAAGCCCGTTTTTGGCAGCAGATTTCGCTTACGGCCATACCACGTTGAGAACGCCCGATCTCGTCTGATCTCGGAAGCTAAGCAGGGTCGGGCCTGGTTAGTACTTGGATGGGAGACCGCCTGGGAATACCAGGTGCTGTAAGCTTTATAGTTTACTTCACTAATGTTCTAACCTTTTAAATAGCCCGTTTTTGGCAGCAGATTTCGCTTACGGCCATACCACGTTGAGAACGCCCGATCTCGTCTGATCTCGGAAGCTAAGCAGGGTCGGGCCTGGTTAGTACTTGAATGGGAGACCGCCTGGGAATACCAGGTGCTGTAAGCATTTTTGGTTTAAAAAAAAAAAAAAAAGAGTCCATGAGATTCTTCAAAAAGCCTGAAATATTCTCTGAGTTTCTTCAACATGCCCGGTCTTGGGAGCAGAGTTTCTTCAGAAGGCCTGAAAAATTCGATGAATTTCTTCAAAAAGCCCGTTTTTGGCAGCAGGTTTCGCTTACGGCCATACCACGTTGAGAACGCCCGATCTCGTCTGATCTCGGAAGCTAAGCAGGGTCGGGCCTGGTTAGTACTTGGATGGGAGACCGCCTGGGAATACCAGGTGCTGTAAGCATTTTTGGTTTAAAAAAAAAAAAAAAAAAAAAAAAAAGAGTCCATGAGATTCTTCAAAAAGCCTGAAATATTCTCTGAGTTTCTTCAACATGCCCCGGTCTTGGGAGCAGAGTTTCTTCAGAAGGCCTGAAAAATTCGATGAATTTCTTCAAAAAGCCCGTTTTTGGCAGCAGATTTCGCTTACGGCCATACCACGTTGAGAACGCCCGATCTCGTCTGATCTCGGAAGCTAAGCAGGGTCGGGCCTGGTTAGTACTTGGATGGGAGACCGCCTGGGAATACCAGGTGCTGTAAGCTTTTTAGTTTACTTCACTAATGTTCTAACCTTTTAAATAGCCCGTTTTTGGCAGCAGATTTCGCTTACGGCCATACCACGTTGAGAACGCCCGATCTCGTCTGATCTCGGAAGCTAAGCAGGGTCGGCCTGGTTAGTACTTGGATGGGAGACCGCCTGGGAATACCAGGTGCTGTAAGCATTTTTGGTTTAAAAAAAAAAAAAAAAAAAAAAAAAGAGTCCATGAGATTCTTCAAAAAGCCTGAAATATTCTCTGAGTTTCTTCAACATGCCCCGGTCTTGGGAGCAGAGTTTCTTCAGAAGGCCTGAAAAATTCGATGAATTTCTTCAAAAAGCCCGTTTTTGGCAGCAGATTTCGCTTACGGCCATACCACGTTGAGAACGCCCGATCTCGTCTGATCTCGGAAGCTAAGCAGGGTCGGGCCTGGTTAGTACTTGGATGGGAGACCGCCTGGGAATACCAGGTGCTGTAAGCTTTTTAGTTTACTTCACTAATGTTCTAACCTTTTAAATAGCCCGTTTTTGGCAGCAGATTTCGCTTACGGCCATACCACGTTGAGAACGCCCGATCTCGTCTGATCTCGGAAGCTAAGCAGGGTCGGGCCTGGTTAGTACTTGGATGGGAGACCGCCTGGGAATACCAGGTGCTGTAAGCATTTTTGGTTTAAAAAAAAAAAAAAAAAAAAAAAAAAGAGTCCATGAGATTCTTCAAAAAGCCTGAAATATTCTCTGAGTTTCTTCAACATGCCTGGGAACTTGGGAGCAGAGTTTCTTCAGAAGGCCTGAAAAATTCGATGAATTTCTTCAAAAAGCCCGTTTTTGGCAGCAGATTTCGCTTACGGCCATACCACGTTGAGAACGCCCGATCTCGTCTGATCTCGGAAGCTAAGCAGGGTCGGGCCTGGTTAGTACTTGGATGGGAGACCGCCTGGGAATACCAGGTGCTGTAAGCTTTATAGTTTACTTCACTAATGTTCTAACCTTTTAAATAGCCCGTTTTTGGCAGCAGATTTCGCTTACGGCCATACCACGTTGAGAACGCCCGATCTCGTCTGATCTCGGAAGCTAAGCAGGGTCGGGCCTGGTTAGTACTTGAATGGGAGACCGCCTGGGAATACCAGGTGCTGTAAGCATTTTTGGTTTAAAAAAAAAAAAAAAAGAGTCCATGAGATTCTTCAAAAAGCCTGAAATATTCTCTGAGTTTCTTCAACATGCCCGGTCTTGGGAGCAGAGTTTCTTCAGAAGGCCTGAAAAATTCGATGAATTTCTTCAAAAAGCCCGTTTTTGGCAGCAGGTTTCGCTTACGGCCATACCACGTTGAGAACGCCCGATCTCGTCTGATCTCGGAAGCTAAGCAGGGTCGGGCCTGGTTAGTACTTGGATGGGAGACCGCCTGGGAATACCAGGTGCTGTAAGCATTTTTGGTTTAAAAAAAAAAAAAAAAAAAAAAAAAAAGAGTCCATGAGATTCTTCAAAAAGCCTGAAATATTCTCTGAGTTTCTTCAACATGCCTGGGAACTTGGGAGCAGAGTTTCTTCAGAAGGCCTGAAAAATTCGATGAATTTCTTCAAAAAGCCCGTTTTTGGCAGCAGATTTCGCTTACGGCCATACCACGTTGAGAACGCCCGATCTCGTCTGATCTCGGAAGCTAAGCAGGGTCGGGCCTGGTTAGTACTTGGATGGGAGACCGCCTGGGAATACCAGGTGCTGTAAGCTTTATAGTTTACTTCACTAATGTTCTAACCTTTTAAATAGCCCGTTTTTGGCAGCAGATTTCGCTTACGGCCATACCACGTTGAGAACGCCCGATCTCGTCTGATCTCGGAAGCTAAGCAGGGTCGGGCCTGGTTAGTACTTGAATGGGAGACCGCCTGGGAATACCAGGTGCTGTAAGCATTTTTGGTTTAAAAAAAAAAAAAAAAGAGTCCATGAGATTCTTCAAAAAGCCTGAAATATTCTCTGAGTTTCTTCAACATGCCCGGTCTTGGGAGCAGAGTTTCTTCAGAAGGCCTGAAAAATTCGATGAATTTCTTCAAAAAGCCCGTTTTTGGCAGCAGGTTTCGCTTACGGCCATACCACGTTGAGAACGCCCGATCTCGTCTGATCTCGGAAGCTAAGCAGGGTCGGGCCTGGTTAGTACTTGGATGGGAGACCGCCTGGGAATACCAGGTGCTGTAAGCATTTTTGGTTAAAAAAAAAAAAAAAAAAAAAAAAAAAAAGAGTCCATGAGATTCTTCAAAAAGCCTGAAATATTCTCTGAGTTTCTTCAACATGCCCCGGTCTTGGGAGCAGAGTTTCTTCAGAAGGCCTGAAAAATTCGATGAATTTCTTCAAAAAGCCCGTTTTTGGCAGCAGATTTCGCTTACGGCCATACCACGTTGAGAACGCCCGATCTCGTCTGATCTCGGAAGCTAAGCAGGGTCGG
>NC_138725.1:81503508-81551008 GCF_965113295.1 Leuciscus leuciscus | reverse complement strand
TAGTACTTGGATGGGAGACCGCCTGGGAATACCAGGTGCTGTAAGCTTTTTAGTTTACTTCACTAATGTTCTAACCTTTTAAATAGCCCGTTTTTGGCAGCAGATTTCGCTTACGGCCATACCACGTTGAGAACGCCCGATCTCGTCTGATCTCGGAAGCTAAGCAGGGTCGGGCCTGGTTAGTACTTGGATGGGAGACCGCCTGGGAATACCAGGTGCTGTAAGCATTTTTGATTTAAAAAAAAAAAAAAAAAAAAAAAAAAAAAAGAGTCCATGAGATTCTTCAAAAAGCCTGAAATATTCTCTGAGTTTCTTCAACATGCCCCGGTCTTGGGAGCAGAGTTTCTTCAGAAGGCCTGAAAAATTCGATGAATTTCTTCAAAAAGCCCGTTTTTGGCAGCAGATTTCGCTTACGGCCATACCACGTTGAGAACGCCCGATCTCGTCTGATCTCGGAAGCTAAGCAGGGTCTGGCCTGGTTAGTACTTGGATGGGAGACCGCCTGGGAATACCAGGTGCTGTAAGCATTTTTGGTTTAAAAAAAAAAAAAAAAAAAAAAAAAAAGAGTCCATGAGATTCTTCAAAAAGCCTGAAATATTCTCTGAGTTTCTTCAACATGCCTGGGAACTTGGGAGCAGAGTTTCTTCAGAAGGCCTGAAAAATTCGATGAATTTCTTCAAAAAGCCCGTTTTTGGCAGCAGATTTCGCTTACGGCCATACCACGTTGAGAACGCCCGATCTCGTCTGATCTCGGAAGCTAAGCAGGGTCGGGCCTGGTTAGTACTTGGATGGGAGACCGCCTGGGAATACCAGGTGCTGTAAGCTTTATAGTTTACTTCACTAATGTTCTAACCTTTTAAATAGCCCGTTTTTGGCAGCAGATTTCGCTTACGGCCATACCACGTTGAGAACGCCCGATCTCGTCTGATCTCGGAAGCTAAGCAGGGTCGGGCCTGGTTAGTACTTGGATGGGAGACCGCCTGGGAATACCAGGTGCTGTAAGCTTTTTAGTTTACTTCACTAATGTTCTAACCTTTTAAATAGCCCGTTTTTGGCAGCAGATTTCGCTTACGGCCATACCACGTTGAGAACGCCCGATCTCGTCTGATCTCGGAAGCTAAGCAGGGTCGGGCCTGGTTAGTACTTGAATGGGAGACCGCCTGGGAATACCAGGTGCTGTAAGCATTTTTGGTTTAAAAAAAAAAAAAAAAGAGTCCATGAGATTCTTCAAAAAGCCTGAAATATTCTCTGAGTTTCTTCAACATGCCCGGTCTTGGGAGCAGAGTTTCTTCAGAAGGCCTGAAAAATTCGATGAATTTCTTCAAAAAGCCCGTTTTTGGCAGCAGATTTCGCTTACGGCCATACCACGTTGAGAACGCCCGATCTCGTCTGATCTCGGAAGCTAAGCAGGGTCGGGCCTGGTTAGTACTTGGATGGGAGACCGCCTGGGAATACCAGGTGCTGTAAGCATTTTTGGTTTAAAAAAAAAAAAAAAAAGAGTCCATGAGATTCTTCAAAAAGCCTGAAATATTCTCTGAGTTTCTTCAACATGCCCCGGTCTTGGGAGCAGAGTTTCTTCAGAAGGCCTGAAAAATTCGATGAATTTCTTCAAAAAGCCCGTTTTTGGCAGCAGATTTCGCTTACGGCCATACCACGTTGAGAACGCCCGATCTCGTCTGATCTCGGAAGCTAAGCAGGGTCGGGCCTGGTTAGTACTTGGATGGGAGACCGCCTGGGAATACCAGGTGCTGTAAGCTTTTTAGTTTACTTCACTAATGTTCTAACCTTTTAAATAGCCCGTTTTTGGCAGCAGATTTCGCTTACGGCCATACCACGTTGAGAACGCCCGATCTCGTCTGATCTCGGAAGCTAAGCAGGGTCGGGCCTGGTTAGTACTTGGATGGGAGACCGCCTGGGAATACCAGGTGCTGTAAGCATTTTTGATTTAAAAAAAAAAAAAAAAAAAAAAAAAAGAGTCCATGAGATTCTTCAAAAAGCCTGAAATATTCTCTGAGTTTCTTCAACATGCCCCGGTCTTGGGAGCAGAGTTTCTTCAGAAGGCCTGAAAAATTCGATGAATTTCTTCAAAAAGCCCGTTTTTGGCAGCAGATTTCGCTTACGGCCATACCACGTTGAGAACGCCCGATCTCGTCTGATCTCGGAAGCTAAGCAGGGTCGGGCCTGGTTAGTACTTGGATGGGAGACCGCCTGGGAATACCAGGTGCTGTAAGCATTTTTGGTTTAAAAAAAAAAAAAAAAAAAAAAAAAAAGAGTCCATGAGATTCTTCAAAAAGCCTGAAATATTCTCTGAGTTTCTTCAACATGCCCCGGTCTTGGGAGCAGAGTTTCTTCAGAAGGCCTGAAAAATTCGATGAATTTCTTCAAAAAGCCCGTTTTTGGCAGCAGATTTCGCTTACGGCCATACCACGTTGAGAACGCCCGATCTCGTCTGATCTCGGAAGCTAAGCAGGGTCGGGCCTGGTTAGTACTTGGATGGGAGACCGCCTGGGAATACCAGGTGCTGTAAGCTTTTTAGTTTACTTCACTAATGTTCTAACCTTTTAAATAGCCCGTTTTTGGCAGCAGATTTCGCTTACGGCCATACCACGTTGAGAACGCCCGATCTCGTCTGATCTCGGAAGCTAAGCAGGGTCGGGCCTGGTTAGTACTTGGATGGGAGACCGCCTGGGAATACCAGGTGCTGTAAGCATTTTTGATTTAAAAAAAAAAAAAAAAAAAAAAAAAAAAAAGAGTCCATGAGATTCTTCAAAAAGCCTGAAATATTCTCTGAGTTTCTTCAACATGCCCCGGTCTTGGGAGCAGAGTTTCTTCAGAAGGCCTGAAAAATTCGATGAATTTCTTCAAAAAGCCCGTTTTTGGCAGCAGATTTCGCTTACGGCCATACCACGTTGAGAACGCCCGATCTCGTCTGATCTCGGAAGCTAAGCAGGGTCTGGCCTGGTTAGTACTTGGATGGGAGACCGCCTGGGAATACCAGGTGCTGTAAGCATTTTTGGTTTAAAAAAAAAAAAAAAAAAAAAAAAAAAGAGTCCATGAGATTCTTCAAAAAGCCTGAAATATTCTCTGAGTTTCTTCAACATGCCTGGGAACTTGGGAGCAGAGTTTCTTCAGAAGGCCTGAAAAATTCGATGAATTTCTTCAAAAAGCCCGTTTTTGGCAGCAGATTTCGCTTACGGCCATACCACGTTGAGAACGCCCGATCTCGTCTGATCTCGGAAGCTAAGCAGGGTCGGGCCTGGTTAGTACTTGGATGGGAGACCGCCTGGGAATACCAGGTGCTGTAAGCTTTATAGTTTACTTCACTAATGTTCTAACCTTTTAAATAGCCCGTTTTTGGCAGCAGATTTCGCTTACGGCCATACCACGTTGAGAACGCCCGATCTCGTCTGATCTCGGAAGCTAAGCAGGGTCGGGCCTGGTTAGTACTTGAATGGGAGACCGCCTGGGAATACCAGGTGCTGTAAGCATTTTTGGTTTAAAAAAAAAAAAAAAAGAGTCCGTGAGATTCTTCAAAAAGCCTGAAATATTCTCTGAGTTTCTTCAACATGCCCGGTCTTGGGAGCAGAGTTTCTTCAGAAGGCCTGAAAAATTCGATGAATTTCTTCAAAAAGCCCGTTTTTGGCAGCAGGTTTCGCTTACGGCCATACCACGTTGAGAACGCCCGATCTCGTCTGATCTCGGAAGCTAAGCAGGGTCGGGCCTGGTTAGTACTTGGATGGGAGACCGCCTGGGAATACCAGGTGCTGTAAGCTTTTTAGTTTACTTCACTAATGTTCTAACCTTTTAAATAGCCCGTTTTTGGCAGCAGATTTCGCTTACGGCCATACCACGTTGAGAACGCCCGATCTCGTCTGATCTCGGAAGCTAAGCAGGGTCGGGCCTGGTTAGTACTTGGATGGGAGACCGCCTGGGAATACCAGGTGCTGTAAGCATTTTTGATTTAAAAAAAAAAAAAAAAAAAAAAAAAAAGAGTCCATGAGATTCTTCAAAAAGCCTGAAATATTCTCTGAGTTTCTTCAACATGCCCCGGTCTTGGGAGCAGAGTTTCTTCAGAAGGCCTGAAAAATTCGATGAATTTCTTCAAAAAGCCCGTTTTTGGCAGCAGATTTCGCTTACGGCCATACCACGTTGAGAACGCCCGATCTCGTCTGATCTCGGAAGCTAAGCAGGGTCGGGCCTGGTTAGTACTTGGATGGGAGACCGCCTGGGAATACCAGGTGCTGTAAGCATTTTTGGTTTAAAAAAAAAAAAAAAAAAAAAAAAAAGAGTCCATGAGATTCTTCAAAAAGCCTGAAATATTCTCTGAGTTTCTTCAACATGCCCCGGTCTTGGGAGCAGAGTTTCTTCAGAAGGCCTGAAAAATTCGATGAATTTCTTCAAAAAGCCCGTTTTTGGCAGCAGATTTCGCTTACGGCCATACCACGTTGAGAACGCCCGATCTCGTCTGATCTCGGAAGCTAAGCAGGGTCGGGCCTGGTTAGTACTTGGATGGGAGACCGCCTGGGAATACCAGGTGCTGTAAGCATTTTTGGTTAAAAAAAAAAAAAAAAAAAAAAAAAAGAGTCCATGAGATTCTTCAAAAAGCCTGAAATATTCTCTGAGTTTCTTCAACATGCCCCGGTCTTGGGAGCAGAGTTTCTTCAGAAGGCCTGAAAAATTCGATGAATTTCTTCAAAAAGCGCGTTTTTGGCAGCAGATTTCGCTTACGGCCATACCACGTTGAGAACGCCCGATCTCGTCTGATCTCGGAAGCTAAGCAGGGTCGGGCCTGGTTAGTACTTGGATGGGAGACCGCCTGGGAATACCAGGTGCTGTAAGCATTTTTGGTTTAAAAAAAAAAAAAAAAAAAAAAAAAAAAGAGTCCATGAGATTCTTCAAAAAGCCTGAAATATTCTCTGAGTTTCTTCAACATGCCCCGGTCTTGGGAGCAGAGTTTCTTCAGAAGGCCTGAAAAATTCGATGAATTTCTTCAAAAAGCCCGTTTTTGGCAGCAGATTTCGCTTACGGCCATACCACGTTGAGAACGCCCGATCTCGTCTGATCTCGGAAGCTAAGCAGGGTCGGGCCTGGTTAGTACTTGGATGGGAGACCGCCTGGGAATACCAGGTGCTGTAAGCTTTTT
This sequence comes from Leuciscus leuciscus, assembly GCF_965113295.1. Classification (NCBI taxonomy): domain Eukaryota; kingdom Metazoa; phylum Chordata; class Actinopteri; order Cypriniformes; family Leuciscidae; genus Leuciscus; species Leuciscus leuciscus. The sequence goes on along the minus strand of NC_138725.1, from coordinate 81,545,865 downwards.
AGTTTACTTCACTAATGTTCTAACCTTTTAAATAGCCCGTTTTTGGCAGCAGATTTCGCTTACGGCCATACCACGTTGAGAACGCCCGATCTCGTCTGATCTCGGAAGCTAAGCAGGGTCGGGCCTGGTTAGTACTTGGATGGGAGACCGCCTGGGAATACCAGGTGCTGTAAGCATTTTTGATTTAAAAAAAAAAAAAAAAAAAAAAAAAAGAGTCCATGAGATTCTTCAAAAAGCCTGAAATATTCTCTGAGTTTCTTCAACATGCCCCGGTCTTGGGAGCAGAGTTTCTTCAGAAGGCCTGAAAAATTCGATGAATTTCTTCAAAAAGCCCGTTTTTGGCAGCAGATTTCGCTTACGGCCATACCACGTTGAGAACGCCCGATCTCGTCTGATCTCGGAAGCTAAGCAGGGTCGGGCCTGGTTAGTACTTGGATGGGAGACCGCCTGGGAATACCAGGTGCTGTAAGCATTTTTGGTTTAAAAAAAAAAAAAAAAAAAAAAAAAAGAGTCCATGAGATTCTTCAAAAAGCCTGAAATATTCTCTGAGTTTCTTCAACATGCCTGGGAACTTGGGAGCAGAGTTTCTTCAGAAGGCCTGAAAAATTCGATGAATTTCTTCAAAAAGCCCGTTTTTGGCAGCAGATTTCGCTTACGGCCATACCACGTTGAGAACGCCCGATCTCGTCTGATCTCGGAAGCTAAGCAGGGTCGGGCCTGGTTAGTACTTGAATGGGAGACCGCCTGGGAATACCAGGTGCTGTAAGCATTTTTGGTTTAAAAAAAAAAAAAAAAGAGTCCATGAGATTCTTCAAAAAGCCTGAAATATTCTCTGAGTTTCTTCAACATGCCCGGTCTTGGGAGCAGAGTTTCTTCAGAAGGCCTGAAAAATTCGATGAATTTCTTCAAAAAGCCCGTTTTTGGCAGCAGGTTTCGCTTACGGCCATACCACGTTGAGAACGCCCGATCTCGTCTGATCTCGGAAGCTAAGCAGGGTCGGGCCTGGTTAGTACTTGGATGGGAGACCGCCTGGGAATACCAGGTGCTGTAAGCATTTTTGGTTTAAAAAAAAAAAAAAAAAAAAAAAAAAAGAGTCCATGAGATTCTTCAAAAAGCCTGAAATATTCTCTGAGTTTCTTCAACATGCCTGGGAACTTGGGAGCAGAGTTTCTTCAGAAGGCCTGAAAAATTCGATGAATTTCTTCAAAAAGCCCGTTTTTGGCAGCAGATTTCGCTTACGGCCATACCACGTTGAGAACGCCCGATCTCGTCTGATCTCGGAAGCTAAGCAGGGTCGGGCCTGGTTAGTACTTGGATGGGAGACCGCCTGGGAATACCAGGTGCTGTAAGCTTTATAGTTTACTTCACTAATGTTCTAACCTTTTAAATAGCCCGTTTTTGGCAGCAGATTTCGCTTACGGCCATACCACGTTGAGAACGCCCGATCTCGTCTGATCTCGGAAGCTAAGCAGGGTCGGGCCTGGTTAGTACTTGAATGGGAGACCGCCTGGGAATACCAGGTGCTGTAAGCATTTTTGGTTTAAAAAAAAAAAAAAAAGAGTCCATGAGATTCTTCAAAAAGCCTGAAATATTCTCTGAGTTTCTTCAACATGCCCGGTCTTGGGAGCAGAGTTTCTTCAGAAGGCCTGAAAAATTCGATGAATTTCTTCAAAAAGCCCGTTTTTGGCAGCAGGTTTCGCTTACGGCCATACCACGTTGAGAACGCCCGATCTCGTCTGATCTCGGAAGCTAAGCAGGGTCGGGCCTGGTTAGTACTTGGATGGGAGACCGCCTGGGAATACCAGGTGCTGTAAGCATTTTTGGTTTAAAAAAAAAAAAAAAAAAAAAAAAAAAGAGTCCATGAGATTCTTCAAAAAGCCTGAAATATTCTCTGAGTTTCTTCAACATGCCCCGGTCTTGGGAGCAGAGTTTCTTCAGAAGGCCTGAAAAATTCGATGAATTTCTTCAAAAAGCCCGTTTTTGGCAGCAGATTTCGCTTACGGCCATACCACGTTGAGAACGCCCGATCTCGTCTGATCTCGGAAGCTAAGCAGGGTCGGGCCTGGTTAGTACTTGGATGGGAGACCGCCTGGGAATACCAGGTGCTGTAAGCTTTTTAGTTTACTTCACTAATGTTCTAACCTTTTAAATAGCCCGTTTTTGGCAGCAGATTTCGCTTACGGCCATACCACGTTGAGAACGCCCGATCTCGTCTGATCTCGGAAGCTAAGCAGGGTCGGCCTGGTTAGTACTTGGATGGGAGACCGCCTGGGAATACCAGGTGCTGTAAGCATTTTTGGTTTAAAAAAAAAAAAAAAAAAAAAAAAAAGAGTCCATGAGATTCTTCAAAAAGCCTGAAATATTCTCTGAGTTTCTTCAACATGCCCCGGTCTTGGGAGCAGAGTTTCTTCAGAAGGCCTGAAAAATTCGATGAATTTCTTCAAAAAGCCCGTTTTTGGCAGCAGATTTCGCTTACGGCCATACCACGTTGAGAACGCCCGATCTCGTCTGATCTCGGAAGCTAAGCAGGGTCGGGCCTGGTTAGTACTTGGATGGGAGACCGCCTGGGAATACCAGGTGCTGTAAGCTTTTTAGTTTACTTCACTAATGTTCTAACCTTTTAAATAGCCCGTTTTTGGCAGCAGATTTCGCTTACGGCCATACCACGTTGAGAACGCCCGATCTCGTCTGATCTCGGAAGCTAAGCAGGGTCGGGCCTGGTTAGTACTTGGATGGGAGACCGCCTGGGAATACCAGGTGCTGTAAGCATTTTTGGTTTAAAAAAAAAAAAAAAAAAAAAAAAAGAGTCCATGAGATTCTTCAAAAAGCCTGAAATATTCTCTGAGTTTCTTCAACATGCCTGGGAACTTGGGAGCAGAGTTTCTTCAGAAGGCCTGAAAAATTCGATGAATTTCTTCAAAAAGCCCGTTTTTGGCAGCAGATTTCGCTTACGGCCATACCACGTTGAGAACGCCCGATCTCGTCTGATCTCGGAAGCTAAGCAGGGTCGGGCCTGGTTAGTACTTGGATGGGAGACCGCCTGGGAATACCAGGTGCTGTAAGCTTTATAGTTTACTTCACTAATGTTCTAACCTTTTAAATAGCCCGTTTTTGGCAGCAGATTTCGCTTACGGCCATACCACGTTGAGAACGCCCGATCTCGTCTGATCTCGGAAGCTAAGCAGGGTCGGGCCTGGTTAGTACTTGAATGGGAGACCGCCTGGGAATACCAGGTGCTGTAAGCATTTTTGGTTTAAAAAAAAAAAAAAAAGAGTCCATGAGATTCTTCAAAAAGCCTGAAATATTCTCTGAGTTTCTTCAACATGCCCGGTCTTGGGAGCAGAGTTTCTTCAGAAGGCCTGAAAAATTCGATGAATTTCTTCAAAAAGCCCGTTTTTGGCAGCAGGTTTCGCTTACGGCCATACCACGTTGAGAACGCCCGATCTCGTCTGATCTCGGAAGCTAAGCAGGGTCGGGCCTGGTTAGTACTTGGATGGGAGACCGCCTGGGAATACCAGGTGCTGTAAGCATTTTTGGTTAAAAAAAAAGAAAAAAAAGAAAGAAAAAAAGAGTCCATGAGATTCTTCAAAAAGCCTGAAATATTCTCTGAGTTTCTTCAACATGCCCCGGTCTTGGGAGCAGAGTTTCTTCAGAAGGCCTGAAAAATTCGATGAATTTCTTCAAAAAGCCCGTTTTTGGCAGCAGATTTCGCTTACGGCCATACCACGTTGAGAACGCCCGATCTCGTCTGATCTCGGAAGCTAAGCAGGGTCGGGCCTGGTTAGTACTTGGATGGGAGACCGCCTGGGAATACCAGGTGCTGTAAGCATTTTTGGTTTAAAAAAAAAAAAAAAAAAAAAAAAAAAGAGTCCATGAGATTCTTCAAAAAGCCTGAAATATTCTCTGAGTTTCTTCAACATGCCCCGGTCTTGGGAGCAGAGTTTCTTCAGAAGGCCTGAAAAATTCGATGAATTTCTTCAAAAAGCCCGTTTTTGGCAGCAGATTTCGCTTACGGCCATACCACGTTGAGAACGCCCGATCTCGTCTGTTCTCGGAAGCTAAGCAGGGTCGGGCCTGGATAGTACTTGGATGGGAGACCGCCTGGGAATACCAGGTGCTGTAAGCATTTTTGGTTAAAAAAAAAAAAAAAAAAAAGAAAAAAAGAGTCCATGAGATTCTTCAAAAAGCCTGAAATATTCTCTGAGTTTCTTCAACATGCCCCGGTCTTGGGAGCAGAGTTTCTTCAGAAGGCCTGAAAAATTCGATGAATTTCTTCAAAAAGCCCGTTTTTGGCAGCAGATTTCGCTTACGGCCATACCACGTTGAGAACGCCCGATCTCGTCTGATCTCGGAAGCTAAGCAGGGTCGGGCCTGGTTAGTACTTGGATGGGAGACCGCCTGGGAATACCAGGTGCTGTAAGCATTTTTGATTTAAAAAAAAAAAAAAAAAAAAAAAAAAAGAGTCCATGAGATTCTTCAAAAAGCCTGAAATATTCTCTGAGTTTCTTCAACATGCCCCGGTCTTGGGAGCAGAGTTTCTTCAGAAGGCCTGAAAAATTCGATGAATTTCTTCAAAAAGCCCGTTTTTGGCAGCAGATTTCGCTTACGGCCATACCACGTTGAGAACGCCCTAGTGGTTACAGGAAGTGGTACAGCAAGAGAAGCGAGGAGGAAGAAGGAGAGTGTTTGTTTGGAGTGAAGGAATATATCCTTTTTTTATTTTGTTTGAAAGAATTTTGACAAAGGAGTGTTTGCGTTTTGGGGTCATTTCATCCTCAAACAGCGCTTGCTGTTTGGGGATAGATACCTCGAGCAGCAAAGAAGGAGAAATGGCTGGACAACAAGAGACGGGAAGAAGTCGGAACATGCGGGAAGTGAGAGGTGATGAACGCAGCTACGGTAAAGAGCTGACGGTGTTGGTGGAGATGGAAGGTGAGGACAGAATCACAATGATGGAATTATTGAAGAGAGTGAAAGAAGAATGCGGAGGAGTGATTGGATGCAGATACAAAACTCCAAAAGAATATGAACTAACAATGGAGGACGGGAAAGCAAAAGAGAAAATTCTGGATGGTCTGAAGATCAGGAATAGTCGTGTGATGGTGAAGGAAGTGGATTGCATGGAGGTGGTCGTTTCTTTCCTAGGACTGCCCATGTATATTCAAGATGAAGAAATCCTGAACAAACTGAAGGACTGGGGAGTAACAGCGGCGTCGAAAATAAAAAGGAGAATGTGGCCGGGAACGGACATTGCAGACGGGACAAGGTTTTTAAAAGTTAAATTCAACAACATTGTAAAATCATTGCCCTACTCGACGAAATTTGAAACGCTTGGTGGGACGGAGCACTTCAGGGTGATACATGATCGTCAAGTGAAGGTTTGTCGCCTGTGTATACAACCTGGGCATGTTGTGAGAGACTGCCCGAGCTTTAGATGTTTTAGATGTGACAAACAAGGACACTATGCAAGAGAGTGCAAAGAGGAGAATTGCGACAGGTGTGGAATGCGGCCAGGACTATGTGTGTGTGAAACGCTGGCAGCAGCAGAAGACGGGAACACCGGGGAGATATTGTCAGATCTGTACGAGGTGGTGGAGAGCGAAGAAGAGGAGATCGCAGGAGGAGAGGCGGGTATAAGCACCTGGGGAAAGGAAAAAGGAGAGGAAAAAAGAGAGGACATTGAGAGCGAGAGCAGCCAAGAGGATGCGAGCTCAAGGCAACGGATGAGAGAGAGAAAGAAGAAAGAGAGTACACCAGGCAAAGAGATGGTTCCAAGAGACCTGGAAAGTGAAGATGGGGACGGGAAGAAGGAAAACAATGGCGACGAAGGAGGAGCCAAAAGCCAGGGAGGCAAACATTGGGAGGAGAAAAGTATGAAGAAGGACGAAGGGGGAGGAAAGGAGAAGGAAATACCAGAGAATCCTGTGACAAATGTGGAGGAAGACATGGACACGAGTGAGGGGAAAAGTGTGCAGAGAAAAAGAAAGAAGAAAAGAGCGGAGGAGCATAAGGAGGAAAGTAAGAGCTTGACTTAATCTGAATGAGTATAAAACTTTTTAAAAAATTGACAATCCTTATGTGGGGTGCTATGAACATTGCGTGTCTAAATATTAATGGGCTAAGAGACCTAAACAAATTTGAGAGAGTGAAAAGACTGTCAAAAGCCGAAGTGTTATGTTTACAAGAGACACACTGGACAGCAGACATAATGGACGACATAAAAAAGAGATGGGAGGGGGAAATTTTTGTGAGTCACGGAAATGTAAAAGCCTGTGGGGTGGCGATTTTGATAAGAAAAGATAAAGTACAAAATGTGAAACAGATCTATAAAGACGGAAGCGGGAGATTGTTAGGGCTTGAATTTATGTTTTGCAATGAACTGTTTAGACTCATAAACATTTATGCACCGAATATAGAGGTTGACAGAAAAGAAGTCTTCAACGAAATGAAGAAAATATGTAAGGGGAGGTGCATAGTGGTTGGGGATTTTAATGTGTGGTGCACGAGATTGGACGCTTCATGTAGTGCCAATTTTAAATCGGATGGGTCAAGAAAGATTTTAACAGAGTGGATGCGGAATGAAGATTTTGTTGATGTGTGGAGGGAAGAGAATCCACATAAGAGAGAATTCTCGAGAAGACAAATGGTGATGGGTAGCCTTAAACAGAGTCGTATAGATTTATGTTTAACGAAAAGGGAAATGTTGAAATATGTCAGAAATGTAAAATATAAGTTTGTTGATGTTAGTGATCATGCAGTGATGACAATCAAGGTGGGTGTAACTAGAGAGGAGAGGGGAGGGGGAGTGTGGTGTTTAAATGCTAATTTGTTAAATGAAGAGCCATACAAGAAAAGTATTTTAAAATGTATAAATTATGAAATGCAGAATCCTCTATTTGAGGAGAATATATGTGAATGGTGGGAGGGAATGAAAGGGAAAATAAAAAAAAGAAGCATAAGGTTTTCAAAACAAAGAAATTTTATGAGGAGGAGTAAAGCAGAAGCACTGGAAAATGCTTTAAACGAAGAAGCGGAAAAAATAGAAAATAATCCTGAGCATGGTGAAGAGGGTTTTGTGAGGCTAAAAACGGAATTAGAGGAGTATAAAAAAGAAAAAAGCAAGGGAGCAATTATAAGGAGCAGAGCTCAGTATGCTTTAGAAGGAGAAAGAAGCACAAAATTCTTCCTCAATCTAGAAAATAAAAAGCAGAGGAGAAAGCATATTGTAGAGTTGGAAAATGGAAAAGGTGAAAAAATAAATGACTTTGTAGGGATAATAGAAGAAGTGGAGAATTTTTATAAGGAACTATTCAAGAAAGAGGGTGTAAAACAAGAGTGTGTGGATGAAGTATTGAGTACTGTGAATGTGAAGCTAGATGAGGATGAGAAGAACATGTGTGAAAGAGATATAGATATTGAAGAAATAAAGAGTGCAATAAATCAGACAAAAAAGAATAAAAGTCCGGGTTCGGATGGTTTAACGCATGAGTTCTACAAGACCTTTATAGGGACCTTAGCGCCAATATTGCTAAAGGTATATAAAAGTATGGAGGAGAGAAGGGAGGTGCCAGAGTCAATGGGGTTAGGTGTGATCACGATTCTGTACAAAAATAAAGGCAGCCCGCTTAGTTTGGGAAATTACAGACCGTTAAGTCTTTTAAATACAGATTATAAGATTTTAACAAAGGTTTTAACCAATAGAATAAAAGAAGTAGTGGGGAATATAATATCACAAAATCAAGCATACAGTATACCGGGAAGAGACATCACAGACACAATTTGTACAATAAGAGATGTAGTAGATAGTTTGGATAAGGATGGGGAAGGGGGGATAGTTTTATGTATAGATTTAAACAAAGCATTTGATAGGGTAGAACACAGTTTTATTGAACAAACGATGAGAAGATTTGGATTTGGGGAGAGGATTTTAAGGTGGATAAGTCTTTTATATAATAATGCAAAAAGTTGTGTAAAGGTAAATGGTGTTTTGACAGATTCCTTTCCTTTGGAAAGGTCAGTAAGGCAGGGATGCCCCTTATCTGCTTTGCTGTATTCAATAACAGCTGAACCTCTGGCAACATTAATAAAAAAAGATAAGGAGATAAGAGGGATTCCAATTCCACATGGAAGGATGAGTTTAATACACCAGTATGCAGACGACACAACATTTACAGTTAGAGATATTGAGAGTATAAATAAAATAATGAAACACATGGAAACTTATGGGAAAGCATCAGGGGCAAAAATAAACATTGACAAATCAGAAATAATGAGTATTGGAGGAGTAGATATAGGTAGGTGTGATATTCCTTTTAAAGTTACAAATGATCATATGAGAATTTTAGGTGTGAATATAGGTGTTAATGCAAAGGAAGCCAGGGATGCTACGTGGACTGGAATTTTAAATAAAATGAAACAAGTGCTACAGTTTTGGAGGTTGAGAGATTTAAGATTGAGAGGTAAGGTAGTAGTTGCAAATTCTTTAGTAATTTCCAAATGTAATTATGTGATTGGCGCAGTTGATTTACCAGATTGGGTACTGAATGAGATGAAGGAGGTGGTGAATAATTTTTTGTGGGGAGGAAAAGGGGTAAAAATATCAACAAAAACATTAATAGCGGATTATACTGCGGGAGGTTTGAAGCTGATTGATATAGATGTAAAAAGAAAATCAATAAGAGTGAAAATGATAAAGAAGTATTTGTATGATAAAGTAGATTGTGGATGGAAGGGATTCTTGAGAGATTTTTTAGACAAAAGTGGTGGATGTGGAGAGGAAGGGGTGTTTTTAGCATTAAAGAAGCCAATGGTTGAAAAGATACCACTATTTTACCAAGAAGTTTTTAGTGCATGGGCTGAGTTTTTGGTTAATATAGGGTATGAGTGCGAAAATATTAATCAAATACACAACCAGCCGATATTTTTGAATCCCAAGATAAGGATGAAAGGGAAAATGTTTTATAACACACTGTATATGAAAGCGGGAATAAGACAAGTCAAGGATATAGTATATGAATATGTAAGGGGTTTTCTACCAAATAGGGCTATTTATGATTGTGTTGTGGGATGGGATGAGGATATTGAAAAATCAAAAGTTGACTGTGTATGTGAAAACATCAAAGCAAGTCTGCCCAGGAGTTGGGTAGAAAGGATAGAGAAAGAGGTGATGAAAGTTGGAAATTGGGGAATTCCAGATATGTATATTGTGAAAAATGATGAGAGAAAACATTTGGCTGTGGTAACCATGAAAGAGATATACAAGATGTTGGTGGAAAAGGAAATCAAATTGCCTGCATCAGAAAGTGTATGGCCAAAAGTGTTTCCAGATCTTAATGTGAAGGCAATATGGAAGAACCTAAGTGTGAAGTATAATGGGCTGGATTGTGAGAATTTAGATTTTAAACTAAGACATAACAGGATATACACAAAGGTGGTGATTCATCAAATTAATAGAAATGTGAACAGAGAATGTGATGTTTGTAAGACTGATCCTGAAACGCTAATGCACATATTTTTTGAATGCAAAGAGCTAGATGTATTTCATGAAAAATTAAAAAAAATTATCAAGGGAAATTGGGGAAAAGATGTAACAGGAAAAGAGTGGAAAAAATTGTTTTTATTTGGTGAAAGTACAAACTGTAAAGATGTGGGAGTTAACCTGTGTAACTTTATTTTAAGTCATGCAAGGTATGCAATATGGGCAAGGAGGAATTTGGCATACTTTGAAAGGAAAAAAGTGGATGTTGCTGTGATGTTCAAATCTGTGGTGAGAAAGAATGTTTATTTAATGTGGAAATATCTGAGCAAAGACACTTTTGAAAAGGCGTTTATTAATGGATGTAGTCTGATAAGGGTGGATGATAAAGAAGGGTTAAGCATAAAATTCTAAAAGGAAAGAAAAATGTTGAAGGTGGAATGTATGGTTATGGTATAATTTGTGTGTATATTGTGTAATGGTTTTTTTGTTTTGTTAGTTTTTTTGTGGATGTAATTCAAATGTTGTGTCTGTTTGGATTTGATTGATAATATGTTGTAAAATTATATTTTTGATACTTTTGATAATAAAAAAAAAAAAAAAAAAAAAAAAGAACGCCCGATCTCGTCTGATCTCGGAAGCTAAGCAGGGTCGGGCCTGGTTAGTACTTGGATGGGAGACCGCCTGGGAATACCAGGTGCTGTAAGCATTTTTGGTTTAAAAAAAAAAAAAAAAAAAAAAAAAAAGAGTCCATGAGATTCTTCAAAAAGCCTGAAATATTCTCTGAGTTTCTTCAACATGCCCCGGTCTTGGGAGCAGAGTTTCTTCAGAAGGCCTGAAAAATTCGATGAATTTCTTCAAAAAGCCCGTTTTTGGCAGCAGATTTCGCTTACGGCCATACCACGTTGAGAACGCCCGATCTCGTCTGATCTCGGAAGCTAAGCAGGGTCGGGCCTGGTTAGTACTTGGATGGGAGACCGCCTGGGAATACCAGGTGCTGTAAGCATTTTTGGTTTAAAAAAAAAAAAAAAAAAAAAAAAAAGAGTCCATGAGATTCTTCAAAAAGCCTGAAATATTCTCTGAGTTTCTTCAACATGCCCCGGTCTTGGGAGCAGAGTTTCTTCAGAAGGCCTGAAAAATTCGATGAATTTCTTCAAAAAGCCCGTTTTTGGCAGCAGATTTCGCTTACGGCCATACCACGTTGAGAACGCCCGATCTCGTCTGATCTCGGAAGCTAAGCAGGGTCGGGCCTGGTTAGTACTTGGATGGGAGACCGCCTGGGAATACCAGGTGCTGTAAGCTTTTTAGTTTACTTCACTAATGTTCTAACCTTTTAAATAGCCCGTTTTTGGCAGCAGATTTCGCTTACGGCCATACCACGTTGAGAACGCCCGATCTCGTCTGATCTCGGAAGCTAAGCAGGGTCGGGCCTGGTTAGTACTTGAATGGGAGACCGCCTGGGAATACCAGGTGCTGTAAGCATTTTTGGTTTAAAAAAAAAAAAAAAAGAGTCCATGAGATTCTTCAAAAAGCCTGAAATATTCTCTGAGTTTCTTCAACATGCCCGGTCTTGGGAGCAGAGTTTCTTCAGAAGGCCTGAAAAATTCGATGAATTTCTTCAAAAAGCCCGTTTTTGGCAGCAGATTTCGCTTACGGCCATACCACGTTGAGAACGCCCGATCTCGTCTGATCTCGGAAGCTAAGCAGGGTCGGCCCTGGTTAGTACTTGGATGGGAGACCGCCTGGGAATACCAGGTGCTGTAAGCATTTTTGGTTTAAAAAAAAAAAAAAAAAAAAAAAAAAGAGTCCATGAGATTCTTCAAAAAGCCTGAAATATTCTCTGAGTTTCTTCAACATGCCCCGGTCTTGGGAGCAGAGTTTCTTCAGAAGGCCTGAAAAATTCGATGAATTTCTTCAAAAAGCCCGTTTTTGGCAGCAGATTTCGCTTACGGCCATACCACGTTGAGAACGCCCGATCTCGTCTGATCTCGGAAGCTAAGCAGGGTCGGGCCTGGTTAGTACTTGGATGGGAGACCGCCTGGGAATACCAGGTGCTGTAAGCTTTTTAGTTTACTTCACTAATGTTCTAACCTTTTAAATAGCCCGTTTTTGGCAGCAGATTTCGCTTACGGCCATACCACGTTGAGAACGCCCGATCTCGTCTGATCTCGGAAGCTAAGCAGGGTCGGGCCTGGTTAGTACTTGAATGGGAGACCGCCTGGGAATACCAGGTGCTGTAAGCATTTTTGGTTAAAAAAAAAAAAAAAAAGAGTCCATGAGATTCTTCAAAAAGCCTGAAATATTCTCTGAGTTTCTTCAACATGCCCGGTCTTGGGAGCAGAGTTTCTTCAGAAGGCCTGAAAAATTCGATGAATTTCTTCAAAAAGCCCGTTTTTGGCAGCAGATTTCGCTTACGGCCATACCACGTTGAGAACGCCCGATCTCGTCTGATCTCGGAAGCTAAGCAGGGTCGGGCCTGGTTAGTACTTGGATGGGAGACCGCCTGGGAATACCAGGTGCTGTAAGCATTTTTGGTTTAAAAAAAAAAAAAAAAAGAGTCCATGAGATTCTTCAAAAAGCCTGAAATATTCTCTGAGTTTCTTCAACATGCCCCGGTCTTGGGAGCAGAGTTTCTTCAGAAGGCCTGAAAAATTCGATGAATTTCTTCAAAAAGCCCGTTTTTGGCAGCAGATTTCGCTTACGGCCATACCACGTTGAGAACGCCCGATCTCGTCTGATCTCGGAAGCTAAGCAGGGTCGGGCCTGGTTAGTACTTGGATGGGAGACCGCCTGGGAATACCAGGTGCTGTAAGCTTTTTAGTTTACTTCACTAATGTTCTAACCTTTTAAATAGCCCGTTTTTGGCAGCAGATTTCGCTTACGGCCATACCACGTTGAGAACGCCCGATCTCGTCTGATCTCGGAAGCTAAGCAGGGTCGGGCCTGGTTAGTACTTGGATGGGAGACCGCCTGGGAATACCAGGTGCTGTAAGCATTTTTGATTTAAAAAAAAAAAAAAAAAAAAAAAAAAGAGTCCATGAGATTCTTCAAAAAGCCTGAAATATTCTCTGAGTTTCTTCAACATGCCCCGGTCTTGGGAGCAGAGTTTCTTCAGAAGGCCTGAAAAATTCGATGAATTTCTTCAAAAAGCCCGTTTTTGGCAGCAGATTTCGCTTACGGCCATACCACGTTGAGAACGCCCGATCTCGTCTGATCTCGGAAGCTAAGCAGGGTCGGGCCTGGTTAGTACTTGGATGGGAGACCGCCTGGGAATACCAGGTGCTGTAAGCATTTTTGGTTTAAAAAAAAAAAAAAAAAAAAAAAAAAAGAGTCCATGAGATTCTTCAAAAAGCCTGAAATATTCTCTGAGTTTCTTCAACATGCCCCGGTCTTGGGAGCAGAGTTTCTTCAGAAGGCCTGAAAAATTCGATGAATTTCTTCAAAAAGCCCGTTTTTGGCAGCAGATTTCGCTTACGGCCATACCACGTTGAGAACGCCCGATCTCGTCTGATCTCGGAAGCTAAGCAGGGTCGGGCCTGGTTAGTACTTGGATGGGAGACCGCCTGGGAATACCAGGTGCTGTAAGCTTTTTAGTTTACTTCACTAATGTTCTAACCTTTTAAATAGCCCGTTTTTGGCAGCAGATTTCGCTTACGGCCATACCACGTTGAGAACGCCCGATCTCGTCTGATCTCGGAAGCTAAGCAGGGTCGGGCCTGGTTAGTACTTGGATGGGAGACCGCCTGGGAATACCAGGTGCTGTAAGCATTTTTGATTTAAAAAAAAAAAAAAAAAAAAAAAAAAAAAAAGAGTCCATGAGATTCTTCAAAAAGCCTGAAATATTCTCTGAGTTTCTTCAACATGCCCCGGTCTTGGGAGCAGAGTTTCTTCAGAAGGCCTGAAAAATTCGATGAATTTCTTCAAAAAGCCCGTTTTTGGCAGCAGATTTCGCTTACGGCCATACCACGTTGAGAACGCCCGATCTCGTCTGATCTCGGAAGCTAAGCAGGGTCTGGCCTGGTTAGTACTTGGATGGGAGACCGCCTGGGAATACCAGGTGCTGTAAGCATTTTTGGTTTAAAAAAAAAAAAAAAAAAAAAAAAAAAAGAGTCCATGAGATTCTTCAAAAAGCCTGAAATATTCTCTGAGTTTCTTCAACATGCCTGGGAACTTGGGAGCAGAGTTTCTTCAGAAGGCCTGAAAAATTCGATGAATTTCTTCAAAAAGCCCGTTTTTGGCAGCAGATTTCGCTTACGGCCATACCACGTTGAGAACGCCCGATCTCGTCTGATCTCGGAAGCTAAGCAGGGTCGGGCCTGGTTAGTACTTGGATGGGAGACCGCCTGGGAATACCAGGTGCTGTAAGCTTTATAGTTTACTTCACTAATGTTCTAACCTTTTAAATAGCCCGTTTTTGGCAGCAGATTTCGCTTACGGCCATACCACGTTGAGAACGCCCGATCTCGTCTGATCTCGGAAGCTAAGCAGGGTCGGGCCTGGTTAGTACTTGAATGGGAGACCGCCTGGGAATACCAGGTGCTGTAAGCATTTTTGGTTTAAAAAAAAAAAAAAAAGAGTCCGTGAGATTCTTCAAAAAGCCTGAAATATTCTCTGAGTTTCTTCAACATGCCCGGTCTTGGGAGCAGAGTTTCTTCAGAAGGCCTGAAAAATTCGATGAATTTCTTCAAAAAGCCCGTTTTTGGCAGCAGGTTTCGCTTACGGCCATACCACGTTGAGAACGCCCGATCTCGTCTGATCTCGGAAGCTAAGCAGGGTCGGGCCTGGTTAGTACTTGGATGGGAGACCGCCTGGGAATACCAGGTGCTGTAAGCTTTTTAGTTTACTTCACTAATGTTCTAACCTTTTAAATAGCCCGTTTTTGGCAGCAGATTTCGCTTACGGCCATACCACGTTGAGAACGCCCGATCTCGTCTGATCTCGGAAGCTAAGCAGGGTCGGGCCTGGTTAGTACTTGGATGGGAGACCGCCTGGGAATACCAGGTGCTGTAAGCATTTTTGGTTTAAAAAAAAAAAAAAAAGAGTCCATGAGATTCTTCAAAAAGCCTGAAATATTCTCTGAGTTTCTTCAACATGCCCGGTCTTGGGAGCAGAGTTTCTTCAGAAGGCCTGAAAAATTCGATGAATTTCTTCAAAAAGCCCGTTTTTGGCAGCAGATTTCGCTTACGGCCATACCACGTTGAGAACGCCCGATCTCGTCTGATCTCGGAAGCTAAGCAGGGTCGGCCCTGGTTAGTACTTGGATGGGAGACCGCCTGGGAATACCAGGTGCTGTAAGCATTTTTGGTTTAAAAAAAAAAAAAAAAAAAAAAAAAAGAGTCCATGAGATTCTTCAAAAAGCCTGAAATATTCTCTGAGTTTCTTCAACATGCCCCGGTCTTGGGAGCAGAGTTTCTTCAGAAGGCCTGAAAAATTCGATGAATTTCTTCAAAAAGCCCGTTTTTGGCAGCAGATTTCGCTTACGGCCATACCACGTTGAGAACGCCCGATCTCGTCTGATCTCGGAAGCTAAGCAGGGTCGGGCCTGGTTAGTACTTGGATGGGAGACCGCCTGGGAATACCAGGTGCTGTAAGCTTTTTAGTTTACTTCACTAATGTTCTAACCTTTTAAATAGCCCGTTTTTGGCAGCAGATTTCGCTTACGGCCATACCACGTTGAGAACGCCCGATCTCGTCTGATCTCGGAAGCTAAGCAGGGTCGGGCCTGGTTAGTACTTGAATGGGAGACCGCCTGGGAATACCAGGTGCTGTAAGCATTTTTGGTTAAAAAAAAAAAAAAAAAGAGTCCATGAGATTCTTCAAAAAGCCTGAAATATTCTCTGAGTTTCTTCAACATGCCCGGTCTTGGGAGCAGAGTTTCTTCAGAAGGCCTGAAAAATTCGATGAATTTCTTCAAAAAGCCCGTTTTTGGCAGCAGATTTCGCTTACGGCCATACCACGTTGAGAACGCCCGATCTCGTCTGATCTCGGAAGCTAAGCAGGGTCGGGCCTGGTTAGTACTTGGATGGGAGACCGCCTGGGAATACCAGGTGCTGTAAGCATTTTTGGTTTAAAAAAAAAAAAAAAAAGAGTCCATGAGATTCTTCAAAAAGCCTGAAATATTCTCTGAGTTTCTTCAACATGCCCCGGTCTTGGGAGCAGAGTTTCTTCAGAAGGCCTGAAAAATTCGATGAATTTCTTCAAAAAGCCCGTTTTTGGCAGCAGATTTCGCTTACGGCCATACCACGTTGAGAACGCCCGATCTCGTCTGATCTCGGAAGCTAAGCAGGGTCGGGCCTGGTTAGTACTTGGATGGGAGACCGCCTGGGAATACCAGGTGCTGTAAGCTTTTTAGTTTACTTCACTAATGTTCTAACCTTTTAAATAGCCCGTTTTTGGCAGCAGATTTCGCTTACGGCCATACCACGTTGAGAACGCCCGATCTCGTCTGATCTCGGAAGCTAAGCAGGGTCGGGCCTGGTTAGTACTTGGATGGGAGACCGCCTGGGAATACCAGGTGCTGTAAGCATTTTTGATTTAAAAAAAAAAAAAAAAAAAAAAAAAAGAGTCCATGAGATTCTTCAAAAAGCCTGAAATATTCTCTGAGTTTCTTCAACATGCCCCGGTCTTGGGAGCAGAGTTTCTTCAGAAGGCCTGAAAAATTCGATGAATTTCTTCAAAAAGCCCGTTTTTGGCAGCAGATTTCGCTTACGGCCATACCACGTTGAGAACGCCCGATCTCGTCTGATCTCGGAAGCTAAGCAGGGTCGGGCCTGGTTAGTACTTGGATGGGAGACCGCCTGGGAATACCAGGTGCTGTAAGCATTTTTGGTTTAAAAAAAAAAAAAAAAAAAAAAAAAAGAGTCCATGAGATTCTTCAAAAAGCCTGAAATATTCTCTGAGTTTCTTCAACATGCCCCGGTCTTGGGAGCAGAGTTTCTTCAGAAGGCCTGAAAAATTCGATGAATTTCTTCAAAAAGCCCGTTTTTGGCAGCAGATTTCGCTTACGGCCATACCACGTTGAGAACGCCCGATCTCGTCTGATCTCGGAAGCTAAGCAGGGTCGGGCCTGGTTAGTACTTGGATGGGAGACCGCCTGGGAATACCAGGTGCTGTAAGCTTTTTAGTTTACTTCACTAATGTTCTAACCTTTTAAATAGCCCGTTTTTGGCAGCAGATTTCGCTTACGGCCATACCACGTTGAGAACGCCCGATCTCGTCTGATCTCGGAAGCTAAGCAGGGTCGGGCCTGGTTAGTACTTGGATGGGAGACCGCCTGGGAATACCAGGTGCTGTAAGCATTTTTGATTTAAAAAAAAAAAAAAAAAAAAAAAAAAAAAAAGAGTCCATGAGATTCTTCAAAAAGCCTGAAATATTCTCTGAGTTTCTTCAACATGCCCCGGTCTTGGGAGCAGAGTTTCTTCAGAAGGCCTGAAAAATTCGATGAATTTCTTCAAAAAGCCCGTTTTTGGCAGCAGATTTCGCTTACGGCCATACCACGTTGAGAACGCCCGATCTCGTCTGATCTCGGAAGCTAAGCAGGGTCTGGCCTGGTTAGTACTTGGATGGGAGACCGCCTGGGAATACCAGGTGCTGTAAGCATTTTTGGTTTAAAAAAAAAAAAAAAAAAAAAAAAAAAAGAGTCCATGAGATTCTTCAAAAAGCCTGAAATATTCTCTGAGTTTCTTCAACATGCCTGGGAACTTGGGAGCAGAGTTTCTTCAGAAGGCCTGAAAAATTCGATGAATTTCTTCAAAAAGCCCGTTTTTGGCAGCAGATTTCGCTTACGGCCATACCACGTTGAGAACGCCCGATCTCGTCTGATCTCGGAAGCTAAGCAGGGTCGGGCCTGGTTAGTACTTGGATGGGAGACCGCCTGGGAATACCAGGTGCTGTAAGCTTTATAGTTTACTTCACTAATGTTCTAACCTTTTAAATAGCCCGTTTTTGGCAGCAGATTTCGCTTACGGCCATACCACGTTGAGAACGCCCGATCTCGTCTGATCTCGGAAGCTAAGCAGGGTCGGGCCTGGTTAGTACTTGAATGGGAGACCGCCTGGGAATACCAGGTGCTGTAAGCATTTTTGGTTTAAAAAAAAAAAAAAAAGAGTCCGTGAGATTCTTCAAAAAGCCTGAAATATTCTCTGAGTTTCTTCAACATGCCCGGTCTTGGGAGCAGAGTTTCTTCAGAAGGCCTGAAAAATTCGATGAATTTCTTCAAAAAGCCCGTTTTTGGCAGCAGGTTTCGCTTACGGCCATACCACGTTGAGAACGCCCGATCTCGTCTGATCTCGGAAGCTAAGCAGGGTCGGGCCTGGTTAGTACTTGGATGGGAGACCGCCTGGGAATACCAGGTGCTGTAAGCTTTTTAGTTTACTTCACTAATGTTCTAACCTTTTAAATAGCCCGTTTTTGGCAGCAGATTTCGCTTACGGCCATACCACGTTGAGAACGCCCGATCTCGTCTGATCTCGGAAGCTAAGCAGGGTCGGGCCTGGTTAGTACTTGGATGGGAGACCGCCTGGGAATACCAGGTGCTGTAAGCATTTTTGGTTTAAAAAAAAAAAAAAAAAAAAAAAAAGAGTCCATGAGATTCTTCAAAAAGCCTGAAATATTCTCTGAGTTTCTTCAACATGCCCCGGTCTTGGGAGCAGAGTTTCTTCAGAAGGCCTGAAAAATTCGATGAATTTCTTCAAAAAGCCCGTTTTTGGCAGCAGATTTCGCTTACGGCCATACCACGTTGAGAACGCCCGATCTCGTCTGATCTCGGAAGCTAAGCAGGGTCGGGCCTGGTTAGTACTTGGATGGGAGACCGCCTGGGAATACCAGGTGCTGTAAGCTTTTTAGTTTACTTCACTAATGTTCTAACCTTTTAAATAGCCCGTTTTTGGCAGCAGATTTCGCTTACGGCCATACCACGTTGAGAACGCCCGATCTCGTCTGATCTCGGAAGCTAAGCAGGGTCGGGCCTGGTTAGTACTTGAATGGGAGACCGCCTGGGAATACCAGGTGCTGTAAGCATTTTTGGTTTAAAAAAAAAAAAAAAAGAGTCCATGAGATTCTTCAAAAAGCCTGAAATATTCTCTGAGTTTCTTCAACATGCCCGGTCTTGGGAGCAGAGTTTCTTCAGAAGGCCTGAAAAATTCGATGAATTTCTTCAAAAAGCCCGTTTTTGGCAGCAGATTTCGCTTACGGCCATACCACGTTGAGAACGCCCGATCTCGTCTGATCTCGGAAGCTAAGCAGGGTCGGCCCTGGTTAGTACTTGGATGGGAGACCGCCTGGGAATACCAGGTGCTGTAAGCATTTTTGGTTTAAAAAAAAAAAAAAAAAAAAAAAAAAGAGTCCATGAGATTCTTCAAAAAGCCTGAAATATTCTCTGAGTTTCTTCAACATGCCCCGGTCTTGGGAGCAGAGTTTCTTCAGAAGGCCTGAAAAATTCGATGAATTTCTTCAAAAAGCCCGTTTTTGGCAGCAGATTTCGCTTACGGCCATACCACGTTGAGAACGCCCGATCTCGTCTGATCTCGGAAGCTAAGCAGGGTCGGGCCTGGTTAGTACTTGGATGGGAGACCGCCTGGGAATACCAGGTGCTGTAAGCTTTTTAGTTTACTTCACTAATGTTCTAACCTTTTAAATAGCCCGTTTTTGGCAGCAGATTTCGCTTACGGCCATACCACGTTGAGAACGCCCGATCTCGTCTGATCTCGGAAGCTAAGCAGGGTCGGGCCTGGTTAGTACTTGAATGGGAGACCGCCTGGGAATACCAGGTGCTGTAAGCATTTTTGGTTAAAAAAAAAAAAAAAAAGAGTCCATGAGATTCTTCAAAAAGCCTGAAATATTCTCTGAGTTTCTTCAACATGCCCGGTCTTGGGAGCAGAGTTTCTTCAGAAGGCCTGAAAAATTCGATGAATTTCTTCAAAAAGCCCGTTTTTGGCAGCAGATTTCGCTTACGGCCATACCACGTTGAGAACGCCCGATCTCGTCTGATCTCGGAAGCTAAGCAGGGTCGGGCCTGGTTAGTACTTGGATGGGAGACCGCCTGGGAATACCAGGTGCTGTAAGCATTTTTGGTTTAAAAAAAAAAAAAAAAAGAGTCCATGAGATTCTTCAAAAAGCCTGAAATATTCTCTGAGTTTCTTCAACATGCCCCGGTCTTGGGAGCAGAGTTTCTTCAGAAGGCCTGAAAAATTCGATGAATTTCTTCAAAAAGCCCGTTTTTGGCAGCAGATTTCGCTTACGGCCATACCACGTTGAGAACGCCCGATCTCGTCTGATCTCGGAAGCTAAGCAGGGTCGGGCCTGGTTAGTACTTGGATGGGAGACCGCCTGGGAATACCAGGTGCTGTAAGCTTTTTAGTTTACTTCACTAATGTTCTAACCTTTTAAATAGCCCGTTTTTGGCAGCAGATTTCGCTTACGGCCATACCACGTTGAGAACGCCCGATCTCGTCTGATCTCGGAAGCTAAGCAGGGTCGGGCCTGGTTAGTACTTGGATGGGAGACCGCCTGGGAATACCAGGTGCTGTAAGCATTTTTGATTTAAAAAAAAAAAAAAAAAAAAAAAAAAGAGTCCATGAGATTCTTCAAAAAGCCTGAAATATTCTCTGAGTTTCTTCAACATGCCCCGGTCTTGGGAGCAGAGTTTCTTCAGAAGGCCTGAAAAATTCGATGAATTTCTTCAAAAAGCCCGTTTTTGGCAGCAGATTTCGCTTACGGCCATACCACGTTGAGAACGCCCGATCTCGTCTGATCTCGGAAGCTAAGCAGGGTCGGGCCTGGTTAGTACTTGGATGGGAGACCGCCTGGGAATACCAGGTGCTGTAAGCATTTTTGGTTTAAAAAAAAAAAAAAAAAAAAAAAAAAAGAGTCCATGAGATTCTTCAAAAAGCCTGAAATATTCTCTGAGTTTCTTCAACATGCCCCGGTCTTGGGAGCAGAGTTTCTTCAGAAGGCCTGAAAAATTCGATGAATTTCTTCAAAAAGCCCGTTTTTGGCAGCAGATTTCGCTTACGGCCATACCACGTTGAGAACGCCCGATCTCGTCTGATCTCGGAAGCTAAGCAGGGTCGGGCCTGGTTAGTACTTGGATGGGAGACCGCCTGGGAATACCAGGTGCTGTAAGCTTTTTAGTTTACTTCACTAATGTTCTAACCTTTTAAATAGCCCGTTTTTGGCAGCAGATTTCGCTTACGGCCATACCACGTTGAGAACGCCCGATCTCGTCTGATCTCGGAAGCTAAGCAGGGTCGGGCCTGGTTAGTACTTGGATGGGAGACCGCCTGGGAATACCAGGTGCTGTAAGCATTTTTGATTTAAAAAAAAAAAAAAAAAAAAAAAAAAAAAAAGAGTCCATGAGATTCTTCAAAAAGCCTGAAATATTCTCTGAGTTTCTTCAACATGCCCCGGTCTTGGGAGCAGAGTTTCTTCAGAAGGCCTGAAAAATTCGATGAATTTCTTCAAAAAGCCCGTTTTTGGCAGCAGATTTCGCTTACGGCCATACCACGTTGAGAACGCCCGATCTCGTCTGATCTCGGAAGCTAAGCAGGGTCTGGCCTGGTTAGTACTTGGATGGGAGACCGCCTGGGAATACCAGGTGCTGTAAGCATTTTTGGTTTAAAAAAAAAAAAAAAAAAAAAAAAAAAAGAGTCCATGAGATTCTTCAAAAAGCCTGAAATATTCTCTGAGTTTCTTCAACATGCCTGGGAACTTGGGAGCAGAGTTTCTTCAGAAGGCCTGAAAAATTCGATGAATTTCTTCAAAAAGCCCGTTTTTGGCAGCAGATTTCGCTTACGGCCATACCACGTTGAGAACGCCCGATCTCGTCTGATCTCGGAAGCTAAGCAGGGTCGGGCCTGGTTAGTACTTGGATGGGAGACCGCCTGGGAATACCAGGTGCTGTAAGCTTTATAGTTTACTTCACTAATGTTCTAACCTTTTAAATAGCCCGTTTTTGGCAGCAGATTTCGCTTACGGCCATACCACGTTGAGAACGCCCGATCTCGTCTGATCTCGGAAGCTAAGCAGGGTCGGGCCTGGTTAGTACTTGAATGGGAGACCGCCTGGGAATACCAGGTGCTGTAAGCATTTTTGGTTTAAAAAAAAAAAAAAAAGAGTCCGTGAGATTCTTCAAAAAGCCTGAAATATTCTCTGAGTTTCTTCAACATGCCCGGTCTTGGGAGCAGAGTTTCTTCAGAAGGCCTGAAAAATTCGATGAATTTCTTCAAAAAGCCCGTTTTTGGCAGCAGGTTTCGCTTACGGCCATACCACGTTGAGAACGCCCGATCTCGTCTGATCTCGGAAGCTAAGCAGGGTCGGGCCTGGTTAGTACTTGGATGGGAGACCGCCTGGGAATACCAGGTGCTGTAAGCTTTTTAGTTTACTTCACTAATGTTCTAACCTTTTAAATAGCCCGTTTTTGGCAGCAGATTTCGCTTACGGCCATACCACGTTGAGAACGCCCGATCTCGTCTGATCTCGGAAGCTAAGCAGGGTCGGGCCTGGTTAGTACTTGGATGGGAGACCGCCTGGGAATACCAGGTGCTGTAAGCATTTTTGGTTTAAAAAAAAAAAAAAAAGAGTCCATGAGATTCTTCAAAAAGCCTGAAATATTCTCTGAGTTTCTTCAACATGCCCGGTCTTGGGAGCAGAGTTTCTTCAGAAGGCCTGAAAAATTCGATGAATTTCTTCAAAAAGCCCGTTTTTGGCAGCAGATTTCGCTTACGGCCATACCACGTTGAGAACGCCCGATCTCGTCTGATCTCGGAAGCTAAGCAGGGTCGGCCCTGGTTAGTACTTGGATGGGAGACCGCCTGGGAATACCAGGTGCTGTAAGCATTTTTGGTTTAAAAAAAAAAAAAAAAAAAAAAAAAAGAGTCCATGAGATTCTTCAAAAAGCCTGAAATATTCTCTGAGTTTCTTCAACATGCCCCGGTCTTGGGAGCAGAGTTTCTTCAGAAGGCCTGAAAAATTCGATGAATTTCTTCAAAAAGCCCGTTTTTGGCAGCAGATTTCGCTTACGGCCATACCACGTTGAGAACGCCCGATCTCGTCTGATCTCGGAAGCTAAGCAGGGTCGGGCCTGGTTAGTACTTGGATGGGAGACCGCCTGGGAATACCAGGTGCTGTAAGCTTTTTAGTTTACTTCACTAATGTTCTAACCTTTTAAATAGCCCGTTTTTGGCAGCAGATTTCGCTTACGGCCATACCACGTTGAGAACGCCCGATCTCGTCTGATCTCGGAAGCTAAGCAGGGTCGGGCCTGGTTAGTACTTGAATGGGAGACCGCCTGGGAATACCAGGTGCTGTAAGCATTTTTGGTTAAAAAAAAAAAAAAAAAGAGTCCATGAGATTCTTCAAAAAGCCTGAAATATTCTCTGAGTTTCTTCAACATGCCCGGTCTTGGGAGCAGAGTTTCTTCAGAAGGCCTGAAAAATTCGATGAATTTCTTCAAAAAGCCCGTTTTTGGCAGCAGATTTCGCTTACGGCCATACCACGTTGAGAACGCCCGATCTCGTCTGATCTCGGAAGCTAAGCAGGGTCGGGCCTGGTTAGTACTTGGATGGGAGACCGCCTGGGAATACCAGGTGCTGTAAGCATTTTTGGTTTAAAAAAAAAAAAAAAAAGAGTCCATGAGATTCTTCAAAAAGCCTGAAATATTCTCTGAGTTTCTTCAACATGCCCCGGTCTTGGGAGCAGAGTTTCTTCAGAAGGCCTGAAAAATTCGATGAATTTCTTCAAAAAGCCCGTTTTTGGCAGCAGATTTCGCTTACGGCCATACCACGTTGAGAACGCCCGATCTCGTCTGATCTCGGAAGCTAAGCAGGGTCGGGCCTGGTTAGTACTTGGATGGGAGACCGCCTGGGAATACCAGGTGCTGTAAGCTTTTTAGTTTACTTCACTAATGTTCTAACCTTTTAAATAGCCCGTTTTTGGCAGCAGATTTCGCTTACGGCCATACCACGTTGAGAACGCCCGATCTCGTCTGATCTCGGAAGCTAAGCAGGGTCGGGCCTGGTTAGTACTTGGATGGGAGACCGCCTGGGAATACCAGGTGCTGTAAGCATTTTTGATTTAAAAAAAAAAAAAAAAAAAAAAAAAAGAGTCCATGAGATTCTTCAAAAAGCCTGAAATATTCTCTGAGTTTCTTCAACATGCCCCGGTCTTGGGAGCAGAGTTTCTTCAGAAGGCCTGAAAAATTCGATGAATTTCTTCAAAAAGCCCGTTTTTGGCAGCAGATTTCGCTTACGGCCATACCACGTTGAGAACGCCCGATCTCGTCTGATCTCGGAAGCTAAGCAGGGTCGGGCCTGGTTAGTACTTGGATGGGAGACCGCCTGGGAATACCAGGTGCTGTAAGCATTTTTGGTTTAAAAAAAAAAAAAAAAAAAAAAAAAAGAGTCCATGAGATTCTTCAAAAAGCCTGAAATATTCTCTGAGTTTCTTCAACATGCCCCGGTCTTGGGAGCAGAGTTTCTTCAGAAGGCCTGAAAAATTCGATGAATTTCTTCAAAAAGCCCGTTTTTGGCAGCAGATTTCGCTTACGGCCATACCACGTTGAGAACGCCCGATCTCGTCTGATCTCGGAAGCTAAGCAGGGTCGGGCCTGGTTAGTACTTGGATGGGAGACCGCCTGGGAATACCAGGTGCTGTAAGCTTTTTAGTTTACTTCACTAATGTTCTAACCTTTTAAATAGCCCGTTTTTGGCAGCAGATTTCGCTTACGGCCATACCACGTTGAGAACGCCCGATCTCGTCTGATCTCGGAAGCTAAGCAGGGTCGGGCCTGGTTAGTACTTGGATGGGAGACCGCCTGGGAATACCAGGTGCTGTAAGCATTTTTGATTTAAAAAAAAAAAAAAAAAAAAAAAAAAAAAAAGAGTCCATGAGATTCTTCAAAAAGCCTGAAATATTCTCTGAGTTTCTTCAACATGCCCCGGTCTTGGGAGCAGAGTTTCTTCAGAAGGCCTGAAAAATTCGATGAATTTCTTCAAAAAGCCCGTTTTTGGCAGCAGATTTCGCTTACGGCCATACCACGTTGAGAACGCCCGATCTCGTCTGATCTCGGAAGCTAAGCAGGGTCTGGCCTGGTTAGTACTTGGATGGGAGACCGCCTGGGAATACCAGGTGCTGTAAGCATTTTTGGTTTAAAAAAAAAAAAAAAAAAAAAAAAAAAAGAGTCCATGAGATTCTTCAAAAAGCCTGAAATATTCTCTGAGTTTCTTCAACATGCCTGGGAACTTGGGAGCAGAGTTTCTTCAGAAGGCCTGAAAAATTCGATGAATTTCTTCAAAAAGCCCGTTTTTGGCAGCAGATTTCGCTTACGGCCATACCACGTTGAGAACGCCCGATCTCGTCTGATCTCGGAAGCTAAGCAGGGTCGGGCCTGGTTAGTACTTGGATGGGAGACCGCCTGGGAATACCAGGTGCTGTAAGCTTTATAGTTTACTTCACTAATGTTCTAACCTTTTAAATAGCCCGTTTTTGGCAGCAGATTTCGCTTACGGCCATACCACGTTGAGAACGCCCGATCTCGTCTGATCTCGGAAGCTAAGCAGGGTCGGGCCTGGTTAGTACTTGAATGGGAGACCGCCTGGGAATACCAGGTGCTGTAAGCATTTTTGGTTTAAAAAAAAAAAAAAAAGAGTCCGTGAGATTCTTCAAAAAGCCTGAAATATTCTCTGAGTTTCTTCAACATGCCCGGTCTTGGGAGCAGAGTTTCTTCAGAAGGCCTGAAAAATTCGATGAATTTCTTCAAAAAGCCCGTTTTTGGCAGCAGGTTTCGCTTACGGCCATACCACGTTGAGAACGCCCGATCTCGTCTGATCTCGGAAGCTAAGCAGGGTCGGGCCTGGTTAGTACTTGGATGGGAGACCGCCTGGGAATACCAGGTGCTGTAAGCTTTTTAGTTTACTTCACTAATGTTCTAACCTTTTAAATAGCCCGTTTTTGGCAGCAGATTTCGCTTACGGCCATACCACGTTGAGAACGCCCGATCTCGTCTGATCTCGGAAGCTAAGCAGGGTCGGGCCTGGTTAGTACTTGGATGGGAGACCGCCTGGGAATACCAGGTGCTGTAAGCATTTTTGGTTTAAAAAAAAAAAAAAAAAAAAAAAAAAGAGTCCATGAGATTCTTCAAAAAGCCTGAAATATTCTCTGAGTTTCTTCAACATGCCCCGGTCTTGGGAGCAGAGTTTCTTCAGAAGGCCTGAAAAATTCGATGAATTTCTTCAAAAAGCCCGTTTTTGGCAGCAGATTTCGCTTACGGCCATACCACGTTGAGAACGCCCGATCTCGTCTGATCTCGGAAGCTAAGCAGGGTCGGGCCTGGTTAGTACTTGGATGGGAGACCGCCTGGGAATACCAGGTGCTGTAAGCTTTTTAGTTTACTTCACTAATGTTCTAACCTTTTAAATAGCCCGTTTTTGGCAGCAGATTTCGCTTACGGCCATACCACGTTGAGAACGCCCGA
This sequence comes from Leuciscus leuciscus, assembly GCF_965113295.1. NCBI lineage: Eukaryota > Metazoa > Chordata > Actinopteri > Cypriniformes > Leuciscidae > Leuciscus > Leuciscus leuciscus. The sequence goes on along the minus strand of NC_138725.1, from coordinate 81,519,922 downwards.
TCTCGTCTGATCTCGGAAGCTAAGCAGGGTCGGGCCTGGTTAGTACTTGAATGGGAGACCGCCTGGGAATACCAGGTGCTGTAAGCATTTTTGGTTTAAAAAAAAAAAAAAAAGAGTCCATGAGATTCTTCAAAAAGCCTGAAATATTCTCTGAGTTTCTTCAACATGCCCGGTCTTGGGAGCAGAGTTTCTTCAGAAGGCCTGAAAAATTCGATGAATTTCTTCAAAAAGCCCGTTTTTGGCAGCAGATTTCGCTTACGGCCATACCACGTTGAGAACGCCCGATCTCGTCTGATCTCGGAAGCTAAGCAGGGTCGGCCCTGGTTAGTACTTGGATGGGAGACCGCCTGGGAATACCAGGTGCTGTAAGCATTTTTGGTTTAAAAAAAAAAAAAAAAAAAAAAAAAAGAGTCCATGAGATTCTTCAAAAAGCCTGAAATATTCTCTGAGTTTCTTCAACATGCCCCGGTCTTGGGAGCAGAGTTTCTTCAGAAGGCCTGAAAAATTCGATGAATTTCTTCAAAAAGCCCGTTTTTGGCAGCAGATTTCGCTTACGGCCATACCACGTTGAGAACGCCCGATCTCGTCTGATCTCGGAAGCTAAGCAGGGTCGGGCCTGGTTAGTACTTGGATGGGAGACCGCCTGGGAATACCAGGTGCTGTAAGCTTTTTAGTTTACTTCACTAATGTTCTAACCTTTTAAATAGCCCGTTTTTGGCAGCAGATTTCGCTTACGGCCATACCACGTTGAGAACGCCCGATCTCGTCTGATCTCGGAAGCTAAGCAGGGTCGGGCCTGGTTAGTACTTGAATGGGAGACCGCCTGGGAATACCAGGTGCTGTAAGCATTTTTGGTTAAAAAAAAAAAAAAAAAGAGTCCATGAGATTCTTCAAAAAGCCTGAAATATTCTCTGAGTTTCTTCAACATGCCCGGTCTTGGGAGCAGAGTTTCTTCAGAAGGCCTGAAAAATTCGATGAATTTCTTCAAAAAGCCCGTTTTTGGCAGCAGATTTCGCTTACGGCCATACCACGTTGAGAACGCCCGATCTCGTCTGATCTCGGAAGCTAAGCAGGGTCGGGCCTGGTTAGTACTTGGATGGGAGACCGCCTGGGAATACCAGGTGCTGTAAGCATTTTTGGTTTAAAAAAAAAAAAAAAAAGAGTCCATGAGATTCTTCAAAAAGCCTGAAATATTCTCTGAGTTTCTTCAACATGCCCCGGTCTTGGGAGCAGAGTTTCTTCAGAAGGCCTGAAAAATTCGATGAATTTCTTCAAAAAGCCCGTTTTTGGCAGCAGATTTCGCTTACGGCCATACCACGTTGAGAACGCCCGATCTCGTCTGATCTCGGAAGCTAAGCAGGGTCGGGCCTGGTTAGTACTTGGATGGGAGACCGCCTGGGAATACCAGGTGCTGTAAGCTTTTTAGTTTACTTCACTAATGTTCTAACCTTTTAAATAGCCCGTTTTTGGCAGCAGATTTCGCTTACGGCCATACCACGTTGAGAACGCCCGATCTCGTCTGATCTCGGAAGCTAAGCAGGGTCGGGCCTGGTTAGTACTTGGATGGGAGACCGCCTGGGAATACCAGGTGCTGTAAGCATTTTTGATTTAAAAAAAAAAAAAAAAAAAAAAAAAAGAGTCCATGAGATTCTTCAAAAAGCCTGAAATATTCTCTGAGTTTCTTCAACATGCCCCGGTCTTGGGAGCAGAGTTTCTTCAGAAGGCCTGAAAAATTCGATGAATTTCTTCAAAAAGCCCGTTTTTGGCAGCAGATTTCGCTTACGGCCATACCACGTTGAGAACGCCCGATCTCGTCTGATCTCGGAAGCTAAGCAGGGTCGGGCCTGGTTAGTACTTGGATGGGAGACCGCCTGGGAATACCAGGTGCTGTAAGCATTTTTGGTTTAAAAAAAAAAAAAAAAAAAAAAAAAAAGAGTCCATGAGATTCTTCAAAAAGCCTGAAATATTCTCTGAGTTTCTTCAACATGCCCCGGTCTTGGGAGCAGAGTTTCTTCAGAAGGCCTGAAAAATTCGATGAATTTCTTCAAAAAGCCCGTTTTTGGCAGCAGATTTCGCTTACGGCCATACCACGTTGAGAACGCCCGATCTCGTCTGATCTCGGAAGCTAAGCAGGGTCGGGCCTGGTTAGTACTTGGATGGGAGACCGCCTGGGAATACCAGGTGCTGTAAGCTTTTTAGTTTACTTCACTAATGTTCTAACCTTTTAAATAGCCCGTTTTTGGCAGCAGATTTCGCTTACGGCCATACCACGTTGAGAACGCCCGATCTCGTCTGATCTCGGAAGCTAAGCAGGGTCGGGCCTGGTTAGTACTTGGATGGGAGACCGCCTGGGAATACCAGGTGCTGTAAGCATTTTTGATTTAAAAAAAAAAAAAAAAAAAAAAAAAAAAAAGAGTCCATGAGATTCTTCAAAAAGCCTGAAATATTCTCTGAGTTTCTTCAACATGCCCCGGTCTTGGGAGCAGAGTTTCTTCAGAAGGCCTGAAAAATTCGATGAATTTCTTCAAAAAGCCCGTTTTTGGCAGCAGATTTCGCTTACGGCCATACCACGTTGAGAACGCCCGATCTCGTCTGATCTCGGAAGCTAAGCAGGGTCTGGCCTGGTTAGTACTTGGATGGGAGACCGCCTGGGAATACCAGGTGCTGTAAGCATTTTTGGTTTAAAAAAAAAAAAAAAAAAAAAAAAAAAGAGTCCATGAGATTCTTCAAAAAGCCTGAAATATTCTCTGAGTTTCTTCAACATGCCTGGGAACTTGGGAGCAGAGTTTCTTCAGAAGGCCTGAAAAATTCGATGAATTTCTTCAAAAAGCCCGTTTTTGGCAGCAGATTTCGCTTACGGCCATACCACGTTGAGAACGCCCGATCTCGTCTGATCTCGGAAGCTAAGCAGGGTCGGGCCTGGTTAGTACTTGGATGGGAGACCGCCTGGGAATACCAGGTGCTGTAAGCTTTATAGTTTACTTCACTAATGTTCTAACCTTTTAAATAGCCCGTTTTTGGCAGCAGATTTCGCTTACGGCCATACCACGTTGAGAACGCCCGATCTCGTCTGATCTCGGAAGCTAAGCAGGGTCGGGCCTGGTTAGTACTTGAATGGGAGACCGCCTGGGAATACCAGGTGCTGTAAGCATTTTTGGTTTAAAAAAAAAAAAAAAAGAGTCCGTGAGATTCTTCAAAAAGCCTGAAATATTCTCTGAGTTTCTTCAACATGCCCGGTCTTGGGAGCAGAGTTTCTTCAGAAGGCCTGAAAAATTCGATGAATTTCTTCAAAAAGCCCGTTTTTGGCAGCAGGTTTCGCTTACGGCCATACCACGTTGAGAACGCCCGATCTCGTCTGATCTCGGAAGCTAAGCAGGGTCGGGCCTGGTTAGTACTTGGATGGGAGACCGCCTGGGAATACCAGGTGCTGTAAGCTTTTTAGTTTACTTCACTAATGTTCTAACCTTTTAAATAGCCCGTTTTTGGCAGCAGATTTCGCTTACGGCCATACCACGTTGAGAACGCCCGATCTCGTCTGATCTCGGAAGCTAAGCAGGGTCGGGCCTGGTTAGTACTTGGATGGGAGACCGCCTGGGAATACCAGGTGCTGTAAGCATTTTTGGTTTAAAAAAAAAAAAAAAAGAGTCCATGAGATTCTTCAAAAAGCCTGAAATATTCTCTGAGTTTCTTCAACATGCCCGGTCTTGGGAGCAGAGTTTCTTCAGAAGGCCTGAAAAATTCGATGAATTTCTTCAAAAAGCCCGTTTTTGGCAGCAGATTTCGCTTACGGCCATACCACGTTGAGAACGCCCGATCTCGTCTGATCTCGGAAGCTAAGCAGGGTCGGCCCTGGTTAGTACTTGGATGGGAGACCGCCTGGGAATACCAGGTGCTGTAAGCATTTTTGGTTTAAAAAAAAAAAAAAAAAAAAAAAAAAGAGTCCATGAGATTCTTCAAAAAGCCTGAAATATTCTCTGAGTTTCTTCAACATGCCCCGGTCTTGGGAGCAGAGTTTCTTCAGAAGGCCTGAAAAATTCGATGAATTTCTTCAAAAAGCCCGTTTTTGGCAGCAGATTTCGCTTACGGCCATACCACGTTGAGAACGCCCGATCTCGTCTGATCTCGGAAGCTAAGCAGGGTCGGGCCTGGTTAGTACTTGGATGGGAGACCGCCTGGGAATACCAGGTGCTGTAAGCTTTTTAGTTTACTTCACTAATGTTCTAACCTTTTAAATAGCCCGTTTTTGGCAGCAGATTTCGCTTACGGCCATACCACGTTGAGAACGCCCGATCTCGTCTGATCTCGGAAGCTAAGCAGGGTCGGGCCTGGTTAGTACTTGAATGGGAGACCGCCTGGGAATACCAGGTGCTGTAAGCATTTTTGGTTAAAAAAAAAAAAAAAAAGAGTCCATGAGATTCTTCAAAAAGCCTGAAATATTCTCTGAGTTTCTTCAACATGCCCGGTCTTGGGAGCAGAGTTTCTTCAGAAGGCCTGAAAAATTCGATGAATTTCTTCAAAAAGCCCGTTTTTGGCAGCAGATTTCGCTTACGGCCATACCACGTTGAGAACGCCCGATCTCGTCTGATCTCGGAAGCTAAGCAGGGTCGGGCCTGGTTAGTACTTGGATGGGAGACCGCCTGGGAATACCAGGTGCTGTAAGCATTTTTGGTTTAAAAAAAAAAAAAAAAAGAGTCCATGAGATTCTTCAAAAAGCCTGAAATATTCTCTGAGTTTCTTCAACATGCCCCGGTCTTGGGAGCAGAGTTTCTTCAGAAGGCCTGAAAAATTCGATGAATTTCTTCAAAAAGCCCGTTTTTGGCAGCAGATTTCGCTTACGGCCATACCACGTTGAGAACGCCCGATCTCGTCTGATCTCGGAAGCTAAGCAGGGTCGGGCCTGGTTAGTACTTGGATGGGAGACCGCCTGGGAATACCAGGTGCTGTAAGCTTTTTAGTTTACTTCACTAATGTTCTAACCTTTTAAATAGCCCGTTTTTGGCAGCAGATTTCGCTTACGGCCATACCACGTTGAGAACGCCCGATCTCGTCTGATCTCGGAAGCTAAGCAGGGTCGGGCCTGGTTAGTACTTGGATGGGAGACCGCCTGGGAATACCAGGTGCTGTAAGCATTTTTGATTTAAAAAAAAAAAAAAAAAAAAAAAAAAGAGTCCATGAGATTCTTCAAAAAGCCTGAAATATTCTCTGAGTTTCTTCAACATGCCCCGGTCTTGGGAGCAGAGTTTCTTCAGAAGGCCTGAAAAATTCGATGAATTTCTTCAAAAAGCCCGTTTTTGGCAGCAGATTTCGCTTACGGCCATACCACGTTGAGAACGCCCGATCTCGTCTGATCTCGGAAGCTAAGCAGGGTCGGGCCTGGTTAGTACTTGGATGGGAGACCGCCTGGGAATACCAGGTGCTGTAAGCATTTTTGGTTTAAAAAAAAAAAAAAAAAAAAAAAAAAAGAGTCCATGAGATTCTTCAAAAAGCCTGAAATATTCTCTGAGTTTCTTCAACATGCCCCGGTCTTGGGAGCAGAGTTTCTTCAGAAGGCCTGAAAAATTCGATGAATTTCTTCAAAAAGCCCGTTTTTGGCAGCAGATTTCGCTTACGGCCATACCACGTTGAGAACGCCCGATCTCGTCTGATCTCGGAAGCTAAGCAGGGTCGGGCCTGGTTAGTACTTGGATGGGAGACCGCCTGGGAATACCAGGTGCTGTAAGCTTTTTAGTTTACTTCACTAATGTTCTAACCTTTTAAATAGCCCGTTTTTGGCAGCAGATTTCGCTTACGGCCATACCACGTTGAGAACGCCCGATCTCGTCTGATCTCGGAAGCTAAGCAGGGTCGGGCCTGGTTAGTACTTGGATGGGAGACCGCCTGGGAATACCAGGTGCTGTAAGCATTTTTGATTTAAAAAAAAAAAAAAAAAAAAAAAAAAAAAAGAGTCCATGAGATTCTTCAAAAAGCCTGAAATATTCTCTGAGTTTCTTCAACATGCCCCGGTCTTGGGAGCAGAGTTTCTTCAGAAGGCCTGAAAAATTCGATGAATTTCTTCAAAAAGCCCGTTTTTGGCAGCAGATTTCGCTTACGGCCATACCACGTTGAGAACGCCCGATCTCGTCTGATCTCGGAAGCTAAGCAGGGTCTGGCCTGGTTAGTACTTGGATGGGAGACCGCCTGGGAATACCAGGTGCTGTAAGCATTTTTGGTTTAAAAAAAAAAAAAAAAAAAAAAAAAAAAGAGTCCATGAGATTCTTCAAAAAGCCTGAAATATTCTCTGAGTTTCTTCAACATGCCTGGGAACTTGGGAGCAGAGTTTCTTCAGAAGGCCTGAAAAATTCGATGAATTTCTTCAAAAAGCCCGTTTTTGGCAGCAGATTTCGCTTACGGCCATACCACGTTGAGAACGCCCGATCTCGTCTGATCTCGGAAGCTAAGCAGGGTCGGGCCTGGTTAGTACTTGGATGGGAGACCGCCTGGGAATACCAGGTGCTGTAAGCTTTATAGTTTACTTCACTAATGTTCTAACCTTTTAAATAGCCCGTTTTTGGCAGCAGATTTCGCTTACGGCCATACCACGTTGAGAACGCCCGATCTCGTCTGATCTCGGAAGCTAAGCAGGGTCGGGCCTGGTTAGTACTTGAATGGGAGACCGCCTGGGAATACCAGGTGCTGTAAGCATTTTTGGTTTAAAAAAAAAAAAAAAAGAGTCCGTGAGATTCTTCAAAAAGCCTGAAATATTCTCTGAGTTTCTTCAACATGCCCGGTCTTGGGAGCAGAGTTTCTTCAGAAGGCCTGAAAAATTCGATGAATTTCTTCAAAAAGCCCGTTTTTGGCAGCAGGTTTCGCTTACGGCCATACCACGTTGAGAACGCCCGATCTCGTCTGATCTCGGAAGCTAAGCAGGGTCGGGCCTGGTTAGTACTTGGATGGGAGACCGCCTGGGAATACCAGGTGCTGTAAGCTTTTTAGTTTACTTCACTAATGTTCTAACCTTTTAAATAGCCCGTTTTTGGCAGCAGATTTCGCTTACGGCCATACCACGTTGAGAACGCCCGATCTCGTCTGATCTCGGAAGCTAAGCAGGGTCGGGCCTGGTTAGTACTTGGATGGGAGACCGCCTGGGAATACCAGGTGCTGTAAGCATTTTTGATTTAAAAAAAAAAAAAAAAAAAAAAAAAAAGAGTCCATGAGATTCTTCAAAAAGCCTGAAATATTCTCTGAGTTTCTTCAACATGCCCCGGTCTTGGGAGCAGAGTTTCTTCAGAAGGCCTGAAAAATTCGATGAATTTCTTCAAAAAGCCCGTTTTTGGCAGCAGATTTCGCTTACGGCCATACCACGTTGAGAACGCCCGATCTCGTCTGATCTCGGAAGCTAAGCAGGGTCGGGCCTGGTTAGTACTTGGATGGGAGACCGCCTGGGAATACCAGGTGCTGTAAGCATTTTTGATTTAAAAAAAAAAAAAAAAAAAAAAAAAAAAAAGAGTCCATGAGATTCTTCAAAAAGCCTGAAATATTCTCTGAGTTTCTTCAACATGCCCCGGTCTTGGGAGCAGAGTTTCTTCAGAAGGCCTGAAAAATTCGATGAATTTCTTCAAAAAGCCCGTTTTTGGCAGCAGATTTCGCTTACGGCCATACCACGTTGAGAACGCCCGATCTCGTCTGATCTCGGAAGCTAAGCAGGGTCTGGCCTGGTTAGTACTTGGATGGGAGACCGCCTGGGAATACCAGGTGCTGTAAGCATTTTTGGTTTAAAAAAAAAAAAAAAAAAAAAAAAAAAGAGTCCATGAGATTCTTCAAAAAGCCTGAAATATTCTCTGAGTTTCTTCAACATGCCTGGGAACTTGGGAGCAGAGTTTCTTCAGAAGGCCTGAAAAATTCGATGAATTTCTTCAAAAAGCCCGTTTTTGGCAGCAGATTTCGCTTACGGCCATACCACGTTGAGAACGCCCGATCTCGTCTGATCTCGGAAGCTAAGCAGGGTCGGGCCTGGTTAGTACTTGGATGGGAGACCGCCTGGGAATACCAGGTGCTGTAAGCTTTATAGTTTACTTCACTAATGTTCTAACCTTTTAAATAGCCCGTTTTTGGCAGCAGATTTCGCTTACGGCCATACCACGTTGAGAACGCCCGATCTCGTCTGATCTCGGAAGCTAAGCAGGGTCGGGCCTGGTTAGTACTTGAATGGGAGACCGCCTGGGAATACCAGGTGCTGTAAGCATTTTTGGTTTAAAAAAAAAAAAAAAAGAGTCCGTGAGATTCTTCAAAAAGCCTGAAATATTCTCTGAGTTTCTTCAACATGCCCGGTCTTGGGAGCAGAGTTTCTTCAGAAGGCCTGAAAAATTCGATGAATTTCTTCAAAAAGCCCGTTTTTGGCAGCAGGTTTCGCTTACGGCCATACCACGTTGAGAACGCCCGATCTCGTCTGATCTCGGAAGCTAAGCAGGGTCGGGCCTGGTTAGTACTTGGATGGGAGACCGCCTGGGAATACCAGGTGCTGTAAGCTTTTTAGTTTACTTCACTAATGTTCTAACCTTTTAAATAGCCCGTTTTTGGCAGCAGATTTCGCTTACGGCCATACCACGTTGAGAACGCCCGATCTCGTCTGATCTCGGAAGCTAAGCAGGGTCGGGCCTGGTTAGTACTTGGATGGGAGACCGCCTGGGAATACCAGGTGCTGTAAGCATTTTTGATTTAAAAAAAAAAAAAAAAAAAAAAAAAAAAGAGTCCATGAGATTCTTCAAAAAGCCTGAAATATTCTCTGAGTTTCTTCAACATGCCCCGGTCTTGGGAGCAGAGTTTCTTCAGAAGGCCTGAAAAATTCGATGAATTTCTTCAAAAAGCCCGTTTTTGGCAGCAGATTTCGCTTACGGCCATACCACGTTGAGAACGCCCGATCTCGTCTGATCTCGGAAGCTAAGCAGGGTCGGGCCTGGTTAGTACTTGGATGGGAGACCGCCTGGGAATACCAGGTGCTGTAAGCATTTTTGGTTTAAAAAAAAAAAAAAAAAAAAAAAAAAAGAGTCCATGAGATTCTTCAAAAAGCCTGAAATATTCTCTGAGTTTCTTCAACATGCCCCGGTCTTGGGAGCAGAGTTTCTTCAGAAGGCCTGAAAAATTCGATGAATTTCTTCAAAAAGCCCGTTTTTGGCAGCAGATTTCGCTTACGGCCATACCACGTTGAGAACGCCCGATCTCGTCTGATCTCGGAAGCTAAGCAGGGTCGGGCCTGGTTAGTACTTGGATGGGAGACCGCCTGGGAATACCAGGTGCTGTAAGCATTTTTGGTTAAAAAAAAAAAAAAAAAAAAAAAAAAAGAGTCCATGAGATTCTTCAAAAAGCCTGAAATATTCTCTGAGTTTCTTCAACATGCCCCGGTCTTGGGAGCAGAGTTTCTTCAGAAGGCCTGAAAAATTCGATGAATTTCTTCAAAAAGCGCGTTTTTGGCAGCAGATTTCGCTTACGGCCATACCACGTTGAGAACGCCCGATCTCGTCTGATCTCGGAAGCTAAGCAGGGTCGGGCCTGGTTAGTACTTGGATGGGAGACCGCCTGGGAATACCAGGTGCTGTAAGCATTTTTGGTTTAAAAAAAAAAAAAAAAAAAAAAAAAAAAGAGTCCATGAGATTCTTCAAAAAGCCTGAAATATTCTCTGAGTTTCTTCAACATGCCCCGGTCTTGGGAGCAGAGTTTCTTCAGAAGGCCTGAAAAATTCGATGAATTTCTTCAAAAAGCCCGTTTTTGCCAGCAGATTTCGCTTACGGCCATACCACGTTGAGAACGCCCGATCTCGTCTGATCTCGGAAGCTAAGCAGGGTCGGGCCTGGTTAGTACTTGAATGGGAGACCGCCTGGGAATACCAGGTGCTGTAAGCATTTTTGGTTTAAAAAAAAAAAAAAAAGAGTCCATGAGATTCTTCAAAAAGCCTGAAATATTCTCTGAGTTTCTTCAACATGCCCGGTCTTGGGAGCAGAGTTTCTTCAGAAGGCCTGAAAAATTCGATGAATTTCTTCAAAAAGCCCGTTTTTGGCAGCAGATTTCGCTTACGGCCATACCACGTTGAGAACGCCCGATCTCGTCTGATCTCGGAAGCTAAGCAGGGTCGGGCCTGGTTAGTACTTGGATGGGAGACCGCCTGGGAATACCAGGTGCTGTAAGCATTTTTGGTTTAAAAAAAAAAAAAAAAAGAGTCCATGAGATTCTTCAAAAAGCCTGAAATATTCTCTGAGTTTCTTCAACATGCCCCGGTCTTGGGAGCAGAGTTTCTTCAGAAGGCCTGAAAAATTCGATGAATTTCTTCAAAAAGCCCGTTTTTGGCAGCAGATTTCGCTTACGGCCATACCACGTTGAGAACGCCCGATCTCGTCTGATCTCGGAAGCTAAGCAGGGTCGGGCCTGGTTAGTACTTGGATGGGAGACCGCCTGGGAATACCAGGTGCTGTAAGCTTTTTAGTTTACTTCACTAATGTTCTAACCTTTTAAATAGCCCGTTTTTGGCAGCAGATTTCGCTTACGGCCATACCACGTTGAGAACGCCCGATCTCGTCTGATCTCGGAAGCTAAGCAGGGTCGGGCCTGGTTAGTACTTGGATGGGAGACCGCCTGGGAATACCAGGTGCTGTAAGCATTTTTGATTTAAAAAAAAAAAAAAAAAAAAAAAAAGAGTCCATGAGATTCTTCAAAAAGCCTGAAATATTCTCTGAGTTTCTTCAACATGCCCCGGTCTTGGGAGCAGAGTTTCTTCAGAAGGCCTGAAAAATTCGATGAATTTCTTCAAAAAGCCCGTTTTTGGCAGCAGATTTCGCTTACGGCCATACCACGTTGAGAACGCCCGATCTCGTCTGATCTCGGAAGCTAAGCAGGGTCGGGCCTGGTTAGTACTTGGATGGGAGACCGCCTGGGAATACCAGGTGCTGTAAGCATTTTTGGTTTAAAAAAAAAAAAAAAAAAAAAAAAAAAAGAGTCCATGAGATTCTTCAAAAAGCCTGAAATATTCTCTGAGTTTCTTCAACATGCCCCGGTCTTGGGAGCAGAGTTTCTTCAGAAGGCCTGAAAAATTCGATGAATTTCTTCAAAAAGCCCGTTTTTGGCAGCAGATTTCGCTTACGGCCATACCACGTTGAGAACGCCCGATCTCGTCTGATCTCGGAAGCTAAGCAGGGTCGGGCCTGGTTAGTACTTGGATGGGAGACCGCCTGGGAATACCAGGTGCTGTAAGCTTTTTAGTTTACTTCACTAATGTTCTAACCTTTTAAATAGCCCGTTTTTGGCAGCAGATTTCGCTTACGGCCATACCACGTTGAGAACGCCCGATCTCGTCTGATCTCGGAAGCTAAGCAGGGTCGGGCCTGGTTAGTACTTGGATGGGAGACCGCCTGGGAATACCAGGTGCTGTAAGCATTTTTGATTTAAAAAAAAAAAAAAAAAAAAAAAAAAAAAAGAGTCCATGAGATTCTTCAAAAAGCCTGAAATATTCTCTGAGTTTCTTCAACATGCCCCGGTCTTGGGAGCAGAGTTTCTTCAGAAGGCCTGAAAAATTCGATGAATTTCTTCAAAAAGCCCGTTTTTGGCAGCAGATTTCGCTTACGGCCATACCACGTTGAGAACGCCCGATCTCGTCTGATCTCGGAAGCTAAGCAGGGTCTGGCCTGGTTAGTACTTGGATGGGAGACCGCCTGGGAATACCAGGTGCTGTAAGCTTTATAGTTTACTTCACTAATGTTCTAACCTTTTAAATAGCCCGTTTTTGGCAGCAGATTTCGCTTACGGCCATACCACGTTGAGAACGCCCGATCTCGTCTGATCTCGGAAGCTAAGCAGGGTCGGGCCTGGTTAGTACTTGAATGGGAGACCGCCTGGGAATACCAGGTGCTGTAAGCATTTTTGGTTTAAAAAAAAAAAAAAAAGAGTCCGTGAGATTCTTCAAAAAGCCTGAAATATTCTCTGAGTTTCTTCAACATGCCCGGTCTTGGGAGCAGAGTTTCTTCAGAAGGCCTGAAAAATTCGATGAATTTCTTCAAAAAGCCCGTTTTTGGCAGCAGGTTTCGCTTACGGCCATACCACGTTGAGAACGCCCGATCTCGTCTGATCTCGGAAGCTAAGCAGGGTCGGGCCTGGTTAGTACTTGGATGGGAGACCGCCTGGGAATACCAGGTGCTGTAAGCTTTTTAGTTTACTTCACTAATGTTCTAACCTTTTAAATAGCCCGTTTTTGGCAGCAGATTTCGCTTACGGCCATACCACGTTGAGAACGCCCGATCTCGTCTGATCTCGGAAGCTAAGCAGGGTCGGGCCTGGTTAGTACTTGGATGGGAGACCGCCTGGGAATACCAGGTGCTGTAAGCATTTTTGATTTAAAAAAAAAAAAAAAAAAAAAAAAAAAAGAGTCCATGAGATTCTTCAAAAAGCCTGAAATATTCTCTGAGTTTCTTCAACATGCCCCGGTCTTGGGAGCAGAGTTTCTTCAGAAGGCCTGAAAAATTCGATGAATTTCTTCAAAAAGCCCGTTTTTGGCAGCAGATTTCGCTTACGGCCATACCACGTTGAGAACGCCCGATCTCGTCTGATCTCGGAAGCTAAGCAGGGTCGGGCCTGGTTAGTACTTGGATGGGAGACCGCCTGGGAATACCAGGTGCTGTAAGCATTTTTGGTTAAAAAAAAAAAAAAAAAAAAAAAAAAGAGTCCATGAGATTCTTCAAAAAGCCTGAAATATTCTCTGAGTTTCTTCAACATGCCCCGGTCTTGGGAGCAGAGTTTCTTCAGAAGGCCTGAAAAATTCGATGAATTTCTTCAAAAAGCGCGTTTTTGGCAGCAGATTTCGCTTACGGCCATACCACGTTGAGAACGCCCGATCTCGTCTGATCTCGGAAGCTAAGCAGGGTCGGGCCTGGTTAGTACTTGGATGGGAGACCGCCTGGGAATACCAGGTGCTGTAAGCATTTTTGGTTTAAAAAAAAAAAAAAAAAAAAAAAAAAAGAGTCCATGAGATTCTTCAAAAAGCCTGAAATATTCTCTGAGTTTCTTCAACATGCCCCGGTCTTGGGAGCAGAGTTTCTTCAGAAGGCCTGAAAAATTCGATGAATTTCTTCAAAAAGCCCGTTTTTGGCAGCAGATTTCGCTTACGGCCATACCACGTTGAGAACGCCCGATCTCGTCTGATCTCGGAAGCTAAGCAGGGTCGGGCCTGGTTAGTACTTGGATGGGAGACCGCCTGGGAATACCAGGTGCTGTAAGCTTTTTAGTTTACTTCACTAATGTTCTAACCTTTTAAATAGCCCGTTTTTGGCAGCAGATTTCGCTTACGGCCATACCACGTTGAGAACGCCCGATCTCGTCTGATCTCGGAAGCTAAGCAGGGTCGGGCCTGGTTAGTACTTGGATGGGAGACCGCCTGGGAATACCAGGTGCTGTAAGCATTTTTGATTTAAAAAAAAAAAAAAAAAAAAAAAAAAAAAAGAGTCCATGAGATTCTTCAAAAAGCCTGAAATATTCTCTGAGTTTCTTCAACATGCCCCGGTCTTGGGAGCAGAGTTTCTTCAGAAGGCCTGAAAAATTCGATGAATTTCTTCAAAAAGCCCGTTTTTGGCAGCAGATTTCGCTTACGGCCATACCACGTTGAGAACGCCCGATCTCGTCTGATCTCGGAAGCTAAGCAGGGTCTGGCCTGGTTAGTACTTGGATGGGAGACCGCCTGGGAATACCAGGTGCTGTAAGCATTTTTGGTTTAAAAAAAAAAAAAAAAAAAAAAAAAAAGAGTCCATGAGATTCTTCAAAAAGCCTGAAATATTCTCTGAGTTTCTTCAACATGCCCCGGTCTTGGGAGCAGAGTTTCTTCAGAAGGCCTGAAAAATTCGATGAATTTCTTCAAAAAGCCCGTTTTTGGCAGCAGATTTCGCTTACGGCCATACCACGTTGAGAACGCCCGATCTCGTCTGATCTCGGAAGCTAAGCAGGGTCGGGCCTGGTTAGTACTTGGATGGGAGACCGCCTGGGAATACCAGGTGCTGTAAGCATTTTTGATTTAAAAAAAAAAAAAAAAAAAAAAAAAAAAAAGAGTCCATGAGATTCTTCAAAAAGCCTGAAATATTCTCTGAGTTTCTTCAACATGCCCCGGTCTTGGGAGCAGAGTTTCTTCAGAAGGCCTGAAAAATTCGATGAATTTCTTCAAAAAGCCCGTTTTTGGCAGCAGATTTCGCTTACGGCCATACCACGTTGAGAACGCCCGATCTCGTCTGATCTCGGAAGCTAAGCAGGGTCTGGCCTGGTTAGTACTTGGATGGGAGACCGCCTGGGAATACCAGGTGCTGTAAGCATTTTTGGTTTAAAAAAAAAAAAAAAAAAAAAAAAAAAGAGTCCATGAGATTCTTCAAAAAGCCTGAAATATTCTCTGAGTTTCTTCAACATGCCTGGGAACTTGGGAGCAGAGTTTCTTCAGAAGGCCTGAAAAATTCGATGAATTTCTTCAAAAAGCCCGTTTTTGGCAGCAGATTTCGCTTACGGCCATACCACGTTGAGAACGCCCGATCTCGTCTGATCTCGGAAGCTAAGCAGGGTCGGGCCTGGTTAGTACTTGGATGGGAGACCGCCTGGGAATACCAGGTGCTGTAAGCTTTATAGTTTACTTCACTAATGTTCTAACCTTTTAAATAGCCCGTTTTTGGCAGCAGATTTCGCTTACGGCCATACCACGTTGAGAACGCCCGATCTCGTCTGATCTCGGAAGCTAAGCAGGGTCGGGCCTGGTTAGTACTTGAATGGGAGACCGCCTGGGAATACCAGGTGCTGTAAGCATTTTTGGTTTAAAAAAAAAAAAAAAAGAGTCCGTGAGATTCTTCAAAAAGCCTGAAATATTCTCTGAGTTTCTTCAACATGCCCGGTCTTGGGAGCAGAGTTTCTTCAGAAGGCCTGAAAAATTCGATGAATTTCTTCAAAAAGCCCGTTTTTGGCAGCAGGTTTCGCTTACGGCCATACCACGTTGAGAACGCCCGATCTCGTCTGATCTCGGAAGCTAAGCAGGGTCGGGCCTGGTTAGTACTTGGATGGGAGACCGCCTGGGAATACCAGGTGCTGTAAGCTTTTTAGTTTACTTCACTAATGTTCTAACCTTTTAAATAGCCCGTTTTTGGCAGCAGATTTCGCTTACGGCCATACCACGTTGAGAACGCCCGATCTCGTCTGATCTCGGAAGCTAAGCAGGGTCGGGCCTGGTTAGTACTTGGATGGGAGACCGCCTGGGAATACCAGGTGCTGTAAGCATTTTTGATTTAAAAAAAAAAAAAAAAAAAAAAAAAAAAGAGTCCATGAGATTCTTCAAAAAGCCTGAAATATTCTCTGAGTTTCTTCAACATGCCCCGGTCTTGGGAGCAGAGTTTCTTCAGAAGGCCTGAAAAATTCGATGAATTTCTTCAAAAAGCCCGTTTTTGGCAGCAGATTTCGCTTACGGCCATACCACGTTGAGAACGCCCGATCTCGTCTGATCTCGGAAGCTAAGCAGGGTCGGGCCTGGTTAGTACTTGGATGGGAGACCGCCTGGGAATACCAGGTGCTGTAAGCATTTTTGGTTTAAAAAAAAAAAAAAAAAAAAAAAAAAAGAGTCCATGAGATTCTTCAAAAAGCCTGAAATATTCTCTGAGTTTCTTCAACATGCCCCGGTCTTGGGAGCAGAGTTTCTTCAGAAGGCCTGAAAAATTCGATGAATTTCTTCAAAAAGCCCGTTTTTGGCAGCAGATTTCGCTTACGGCCATACCACGTTGAGAACGCCCGATCTCGTCTGATCTCGGAAGCTAAGCAGGGTCGGGCCTGGTTAGTACTTGGATGGGAGACCGCCTGGGAATACCAGGTGCTGTAAGCATTTTTGGTTAAAAAAAAAAAAAAAAAAAAAAAAAAGAGTCCATGAGATTCTTCAAAAAGCCTGAAATATTCTCTGAGTTTCTTCAACATGCCCCGGTCTTGGGAGCAGAGTTTCTTCAGAAGGCCTGAAAAATTCGATGAATTTCTTCAAAAAGCGCGTTTTTGGCAGCAGATTTCGCTTACGGCCATACCACGTTGAGAACGCCCGATCTCGTCTGATCTCGGAAGCTAAGCAGGGTCGGGCCTGGTTAGTACTTGGATGGGAGACCGCCTGGGAATACCAGGTGCTGTAAGCATTTTTGGTTTAAAAAAAAAAAAAAAAAAAAAAAAAAAAGAGTCCATGAGATTCTTCAAAAAGCCTGAAATATTCTCTGAGTTTCTTCAACATGCCCCGGTCTTGGGAGCAGAGTTTCTTCAGAAGGCCTGAAAAATTCGATGAATTTCTTCAAAAAGCCCGTTTTTGGCAGCAGATTTCGCTTACGGCCATACCACGTTGAGAACGCCCGATCTCGTCTGATCTCGGAAGCTAAGCAGGGTCGGGCCTGGTTAGTACTTGGATGGGAGA